>NW_027187370.1:442120-497703 GCF_028583685.1 Petaurus breviceps papuanus
ACACACACACACACACACACACACACACACACACACACACACACACAAACTAGATGTGTGACCTTGGGCAAGTTACTTAACCCCAATTGCCCTCCAAAAAGCAAAAAACAATATCTTTGATATTATTGACCTATTCTATTGTTCTTCCAAATTAATTTTATTATTATTTTTCTAGTTCAATAGAATAGTTTTTTGGTAGCTTAATTGGGATGTTGCTGGATAAGTAAATCAGTTTAGATAGAATTGTTATTTTTATTGTATTATCCCTGCCCACCCATAAACAATGAATATTTCTCCAATTATTTAAATCTGATTTTATTTGTATAAAAAGTGATTAATAATTATGCTAATGTAGTTCCTGGGTTTGTCTTCACAGGTATACTCCTAGGTATTTTATGCAGTTATATTAAATGGGGTATCTCTTACTACTATCTCATCTTACAGGGTTTTGTTGTCCATTTAAGTGATTATGTATGTAAGGTTATTTTGTATCCTGGTATTTTGCTAAAATTGTTCATTGTTTCAACTTTTTGTATTTAAATTGCTTTTGTTTTCTAGTTGCTTATAGTATTTTCTCCTTGATCTAAGAGCTAGAATAAATCTTTAATAGTAAATTTTCAGACAGGTGTAAAAGGAAGATTTTTCCTTTTAAAAAATGGAAAGTTTTCCCACACTCTTCATGAGACATGGCCTACTTTGGTATGAAAAAAATCCCATGGTAGAGATCAGTCTGACAGGACAAAATCTCTACAGATTGACATGAGAAGATAAGTCTATGAAATGATACTGCTGAAATCATCTGAAATATTTCCTTATATGATAAAAGAGAGTAAAACCCAATAAATACTAAAGGTCATAGATTTAAAGATGTGTAGTGCCACACCTTTTAAAAATTCAGGGATTATTGAATTAATAATTTAAAAATCTTTTTATAAAAGATTTGATTCCTAAGCCTGCTAATTAGGATGAGGTCATACATACAGAGGTAATGCTTTCCTTGGTCACATTTCTTACATAGCCATAAAAAAGTAAAGATTATTGGACAAAACTGGTGCCATGCTAAATCAAGGTGAAAGAACTTAAGGCTATTTTCAAAGCCTCCCTGGTGCCAATTTTCCTTGGCACTGCATTCAAAAGAGGGTTATCTGGATGAAACCTCTCTTGCCTTCTGAGAGTCTCCATGTCAGCACAAATAGAAATCTGGAAAGAAAAAGGCAATGGATATACCACCTGGAACACATACTGGCATGAGAATGTACTTTCGGGTTAAAAGGATTAGTTAATCCATTCTTCCAGTGATTTACACCTAAGATCTTAAGGCATCAAAGGTCAGCCCTTTCACTATCTATTTGCAATGATGTCATACCTGTGCATGTTGAAAAGACCTCAGCAATCTCTTTTCATTCATTTGTTCATTCATTTATTTATACAACAACTTCACTTACTAAGCTTTCCTGGAACTATGCCAGCATCTGCAGATATAAAAAATGAAATCCTACCCTCAAGAAATTTGATTTCTTTATTTGGGGGGGGGGGGGTGAAGGGAGGGAGGATATGAACATACATCCAAAGATGTTTTGTTTTTTGGAGGGAAGGCAGGGAAATTGGGGTTAAGTGACTTGCCCAAGGTCACATGGCTAGTAAGTGTCAAGTATCTGAGGAGGGTTTTGAACTCAGGCCCTCCTGACTCTAGGGTCTGTGCTTTATTCACTGCACCACCTAGCCACCCTGCATCCAAAGATTTTATCCAGCTCTGATCTTTTCATCTGGAATACTTAAAAGGTTCTTCTTCTATACTATAAGGTCCATTTATCCCCAAAGAATTCTATTTGGTTTTCCAGTGCATCATACTTAAATTGTAATCCTTTTTCTTTTGCCTTTTGAAATATCGAATTAAGACAACTGGGTTGGACAGTAGATAGAGCATTGGACTTTAGATCAAGAAGGACTGAGTTCAAATCCTACTTCAAAGACTTATTAACTTTATGGCCCTATCTCAGATTCAGTTTCTTCATTTATAAAATGGGAGGTAATAATAACATCTCACAGGGTTGTCCTAAGGATCAAATAACATAGGTAGAGCACTTCAGAAACATTTAAAGCACTAAATGCTGGCTATTGTTACTCTAAGAAAATACAAAGTATAAACAAAGTAAATACAACGGGATTTCCCAGGGGAGAAAGTACTAACAAATGAAACCTCTTTACTACATCAGATCCCTCCCTGCGTTGCCGCATGAGTTAGGGATAATCCAACTTTTAATTCAGAGTGGGAAGAAAAACAGAATAGGGGCCTTTCTATGACCTTCTTCTCAGCCACTGTCCCCCTCTCCATCCACCCATGGGCTGGGTTACCTTTTCCAGGATCATATACTAGAGACCTGGGCTTGTCCTTAAATAAACAAGAGAGGATGTTACTTGAAATTACTCCTCTATGGATTATGGCTTAGATCTTCAGGGGAATTACAGTAGCTTCTTTTTCTCCAACACAAACATTTACCTTATAATTTTCACAAGGGTGAGGCCACATGGAGGACAAGAAGAAGAGATACAAAGGGGAAAAAAGATTCCAAATAAATGGAATTTATATGGTTTAAAACAAGTTACAGTCCATAGGATCTTATTTGGAGAGAGAGAAAGGACATATAAATAGCATATAGGCCAATTTCTCATTTTACCAAAGAGGAAACTGAGGCCCAGAGAACTTAATTGACTAGTCCAGGGAAGGGGAATTTCAAGTGTGAAGTTTAGATTCAATCAAAGGGCCACACTTGAGGACCTAGAGGGTGATATATGGCCTTGAGGCCACAGGTTCCCTCCCCTTCCCCCCTGGACTGGCCTAAGGTCATCCAGGTAGTAACTAAAAGAACCAAGATTTTAACCCAATGATTCCAAACCTTTCCTCCAAACCTCTTTCCTCTGCACCAAGCTATGTCTGAACCATTATACACACATGCATTCACACAGTTATGAAGATAAGTTTTTAAAACAATTGCACTATGTGTCTCTTGAATGAAGCCTTGCTTAACCTGACATATGAAGAAAATCAGTAGCTTTGGTGGGGACCAGTTGTGAATAGAGGGAAGGGCTCCCCTGAACCATTAAGAAACTCCTCTTTTCTAATTGGGAGGAAATGAAAGCCATACATGTGCCATGTTATTTGGAAGCTGGGGTCAAAGGAGTCAATTCCTTTACTGTTGGGAATATGAATTGTGACACTGATGGAAAACTAAGGCTGCTAAAGTTAGCCAACTTACAATGATTCTCTGACTTATTGATAACTTTTAAAAAAGTAGACATATTGTAAACAAAGTCAGCGAAGGGGGCAGGGAGTGGCAATAATGCTGCTTAATAACCTGGTAACAGAGCTAAGACTAGAACCCAGAGCTTCTGGCTTCCAGGAAAGCTTTCTTTCTCCAGTACAGTGTAAAGGGGCACCATGCTGTTTCAATTAGGCCAACGTTCTAGAGACATTTTTGAAATCATATAATGCTTGCTATTTACCAATGAGCTAGCTAGTATGGTATGATGAAAAGAACATTGGCTCAGGAGTCAGACCTGAATTCAAATCCCAGATTCTATGTTTATTGCTCGTCTGACTTTGGGAAAGTCAACTTATCCTTTCTGGACCTCATTTCCTTAATATGAAAAAATGAGGGGATGTGGTTAAGATGGTCCTTTCTAGTTTGAGATCTATAATCCTATGGATTTCATGGATATTTTTCTACTTCTATATGAGTTATATTAAGTTTGAGATTCTGTTTGGTTAAGCAATAAAAATGGTTCTGAAAAGCAATATGAAATTATACTGAGAAAATGACTAAAATGGTTGACTTTGTTTACACCCTCTGCTCTAGCGATCCTATTGTTAGCCCTACATCAGAAGGTCAAAGATGGAAAGACCCCATACATACCAAAATGTTTATGGCAGCACTATTTGTGATAACAAAGAACTGGGAACAGGTTACATGCCCAGTAATTGGGGAATACAGAGGTATTATGAGACACAAATGAGATCATGGATGTAAAGCACTTTGTAAACCTTAAAGTGCTATATTAATGCCAGTAATCAATAGCAGCAGTAGTGGCCTCCAGTCTAGTGATAACTTCATTCTCCAGGCCTTCTGCTGCATGCATACTGAGCTCAAGCATTGTTTTTAGAATTATACATGAATGTGCTAGTAAATTAAAAGGAAAAAATTGTTTGCCATATGCTTGTAAGTTTAATGTGCATTAATTATTAACACTTTATTTAGTTTAGATCACAGGTTTCCAAAGTGGGTGATACCACCTGATGGGGGGCACTGGAGTGCTCCAGGGGTATAGTGGTAGTCTCAGGTTCAATGGGGGGGGGGGCAATAAGTAAAAATAAGGGGACAGTGAAAGCATAAGGAGAAAAGAGAAGAAAATTTTGAAAAACCATTCAAACATGTTTCATGTATTGTGTAACAGAGTTAAAGTCATAGTGATTACATTATTTTCCAAATAAACACACAAAATGCAAGTTATAACCAATAGCAGTCAAGTCTGCTGACAGGTCTTTGCAAACAAGTGGTGGCATTGCAAGTGTGTTGTACATTGTCAGGAAGTCCAAAATGCCTTGGCATGAATATGTGCATGTAAAAATTTGTTTATAATACAATACTATATGGTTATGCTTTTTTTTTTTAGGGAGAGGGTAGGGCAATTGGGGTTAAGTGACTTGCCCAAGGTCACATGGCTAGTTTTTGTGTGTGTCAAGTGTCTGAGGCCAGATCCAAACCCAGATCCCCTTGGACTTCAGGGCCAGTGCTCTGCTCACTACACCACTTAACCACACCAATACTATATGGTTTTATGGTACAATATTGCATCATCAAAATTTTAATTCAGGAAAAAACAAATTTACAATAAATTATTAAAATTAAGATGCATCATTTTTTTTAAATTATATTCTTTTGAAAGGAGATTAAAGAATTAAAGAAAGTAGGTGGCCAAGAGGTTGCTGAGTAATTTTTTTTTTGAAAAGGGAGTAGGCAGTAAGCCAAATAAATTTGGGAGCCTCTGGTCTAGATGATCAACAAAGTCATGCATCAAGCTCAGCTCAGATCTGTAGCAACTGATATTTCTGAGGTATAAATGCTGACACTAAAAATTTAACAATTTTTAAATTTTATTTATTTTATTTTTATTATATGGAATGAAACAAGCATTTCTATGACATAGTATAATTTTTTAAAAAAAAAAGATGATTGCACATGAAACTGAAAATCTATTGTATATAATTTGATATTCTTTTTAAATATAGAATAAAATCATCATGTAAATTTCTTTTTTTTCCTTTTATTTTCTTCCTTCCCCCTCAACAATTTTTTTCAGCAGGCATTCCTCTGGGAGAACTCCTAAGCAAATTTTACTTCATGAAGGTAATCCAATATTACTATGCCTGAAGAAACAATGAATAGGAAGAATTCAGAAAAGTATGAGAAGACTTACATGAACTGATTCAACATAAAGACATGCTGAATTCCTGACCTCAAGGTGAGTTCCTGACTTCAAGGAGCCGACAAACAACTGGAAGATACAATATGAACATAGATCAGAAAGGGTAGGTATAGGCCCTGGACCTGTGATTTAATTAGTACAGGGAAATCCTGCATTGGGAAATTCTCTTTACCAGTACAGGTCAGTTTAGTACTTTTTCTGCAAGTTGGAGTCATAAAGAGTTACCTAGAGCACAGGGAGGTTGCCTTGTTCAAGGTCATATAACCAATATGTGATAGTCATAGACTCAGAGCTAGAAGGGTGGGTAAGGACCACAAAGGATAAATGACTTGCCCAGGGTCACACAGCTAGTAAGTTTCTGAGGTTAAATTCCAACTCAGGTCTTCCTGACTGCAAGTCCACTGTACCATCTAGAGGTGGGTCTTGTACTCAGTTCTTCCCAACTCTAAGGTCTGCTTTCTATCCACTAGACCACACTGTTTTAGGGATAAATACAAGATAACTGAGATATAGGGAGTGATTAATATAATCCAAGAGCTTACAATAAAGCTGGAGAAAGAAAACACAGAAACATTAAAATGTAAGATGATATATGATTTCTGGGTAATAAGTGGGCACAAGTGTCCTTTGGGACATTACAGTAGTCCAAGTTAGTGTTGTTGTTCAGTCATTTTTTCAGTCACATTCAATTCTTCAGGATCCCATTTGGGGTTTTCTTGGCAAAGATCCTGGACTGGTTTGTCATTTCCTTCTCCAGCTCATTTTACAGAGGATGAAACTGGAGTAAAGTTAAGTAACCTTTCCAGGGTCACATAGCTAGTAAGTGTTTGAGGCTGGATTTGAACTCAGGAAGATGAGTCTTCCTGACTCCAGGCCTTGTGCCCTATCCACTTCACCATCTAGCTGCCTATATTGACTTTAGCTAACAAGGTAACAGTCAACAAAAAGAAGGTTCAAGTAAGCAGTGGACAAACATTCAGAGCAGGGAGGGGATATTCAGCTTCAGATGCAGCCCTGATTCAGTTGAACAAAGCTTCTCTGACAGCATGTTGCCCATGATGGTCCTCTGTTCAAGCCTCAGGAAGCTGCTGGAATTCCCCGTGATTTTTTTTTGTACTTAGGTGACCAGAAAGGCATGTCAGCAGCCTGGGTATAGGTCCCCTGAGCCATTCAAGTCTCAAGGATAGTTTCAACAACTTTTTGCCCAGTTCACATATCATGGGAGTTAGTCCTAGTAAACCTTACAAAATCACTGATTGCTGTAAAACTTTCTTCTGCTACCACCCAGGGATTAAAAAGGGAGACATCTGTTCTCCAGAGTCAGATTTTCTTTATTTTTTGTATCACAAGACTCCAAATCTACCTCTCCTTTGTCTGAAGACTAAACCTGTTGTTCTGACAGTAAGAGTTCTGCCCACAGGACATCTCTGACAATGGCTTTCTATTGATAAAGTATATTTGGGTTCCCTAAATTGAGCCACCCACCTCTCTTCAATGAATCTTGTTTTTCTTTCTCTTCAATACCTCCCTCTTCCAGTCTAACTCTTCTCACTTCTACTCACTCTCACAGTGCTCCAGCAGGGTTTCTCCATCCACACCACTCTACATCAACTTATAATACTGATGCTAAATTCTTTCTCAACCCAGAGTTTTCATTGAAAAGTTTCCTCATGTTTCTCACTCCTACCACAGCTTCTCACAAATTCATCCCAACTTCATCACCAATCTACCTGGCATAGCCTAGAGATCCCCTTCCCTGCCTCTCATAGGAGGTTACTATTCCTCTGCCTCAACATTGCATGTAGCTCAAACAAATGAAAGTAAATTATGTATAGTTAATACTTTGTTCTGGGAACTCCCTCATTACTCTCTTTGGCGTAAACATTTACATTTTATCACATCTACCCTTGCCCTTAACTGATCTCATTATCATAATCATTTTGGGGAGTGCTATATCACATACCTTTCCTACTCTTCTCTGTCAATTCAAACTCTGCACTTTCTCCCGAGTTCAGCCTAAGAAGCCTCCTTCGCTACCCTTAGCTAAAATCATCTTTCTCATCTCTAAATTCCTATAGCACTTCCTAAAACACACTTCATTATGTGTTATCTTTGCTTGCAGAATCATAGGATTTCAGAATGAACAGAGACCTCAGGGTTCACCCAATCCAATTTTTTGCAAAATGTGGTCTGGGTACTTCTCAGGATCCCTATGACCCTTTCAGGGGGGCTGTGGAGTCAAAACCATATTCACAATAATGCTAAGATGTTTTAATTTCTAGTATGGTAAATATCAATAGATATAAGCCACATAAACAAAAACTCTTGAGGAAGAGATCCTCAACAATTATTTTTAAGGTCATAAAGGGGACTGGGGACCACAAAATTTGAAAAACCTCTGCTCTGATATAAACTAGATTTGATCAAAAATTCATTCTACAACATTACTTAGAAGAGCATAGTTAGCCACTGTTAAAGAAATTCCAGTGAGAGGGTTCTCACTGCTTTCCCAAGACATCCAATCCCACTTATTTATGTTTTTTTTATTTTGTTAAACATTTCCCAATTATATTTTTAAATTTTTTATTTAGTATTTTATTTAGTTGTATGTAAAAACAACTTTTAATGTTCATTTTTAAAACTTTGAATTCCAGTCTCTCCCTTCCTCCCTCCCCACTCCACCCCAGTGAGAAAGTGAGAAATTCAATATAGGTTATAAATGTGTAATCATGCAAAACATTTCCATAATAGTCATGTTGTGAAAGAAAACATGGGAGAAAAAACAAAAAAAGTAAAAAAAAAAGTATGGATCCATCTGAATTCAGACACCATCAGTTGTTTCTCTGGGGATGAATAGCATTTTTCATCATAAATCCTTCAGAATTGTCTTGGATCATTGTATTGATGAGAATAGCTAAGTCATTCACAGATGATCATCTTAAATATTACTGTTACTTTGTACACAGTACATTTCACTTTGCATCAGCTCGTGCATGTCTCTCCAGGCTTTTCCAAGAGCATCCTCATCACTCATCATCATTTCTAACAGCACGACAGTATTCCATCACAATCACATAACACAGTTTGTTCAGCCATTCCCCAATTGATGGACATTCCCTCAATTTTCAATTTGTTGTCATGTGAAAAGAACTGCTTTGAATATTTTTGTATATATGGGTCTTTTTTGTTTTTATTTTTTAATCTCTTTTTGGATATAACCTAGCAGCATGAGGTAAAAGGGTATGCATGGTTTTATAACCCTTTGAGCATAATTCCAAATTGTTCTACAGAATAGTTTAATCAGTTCAAAATCCCACCAACAATGCATTCATTAATGCCTCATTTTCCCCTACATTCTCTTCACCATTTGTCATCTTCCTTTTCTGTCCTCTTAACCAATCTAATAGGTATGAGCAACCTCAGAACTGTTTTAATTTGCATTTCTCCAATCAATACTGAGTTACAAAGATAGTTTTGATTACTTCATCTGAAAACTGTTCCTATCTTTTGATCATTTATCAACTGGGGAATGGCTCTTACTCTTATAATTTTGACTCAGCTTTCTACATGTATGAGAAATGTCAGACCTTTATCAGAGAAATTTTCTTAATTTTTTTCACAATTACTATTGCTAACTATATTTCCTTCCATCCCATGTAATCCCCAACCACATTTATTCTATTCTCTCTCTCCTTTCACCTTGTTCCTCCTCAAAAGTGTTTTATTTCTGACTACTACCTCCCCCAATATGTCATCCTTTCTATCACCCTCTCTCCCCTCCTCTCATCCCCTTCCCCTCCTACTTTTCTGTAGGGTAATACAGATTTTTATACCCAACTGTGTATGCTATTCCTTCTTTAAGCCAATTCTGATGAGAGTAAGGTTCATTCACTTTCCCTCACCCCCACCCTCTTCCCCTCCACTGTAAAAACCTTTTTTATGTGAGATAATTTACCCCCATTTCACCCCTCTCTCTACCTTTCTCCCAGTATATTCCCCTCTCACCCCTTAATTTTATTTTTTAGATAACATTCACTCATCTTCAACTCACATTGTGCTCTCTGTCTATATATACAACTTCTATCTACTGTCATAATGAGAAAGCTCTTATAAGTTACAAGTATCATCTTCCCATGAAGAAATGTAAACAGTTTAACCTTATTAAGTCCCTTATGATTTCCTTTTCCTGTTTACTTTTTCATGCCTCTCTTAAATTTTGTATTTGAAAGTCAAATTTTCTATTCAGCTCTGGTCTTTTCATCAGGAATGCTTGAAAGTCTTCTATTTCATTGAATATTCATTTTCCCCCTGAAAAAATATACTCAGTTTTGCTGAGTAAGTGATTCTTGGCTGTAATCTTAGCTCCTTTGCACTCCATAATATAATATTCTAAGTCCTCTGATCTTTTCATGTAGAAGCTGCTAAATCTTGTGTTATCCTGATGGTAGCTCCACTATACTTGAATTGTTTCTTTCTGGCTGTTTGCAATATTTTTCTCCTCTACCTGGGAGCTTTGGAATTTAGCTATAATATTTCTGGGAATTTTCATTTTGGGATCTCTTTCAGGGAGTGACTAGTAAATTCTTTCTATTTATATTTTACCCTCTGGTTCTAGAATATCAGAGCAATTTTCCTTGATAATTGCTTGAAAAATGATGTCTAGGCTCTTTTTTTGGTCATGACTTTCAGGTAGTTCAATGATTTTTAAATTACTCTCCTGAATCTATTTTCCAGGTCATTTGTTTTTCCAATGAGATATTTCCATTGTCTTCTATTCTTTCATTCTTTTGGTTTTGTTTCTTGACTTCTTATAAAGTCATTAGCTTCTATATACTACATTCTAATTTTTAAGGACTTATTTTCTTCAGTGAGCTTTTGAACCTCTTTTTGCATTTGGCCAAGTAAACTTTTTAAGGAGTTTTTTTCTTCAGTGAATTTTTGTGCCTCTTTTTCCATTTGGATAATTCTGCTTTTTATGGCACTCTTCTCCTCGTTGGCTTTTTGTACCTCTTTTACCATTTGACCTAGTATGTTTTTTAAGGTATTATTTTCATCAGTATTTTTTATGTCTCCTTTACCAATATGTTGATTCATTTTTCATGATTTTCTTGCATCACTCTCACTTCTCTTCCCAGTTTTTTCCTCTACCTCTCTTACTTGATTTTCAAAATCCTTTTTGAGCTCTTTCATGGCCTGAGACAAATTCATATTTTTCTTGGGGACTTTGAATGTAAGAGCTTTGACTTTGTTATCTTCTTCTGAGTGTGTGTTTTTATATTCTTTGACATCATAGTAACTTTCCATGGTCTAATTTTTTTCTGTTGTTTGCTCATTTTCCCGGCATCTTACTTGACTTTTAGTTCTTTGTTAAAGTAGGGTTCCCCTTCTAGAATAGAGGGTGCACTATGCCAGACTTCAGGGATTTTGTGAGATGTTTTCAGAGGCACTTCTAAGGATCTGTGAGTTTTTCAGTTCCTCCAAGGTGGTATGATCTAAGGAGAGGTGTCTGCTACTTTCCTGGCCTGTGCTCTTATCTGTGAGTGATGATAAGCACTCTTTTCTGCCCTGGAACTGTGAGGAAGGTTCCTGCTCCACTCTGGCTACAAACTCTGGTGTGCTTGTGCTGCTCCTTGCCCTGAGACTTCCACCCAGGACTGTGACCCAGATCTGAGTATGAGCAAAGCAGCAGAGTCCTGCCTCAGCACCAGCAAAGATACCCCTCCAATATCCTTCTGATCAGTTATTCAACCCCCTTACTGTCTGTGAACTGAGAGTTCCAGAAGCAGTTGTTTCCACTGTTGTTTCAGTGGATCCAAAGGTCTCCTCCTAGTTTGCTGGGCCCAGGGTTGTGCTGATATAGCCTATGCTAGACTCTGCTCAACTTCACACTCCTGTGACAGAACTTTCCTGTCAACCTTCTAAGTTGTCTTTTGGCATCTGTGGGCTGAGAAATCTGGAAATTGCCACTGCTGCCACTGATTCTGTCACACTGACTGAAAAACGTTCTTGGTTTGCTGCAGCCAGGTCTGCTGGTGAAGCCTAGGTTGGACTGTGCTTTTCTCTCACCCTTATTCAACAGACCTTTCCTGCCAATTTTCCAAGTTATCTTGACCTGGAAAATAATTTCACTCCATCATTTTGTGGGTTCTGCCACTCTAGAATTTGTCTGGAGTCATTATTTATAAGTATTTGGAATGGTTTGGGGGAGAGGTCAGATGAGTCCCTGCCTTTACTCCATCATCTTGGCTCTACCTCCTCCCCACCCCACTTTTGAATAATTCTAATTCTTAAGAAGTTTTTCCTAAAAGTCTTACTATGGTTAAATCTAAATTTAAGTCTGTGGAGTTTTCACCCCTCACTCGAAATTCTGTCTTTTGGGATCAAATAGAGCCAGATTAATCCTTCTTCCTTTAAATATTTAAAAGCAGGATGCTGTGTTCTTCCTTTAAATGCTTTAAGTATGAGAGGCAGCTAAGTGACTGGGTGGATAGACTACTCAACCTGGAGTCAGGAGAACTAAGTTCAAATCCAGTCTCAAACATATATTAGCTTTGTATCTTGGCAAATCATTTAACGTCTGATGACTCAGTTTCCTCATCTATAAAATGGAAATAATAATAGTATCTACCTCTCAAGATGGTGAGCATCAGATGAGATATTTGTAAAGCACTTTGTAAATCCCAAAGTACTATATAAATTTAGCTAGTATTATCATTGAAGGCAGTTATTATGTTTCCCTAATTCTTTCCAGTTCTTCCTTGAATACTTTGTATTCCTAACTACCCACAGTGTGTTCATAGCAAATCTATGACCTGACCTGACCTTCTATTCTTTCTTATTAAAATCTGATTCCTTTATCTTATTACTTTCCCTATTCCTCTTTTCTATTTTCTCTTTCAGCATCCTGAATGTTCTAATCAACTCAGAAAACTTGTACCTGCTTTGAAATCTTCTACTAATCTCTCTTGATTTTTAAGAGCCAAATAAAGAAATGTTTCCCCCAACAGTTACTCTCATTGTATTTTATTCTGGCAAAACTAGCATACTCAGAAATATTTTGGCTCTATGGGCCTTGAAGTATGAGGCAGCATCATGTAGTATATGGGACACTGAACTTTATAAAGAAAACCTTGGTTCAAATTTCACCTCAGTTACCTAATAGCTAGTGTGACCTTGAGCACATTATTTAACCTCCCTGTGCCTGTTTCCTCAATCTACAATATCAAACTCTATAACTTCTAAGGTCTCTTCTTTTACTCTTATGATGCTTTATGTGGATATATGTGTCCATAGAATCCTGCAAAAGATGGAAGTTTTTAACAACTATCTACTTGTGTGATAGGTAATCATTCCCTGAACACTGCATTTCTGTTTTAAGTCCCTGTTTCTTGGGCACCAGCTTTCTCAAAGCTTTTGACTGTACCTTTGTTATGGGAATGGGGAGCTAAGATCTTCTCTGCCCCTAGGCCCTTTGATAGGCTTACATGACTCTGAGAAATTCCTTGATTGGAAAATATACACTGCCCACGAATAGGCTGAATGTGGTCACCTGGAACCTGTGGTGGGAGGCTTGTTTTTCAGGAATTCCCACACCTTGATACTTTGTGATTGGGCAGTGGGTCAAGAGGGTCGTGACATTCTCTGATACAGGAGAAGGCTATGTATACACTGATATAAGATTTTGTTTTGGGGCTCACTTTGAGAAGAGTTGTGTGATTTGACCAGACAGGACTCTGGGAAGCCATTGAGCCCTCAGGCTTTGAAAACCCAGATGTTGGTGCTTCCCTCTCTGGTAACTGAGTAGGTATGGATGTAATGGTCAGACAATTGGAAGCCTATCTGCTGATGTTTCTCTGTCTGCTTGTAACTTGTTTGTATTCTCTGAAGTTCAGGGTACTGACCTTTTCCCCCTGAACTAGGTAAATGACATATGTTTGATTAAAGCAAGATTGTTAACCCATTTTGAGTTGCTTTCCTTTAAAAAAGCAGCTCTAAGAACCTGTGTTGGCAGCTATCATGGGGATGCTAGGGTGCTTGCTGCTACAACCTTTCTCCCAAAGATAAGGTCTTTGCATATCTTTTGCCTTAGCCCCTCTCTGCCTTCATCCTGCACAAAATTTATCAGAAAATATAAATCACATACTTATGCTGGAAGTAGATTTATCAGTATACATGCCTAGTCAATTCCTATTTGGGATGTTAAGTGATCCTTTTACATGGCATTTTTTTCTTATTGAGAGTCCATATCCTGCTAGTTGACAATAGAAAAATTTGTCAATCTGGTCCTTAAACACTTCCTCCAAAGTTCAGCCTAAGAAGCCTATCTCCTTGCCCTAAATTACAATGGTCCTTCTCATCTCTAAAGTCCTATAGCCCTTACCTTAAAAGCACTTCATTATGTGTTATTTGATGTTCACAAAATCACAGGATTTCAGAATAGACACAGACCTAAGGATCACCTAATTCAATGTTTCTCAAAGTGTGGACTGGGTATCCAGAAAGTGAGGAAAGAACCCATATCTCCTCATTGGCCTAGGAATCATTGCACGTGTCAGAGACAGACCTAAAATGAAGTCAGCACGAGACTCTGCTGCTCAGGATAGGGGCCCCTTGGAGACAGAACAGTCATTACTGCCCCAAGTGATATAGACCAGCACTTCTTAAAGTGTGGGTTGTGACCCGATATGAGGTTGAGAAAAATTTGGTGACAGTAAAAGGTTTCTGAATGCACAAAGGCCAAAAATTAATTAAAATCAAATGAATAGTGAATCTGAATTGTTTCTGGCAGTGTTTGCCCCATGTCATATGGAGCAACTTCACTAAAGCCTTGGTTCTGAACACAAAATATGTGTACTTTGAACTGTGCTTGCCTTCAGACCACGGCACACCAGCCAACACTGTTGAAATGTGAAAAGGGGTCACAGTGGAAAAAGTTTAAGAAGCCATAATATAGACTAGTTGATGGTATCCCTTTGGATGCTATAATAGGACAACAAAGAAAGATGTACTGGCTCAGTACTGAGGTAATGACCTACTTGCCACAGATTAGATATTAGTGGGATAAATGAATGAATGAATCATTTCTTAAGCACTTACTATGTGTAAAAGTACTGTGCTAAGTACAGGGGATAAAAATAGAAAATTAAAACAGTTCCTACTCTCATGGAAGAGACAACAGCTATGGATGGTTCAGCAGTAAGTCAAATGGAAATGTCCCATGGTCCTTAGGGCACATGACAGAGTATATGATAATGACTCTTCTTTACTGTCATTTCCACTGATAAAATCATGTCAGTTTCTGATATTGAGCCATCTAACAGTGTCAAGAATTTGGGTGGCAAGAATTTTCTTTTCTGTGTCTTTGGTAGCTGTGGCCATACCTTATAGAAGTAGTACCATGCTTGGTCTCCACAGGAATTGTTTCCCAGGATGATATCTATGGGACCTGGGCTGGAATCATTGCTATTTACAAGGCTCTTGTGTTCAGGGTCCTGAGCTGTCTCCATCAGGGTTTGAGGGGAAATAGTGGTCAAGGTAGTGGTGGTTGTTCTACTTGCCTGGCACATGTGCCACCCATATCCTCCCCACATTGCTCCCCCAGGGTATCTTGCTATTTCACCAAGACTAAGATACCTGTTATGGGTGGAAATTAGTTGATAATTGGTGGTTATGGCCCCCTCTACCCAGGAGCTACTTCCCCTGCAGTGAGGGAGGACTGTTCTGAAAGCAGGACCTTTAGTCCAGAGTGGTAGGAAGCTGAGATGAGGGGATCCATAGCTGACTTCAGAATCCAAGAAGTTAAGCCCTGGAGGCTGCTAGACTAAACAAAACTAGTTAGTAAAAATGGTCCACAGGACTACTTACTTCCATTTGACTTAATAAATCTTTCTATAAACATCTCTAACCTTACAAATCTCTCTCACGTAGGCATTTCTAGCACCTTGCAATTTAGATCTCAGCACTATTCCAGAAGGCCAACACAAATCCAGATTCTGATTGGATGTCATTTTGCTACATCATCTGAAGAAGACCATACTGTTTTCTCCTCCTACTTTGAAAAACTATTACAAATGCCTTCATAATCCACCTTAATCCAGACCCTCAATCTGTTGTTGACTTATTTCCAAAAGAAATTAAGATATAGGAAGGAGTCTTTGCTGGACTTCTCGGGTTTCTATGCAGCTAGATGGAAGAGTGGATAGAGTGCTAGCCCTACGGTCAGGAGGACCTGAGTTCAAAACCAGACTCAGATACTTCCTAGCTGTGTGATCCTCAGCAAGTCACTTAACCCTGTTTGCCTCAGTTTGCTCATCTGTAAAATGAGCTGGAGAAGGAAATGGCAAACCATTCCAGCATCTTTGCCAAGAAAACCCCTAATGGGGTCATGAAGAGTCAGATATGACTAATTAACTAAACTACGACAAATGATCATAATATCTTGCAAAATCTCTAACCCGGTGTCACTGCAGAAGTTAAATTTGTTTCTATAAGTGTCTCATTTTTTCATTGTAATCCCAAGAATCACAGGATAATAATAGAGCAATAACACCTAATGATCCATTAATTATCTGTCCTGAAATGTCATTTGTTGTAAAAGTCTATTGGAGTATTGTTCTGGTCCTTCTTTCATCCACAGCAATACTGTCTAGAGAAACATTCAGTGACAGAATGATTGCTTTTTAAAATGCAGACAAGCACTGGTTCCAATTAATGATTGTTGACAAGGTATCCTTCTGATTCCTGATACACCCACACAACCCCAGCTCACTCGTTCATCACCTCTCCCATAAGATCCACCAGATACTGACCTCTTTTAATGATGTTGAAATGGGTAGAAGAAGGAATGTAGGCTCCAGGTCAAATTTCAACCTAACAAACATTTATTAAAGAACCACTATATGGAAGATGTCATGCTACACACACACACTCACACACACACACACACACTCCATGTTGTTAAGTAGCCTATGTTGTCCTAGATATCCAAAATTATACCCCAAATTATCACTCTTTTCTATGTTAAGCCATCTGAAGAGTATTATTTATGCATTCAGATTTGTTCCACACAAAGTATTCAATTCATGAGTCTATAAAAGTCAAGGATTTCTTGGCTGAAAATATGGGTAAATGCTGGAAGTTTGCCATTCCTGGAGACCTTTGAAAAGAGGATGCAGATATCACTCCTGATCTGACAGGCATCAGGAAGCTACATTAGATGACATTGAACTTCCTCTCAATTTTAGGGCTTCTTGAAATAAGACAGGTTTCAGATAAATTCATGGGTCATTTGACTTTCCTTGAAAATGAAGGGTTTCAGAGTCTGAAACTTCTGATATGTCTTTTGATAGAACCATACAAGTTTAGGTTTACAAGGAAATTATCCTCCTACTTCTTCAAAACCTGGCGGAAGTAGGTACATTCTTGGGCAAAGCATTTTTTTTCTTTTGCCAAAATTTGATTTATTACAAAACATGACAGAATAATATTGTCTGCCAACTAGAATTGGCTGAAGCTAATTTTCCTAATAGCTGTGGTTCAAATCATTGCCATTCAAGCAGACCCTAAAGGGGCAGGGAATTAATCCCTTCTGTGATGGACTTTGATTAAAGGGTCCAGGGCACATGAGTACAACTTGGGATGTGGCCCAGCAATGCCACAGATCCTTGTTCATTTCCTTTTAAGGCTGGTTGTACGTAACATAGCAAAAATTGTCGACCGTCATTTTCTATCGTAACTGTCTCCCAAGAAATGTTCAAGCATCAAAAACAGTTCTTGCCCCCACATGTCAGATGAAGTCTTGGCGTTTCCTTTATTTGTTTTTCTCTCTATCATCTCTCTCCTTTGTCATATTCTTGGTTTCAGATACAAGAAAGAGAAGGGTATTTGTTTACCCTCCTTTCCTTTGTGGCTCCCTTTAATATTTATTGTATTTTTTCAGTCTGTTCAGAAGAGTTCCCTGAATCAGAGAGGACACTCTTCAAATAGCTTCCAAACAAGTAAAGACCCAGTGGAAAGCTACATTTTCAGACATCTAACTGGCAAATATATTTCTGCATGTAGCTGATCTGTTTCTGGGAAAGCTACTAGCTTATTCTACTTCCCACTTCCCATAGTTCACATTCAGCAGCAATACTTATTGCTGTTATTATATGCACAATATTATATGCACTCTGTATGCCAGGCAACTGTGCTAAGCTGTAAAAGGCAAAAGCAAGATCCCTGCCCTCAAGGGGCTCACCTTTTTACAAAAGAGACAACAAACAAACAAATATGTACATATAAGATATATTCAGAGTAGATGGATCTCCAATGGAAGGCATTAACAATAGAAGGGACCATAAAGGGGAATTTGGCATTGGGACAAATCATGAAACTCCTAAGACAGATGGAGAAAAAATTAGAAAGAATAACATAGCAGAGGGCTCTCGCTGTAAAGTCATAAGACCTAGCTTCAAATCTTGCCTCTGACTATACCTTTGTGACCCTACCTTTGTGACCCTACCTCAGTGCCTTGTTTTCCCTATATGTAAATTTGGAGGGTGGAGAAAATTACCTCAGACAGCTCTAATCTATGATTATATTCTATGATTTTAATCTATGATTCTACTCTTAGCAAGAGATTGATCTACATGTTTAAATTCTTCGTGTGTATGTGTGTGTGCTTTCCTTATTTAAGACTCCTTCAAGTTCAAGTATCAACAACCTGAAAGTGGTTCCATCCCACTTTATTCAAGTCATCCCAGTGCTTAAAAATCTTCAATGTCTCCTCATAGTTTACGAATAAAATACAAACTCCTTACCTTAGTATTTAAGGCCCTCCAGGTTGTGGCTCCCAATTACCTTTTCAGGTTTCTATCTAAACTTGACTAGCCATTCCCCATTCCTGGAATATATCCCTTCCTCGTGTCCTCCACTTTGCTCAGGTAACACTTCCTTCAGAAAGTCTTCCCTAATCTCTACCTATCCCTATAATAGCCTGTCCCTCCTAACTTTTCCTTTTGTCTAAGGTTATTTGTACACATATTATATCCCCCAGTAGAGTGGAAAGTCTTTGAGGACAGCCACTATTCATTTCTGTCTTTGTATTCCCAGAACCCAATATGAAGTCTTATATATAGTGTACATTTAATACACATTTGTCAACATGGATTTCATTGAATTACCTAACCTTAAAGTGGGTGGTCCAGTGGATAAAATTCTAGGCCTGGAGTCAGAAAGATTCATTTCCCTGAATTCAAATGCAGCCTCAGACCCTTACTAGCTGTTTGACCCTGGGCAAGTCACTTAACCCTGTTTGTCTCAGTTTCCTCATCTCTCAGATGGACTGGAGGATGAAATGGCAAACCACTCCAGTATCTTTGCCAAGAACATCCTAAATGACATGACAGAAATTACTGAGCAACAACCACCTTAAACTAAGAGAAGAAAAGTTGTTGTCATTGTTGTGTCATTTCAGTCATGACTCCATTTGAGGTTTTCTTGGCAAGAGTAATGGAGAGGTTTACCATTTCCTTCTCCAAATCATTTTATAAATGAGGAACTGAAAAAAAATAGGGTTAAGTGACTTGCCCAGGGTCACACAGCTAGGAAGTATCTAAGGTCATATTTGAACTCATGAAGATAAGTCTTCCTGATTCCAGGCCCAGTGATCTATATACTGTGACACCTAAATACAACAAATGATATTAAGAATTTTGTGTCAAAGAACTGGGAATGAAGTAAATGCCTAGTGATTGGAGAATGGCTAAAGGAATTGAAGTGCTTGAGTGTAATATGATGTAAGAATATGATAACAATAGAAAAGCATGGGAAGAATCATACAAACTGATCCAAATTAAAATAAGCAGAATTTGGAAAACAATGACACAACAATGCCAATGAAAAGACAAATAACAACAAAACAAGAGAAACTGAATGCTAGGAAACTAAAATGACTAGGCCTGGTCCTAATGATGAGATATGAGAAGACATTTCTCCCCCCTCCCCTTCTTTGCAGAGGCAATCAATCAACTAGCATTTATTCAACACCTTTTCTGTGCTAGGTTCTGTGCTAAACTCTTAAGATTTGGGGTATAGAATCATACTTATAATGTCAGTCTTTTTCTGTATGTTGTTTAGTTTTGCTAAACTGTTTTTAAACTTTTTCCTATTTTTTTATTAGAAGGCATGGCCCTGAGAAAAGGAAGGAGTAAGAAATACATTAGGCTCTATAAAATATACATAGAAATATATGAAATATTTCTATAATTTGATATATAAAATATTTGCTACATATAAATATGATACAAAATATCAGTTTGTTTCCATATAAAACATATAATATATTCCTAATATGGATGATATAACAAATAATAATAGAGTAATGATGTAATACAATAAAATAGAAGATTGATACAGGTGCTATAAAAACAAAAGATATTAATAAAATGTATTTTTTCAAAGAAAATGCTGCAGAGCATTCCCCAAATTCCCCAAATTGTCTGTTGGCTTCAGACAATGCAACATCTTTCCCCCTTTCTGAACTCAACTGCTTTGCCAAGTTGTTGGGAGATTGTTAAGCAACTGCAAATTCCTCCCAGAGGCTATATACTGCACTCAGCTAGGAGTTTGTTTAGTTTTTGAGGTATGCTGGGATGAAAGGCACCCTGGAAATGAGGGATACAATTATTAATTAATTAATTCTAATTCAGGGTTTGCACATTAAAAGCCATCCCTTTGAAATTACTTTCCATTAATGTTCTTTACTTCATGCCGACAAAGTTCAGGACTGTGAATGGTTGACCAGTGTTACCCTTTCCTCGACATAAAAGGATATTCTTAAACATCTTAGAGCCAGTTCTGAACTGGTTGAGTTTAATTGTTTAGACAAAGGTGTTATTCCCTTTTTAAAAATGTAGGTGGCTTGTTTTTATTTTTGTTTTTGTTTTAATTCTATAACTTTTACAAGGAAACTCCCACCACCACACCCTGTCAACTCTTCTGGATTTTAATCTGTTCTTTGGTCAGATTCTTTTAATCTCAAAGGGAAACATATACAGCTTCTACTCAAAGATCAACAACCTACTGGAATCTAATACACACTTAGGGCCCTGGGACACACCTCACAGTCAAGAAAGGAGGACAGAAAAAAAAAAGCATATGTTGTTGTTTCAAATGACAATGACAACAACCTGTAAAGGCTCTAGAATTGACCAAGAAGAAACACAGATTGCACAAGACAAGATCTTATTGCTCCTGTGGCCCGGGGAGGGAAGGGAACTCCCACAGAGAAGGAAGGGCATAAAAGAATGAGGGCCCAGGCAGCTGGAGGCAGTTCAGTTAAGCAGGTGCCAGTGGAAAGGAAGAGCCCAGAGCTGCATTCCTGACCGATGGGAGCATGAGCTCCAGCCAAAGTCCCTTCCAGTCCCCTTTGGGTGCCATCAAGGGCTCAGGCTATGGCCAGGCCAGGCCTGGGATCTTCCCTAGGGCACCCAGTGTCCATGGAGGTGCAGGAGGTGTAAGAGTTTCTATTTCCTCCACTACATCATTCTGCTCATCCCCCGGAGCTGGGGGCTATGGAGCAGGCTTCGGAGGAAATCAAGGAGGCAGCATCATCAGGGGAAATGGAAAGCAGATGATGCAGAATCTGAATGACCGCCTGGCCTCTTACCTGGAGAAGGTCCGCTCCCTGGAGGCAGCCAATACAAAACTTGAAAGCTGCATTCTGGAGTGGCATAAGAAGAGGAACTTGGACAAGAAGCAAGACTATTCTCAACATGAGGAAAACATCAGCCACCTGCAAGAACAGGTAAGAGGTGATTACACCAGGGACATTGCACTGTTAACTCTTTTCTGGGGGACAACTATCCTAGATAATTATTGGAATGTTAAACCAATACAAAGCAGGAAACAGAGAACATGGATTTAAGCCGCAGCTCTGCTATTATTTGTGTGTCCTTGGACAAGTCAGCTTCTCTGAATGTACCTGTTTCTTTCTATGTAAAATAAAGGGGTTGGAGTAGATGGTCCTTTGAGCTTCAAATCTATAATCCTAGGAAAATGAGAGCCTAATTTGAGTCCACTATAAATGTTTCCAAGTATTTTCTTCCTTCCTTCCTCTTTCTCTTTTTTGAAAGCAATTGGGGTTAAGTGACTAGCCCAGGGTCTCACAGCTAGTAAGTCTCTGAGGCCACATTGGAACTCAGATCCTCCTGATTCCAGGGCTGGTGCTCCATCCACTGTACCACCAAGCTGTCCCCAAGTATTTTCTTAAGATCATGGATCTGGAATAGAAGGGACCTTAGTGATCATTTAAAATACCCCCAACTCCAGTCATTGTACAAATGAGAGGACTGAGATCCAATGAAGTTAAATGGTCTGCCCCCAAGACATGCAGGTGCTAAGAATATAATTGGACCTAAGTTTTCAGGTTGACCCTTCACTTTTTGTATAAACTAATCTTTTTAAATAATTTCTCTGACAAATAAGGGAGGTTCGATCTACAAAAATCATACATAATAAGCAAGCCATTCCTGGCTCTAGGCAAGGGTGTCATAACAGAATGAACACAGACTTTGGACATCATCTAATGAAACCCTCTCAACTTACAAAGGAAGTAACAAAGGACCAGAGAGGCTGAGTCTGTCAATCAGTCAGCTAGCATTTATTAAGTACCTACTATGAGCTAGGCACTGTGCTAAACACTGGAGATACTAAAAAGGGGCAAAAAACAAGACCTCAAGAGGCTCTCCAGGTCACATTGGTAATACCAGGTCTTCTGATGCCAGATTCAGCTGTACCACATGGCCTCTCCTGGGACCAGGAGGGTACCTCCATCCCTTCTCCAAAAGTTACTGCAAAGCAATAAGAGAAACTGCCCCCCCCCAACATCATTTTCCCTAATATGGTTGCACCTTCTCTCCAAGTCAGTCTGGGCTATGTCATCTTAGGGACTGTATACAAAAACTGTCACTCCTTTGAAGAATATCACCAGGGACATCCCTTGATATCCATCCTATTTTGGACAAGTGTAACTTGGCCCAGAACAGTGGTTAGATTGCTAGACTTGGAATCCGGAAGACACAGGATCATATGCCACCACAGGGAATTAAAAGCCGTGCAACCTTGGGCAAGTCATTTAATTATTATTTGCCTCAGTTTCCTCATCTGCAAAATGGTAATAATAAGACTTCCCAATGCCCTTGGGAGGCTCAGATAAGATGTTACAGGGTGTTCCAGTATAGTTTTTAGCTTTAATAAATTAAAGTTACCCTAAAACTTTTTAATAGAATACAATAGAAATAGTATCATTATTATTTTCCTGAGAACATGATAGTTCCAGGGTATCATGAGGTAAACTATTGACAAATTCCTATGCCATCACTGAAAAGTTCTGTCATGGACTTTCCTGAGGTTTTTTCCAACTGATCATAACTTAAAGACAAGCACAGTATTAGGAAAAGAATAGAAATAGTATTTTTTATTTTGCTTTTTGGAGGGGGGAAGGTAAGGCAAATGGGGTTAAGTGACTTGCCCAAGCTCACATGGCTAGTAAGTGCCAAGTGTCTGAGGCTGGATTTGGAACTCAGGTCCTCCTGACTCCAGGGCTGGTGCTCTATTCACTGTGCCACATAGCCACCACAGAATAGAAATACTTAATAAATTATTGGTTTATTTTTTTTACTTTGTAATTTTAACAAACGTAAATATTCTCAACCAATGTTTTGAGAGATCATAGGCTCTGGCCTCCACATTTTTGCAGATGAGCTCACTGAGATACAAATGGTTTAAAGAAGACTTGCCCAAAGTCATACAAGGTAAAAAGTAGCAAGGCTGGATTTGAACCCAGACCCTGTGACTCTGAATTGGGCACCCTCATCACTATACCCACCATGGTTTAACAGAACTAGAAAGAGGATCACAGGCTTTAGAGAGTCTATTTGTGTTACTATTATAACACCCCATATTCCCAAGTTGCATATTATGATAATATAAATCTGTCCTCATAATGAACCCTAATTACTGAATAATCCACCTAATAACTGACTATGTAATTATCTTAACTATAGAGTGCATGGTTGGTGTTAAGAAAAAAACAAGGTGACTCAACAGTCCTTCACTATTTTTATGGGTAATGATGGTGTTTTGGTTTGAGAAGAGGGAAACTTGGAGAGAGTAGGAAATTGGCAATTCCAAGCTCCCTCCAATCAACTGCTTGCAACCTGCTTGACCTTGGATAACTCACTTCACCTCCCTAGACCTCAGTTTCCTAATCTGTAAAATGGGAAGATTTAATGGAGGATCTCTAAGGTCCCTTCTAGAGCTATAGCTATGATTCTATGCATTAATGACATGGATTTGGGGGGGGGAGTTAGAAACTGATGTTAATCAGATCATTATCAAATCAATATAATTGAGAGATCTCAATTGCAAGTGGTAGAAGAAAAGCATTGTAATACATGAGCTAAAGCTCTTGGGGGCCCAGATTTCAGTGCTATCTTCTATCACTCACTAAACCTGTGATCATGAGCAAATCACTTCCTCTGCCTGTTGTCCTCCATGTAAAATGGAGCAGCACCATCATGCCCTGCCAGCCTCACAGAGATGTTATGAAGAGCCAATGGGATGAAAGGAGTGAAAGCATTTTAATATACCATACTAATATAAAGAGGTCTTAATTATCTATGACTGGCAGAGGTAGCAGGAATACTGACAAACAAAAATTTGAGCGGGCTTGTTGAAAATGGAATAGGGCCAATAGAACGATGAGGAAAATGGATAGTGGCTTGCAAAAATCCAAAGAAGATTTTAAATTTTCAAGGATGTCTGAGTCTAGGGAGCTAGATGGGATAGCAGATAGAGAATGGAGCCTGCAGTCAGGAAGACCTGAATTCAAATCCTGCCTATTTATTAGCTGTGTGACCCTGGACAAATCACTTAGCCTATCTCAGCCTCAGTTTCTCCATCTGTAAAATAGGGATTTTTATACTGCCTACTACCCAACATTGTTATGTGGATTAAATGAGATTTTGTTTGGAAAGTACCTAGAGCAGCACCTGACACATGGTAAGTGGTTATTAAATGTGTTTTCCCTTCCTTTCATCATATAATAGAAAGTTCTGTCAGATCCACAGAGATTTCATTCTCAATCAATCAACAAGTGTTTATAAGGACATGTATGTATGTAGAGGGAGCTAGGTGGTTCAGTGGATAGAGCACCAGACTTGGAGTCAGGAAGACCTGAGTTCAAATCCAGCCTTACATACTTACTTGCAGTGTGATCCTGGGCAAGTTCCTTAACTTCTGTCTGCCTTGGTTTCTTCACCTATAAAATGGCAATAAATAAGGCACTTACCTGCCATGGTTGTTGTTAGGATCAAATAGGATGATATTTGTAATGCATTTAGCATAGTATTGATACATAACAGGTGTTTAATAAATGTTTGTTTCCTTCCTACCTTTATAAGAAGTAAAAATATAAGTTAAAATCCCCAAAACTATCTCAGATAAAGAATAAGACATAATTATACAAGATGAAATGCAGTGTGGTTCAGCATGGGTGGGGGAGGGGCAGGAGCAGGGAAGACATTGTCTAATTTAAGTTTTGCCAGAAATAGTCACTTCAACTTCTCTGGGCCCCAATTTCTGCCTCTCTGAAATGGAGATATTATACTAAATTACCTCTTCCTGTGATAAATCCTCCTTCTGACACTTATCAGCTGTGTAACCTCAGGCAGCTAGGTGGCTCAATGGGTAGAGCCTGGAGTCCTGTAGGCCTGAGTTCTAATCCAATCTTAGACACTTAACTAGTTGTGTGGCCCTGGACAAGTCACCCTATTTGCCTTAGTTTCCTCTTCTTTAGAATGAGCTGGGGAAGGAAATGTCAAGCCACTCTAGTATCTTTGCCAAGGAAAACCCCAAAATAGAGTCACAGAGAGCTGGATATAACTGAGATGATCCAAAAACAAAGTTTCACAAAGCCCTTTACAAATAGTGGCTCATTTTTACCTCACAACCACCCTCAGAGGTAGGTGCTGCTATTCTCTCCATTGCACAGATGAAGAAACTGAGTCTCAGAGAGGATGACTTGCCTGTGTTCATGCAGCTAGTAAATGTCTGGGGCTGCATTTGAACTCTGATGTTTCTGATTCTAGGCCTAGGGCTCTACCCACTGGATCTGCCTCAGATGGTCAGACCTGTGTTTCAGGAATGTCAGTTTGGCAGTTGTGTAGAAAATGTAGCAAAGAGAGGAGAAATAGCAGACAGGGAGATAAAGGAGCATGCTCCTACTGTAGTTCAGGTGTCTTAGGCCAGATGCATAATGACCTCAAACATAATTTCACCATCTGGTATAAATGAATCAATGAGAGACCATTTTAAATAACCCTTCAGCTAAATACTTTCTGGAAGGAGATCTAAAGAAACACTAAGTGATAGATCTACAGTGTAGCCCTCCAAAGTTCAGTCTTCAAGGAATGAACCCAGGTCAACAACCACAATGGCATGCAAGGAATTGTTGTTCTTCAGTAATTTTCCATCGTTTCTGACTCTTCATGACCTCAGTTGGGCTTTTCTTGGCAGAAATACTGGAGTGCTTTGCCATTTTCTTCTCCAGCTAATTTTACAGATGAGGAAACTGAGGCAAACAGGGTTAAGTGACTTGCCCAGGGTCACACAACTATTAAGTGTCTGAGACCAGATTTGAACTCAGGAAGATGAGTCTTCCTGACTCCAGGCCTGATGTTCTATCCACTTCACCACTTAGCTGCCCCATGCAGGGAATAAAGCTGCTTAAATCAGAAGTACCACCCTCCCTTCTTAATATGATTTATTTAAGATTCCCCAAAAAGATATTTAGCCTATTCTTGATCTGAGTCCCATGACTAAGATCTAGAAGCATCTATTTTTTGTTTTTTGTCATTAAGGTTACTAAGTATTCAACAATCAGCCCTTAAGGCACAGGCCTGGGGAAAACAAAGAACAGGGAAGGTACCAGGTGAGAGTTGATGAAGGAGTGGACTAGGATGATGACTGTGCCAGTCGACAATGGTGTAGATGAGAGAGATTTCACAAGTACAGTTCACAAGACTTGGCAAATGACTGGATGGAATAATGGGTGAGATAGAGCAAGAAGAGTTAGGGGTAACTGAGGGTAAAAGCCTGGGTGACTGGAAGGGATACTGGCCTTTCAACAGAACTAGGGAAGGTAAGAAGAAGGGAAGGTGAGAGAGAAGAGAAAGTTCTGGGGAAAAGATAATGAGGATTATTTGGGATTATTAAGTGTGAGAGACTTAGGGGGCATCTAATTGGATATGTCCAAGAGGCAGACAGTTATGTAGAACTGGAGCTCAGGAGAGAAACTAGGGTTGGGTCTATAAATCTGTTCCTTAGTTGATAAGTGACCTTACTGAAGTGGATGAGATCACCAAAAGAGGGTATAGAGAGAAAAGTAGAGAATCCAGGGGCAAAAATTGGGGGGCAACATTCATGTGGAGATGTTTTCTACTAAAGATATGAAGAGAAGGTGGATAAGGACAGGAGAGGAGAGGAGGAAAGAGAAGGGAAGGGAAGGGGAGGGAAGGGAATGGGAGGGAAGGGAGGAGAGGAGAGGAAGAGAGGGGAGGAGATAGATGAGGAGATGACAGGAGAGAACAAGATAGGACAGGACAGGAGAGAGAGTGTGAAGAAAAGAGATAGAAAAAGAGAGAAGAAGAAAAAGAAGAGGGAAAAGGAGGAGGAGAAGAAGAAAGAAAGAAAGAAAGGAAGGAAGAAAGAAAGAAAGAAAGAAAGAAAGAAAGAAAGAAAAAGAAAGAAAGAAAGGAAGGAAGGAAGGAAGAAAGAAAGAAAGAAAGAAAGAAAGAAAGAAAGAAAGAAAGAAAGAAAGAAAGAAAGAAAGAAAGAAAGAAAGAAAGAAAGAAAGAAAAAGAAAGAAAAGGAAGGAAGGAAGGGAGGGAGGGAGGGAGGGAGGGAGGGAGGGAGGGAGGAAGGAAGGAAGAAAGAAGTGAAGAAGGGAAGGAAGGAAGTTGCTGTTGTTAGTGGTGCTGAGCTGAATCAAGAAGGAACCCAGGAATGCTAAGTGGCAGAGGTGAAGGAGAGCATTCTTGACCGTTTCAAGCCCCCAGAGCTGCCTTTAGTGCTATTGGGTCATTGTCTCATTTTTATTAAGTCTTAGTCACTGAATGGACACTGCCTCAGTCAAACTGAAACCTCTTAAAGACCTTAGCTTGAAAAGGTCAAAGTCTCCCACTGCATCCTGGGCCATCTCCAGTCATCCTGATCCCTATCTGGGCATTGGACCCAGATGGCTCTAGAGAAGAAAGTGAGGCTGATGACTTTGCAGAACCCTCCTTCACTTAAATCCAATTCACTTGCATGTCATGGCATCACCTCCCTAATGTCAAGGTCCTCTGAGAACGAAGGACAAACAGCAATCTATGCAGGATATTCTAGATAAAATTGGAAAATCCAGGGGTTCAATCTTTCTTCATGAAAGCTTTGTCATTAGGAAGGATATTACCAAAAATGATTATCTATTCACTATACTAAATGTCACACATGGTCCATTAATCATGTCATTCTTTAATGACTCACTGTGAGAGGCACTTCAAGAATGTGCCCATGCAGCCCAAGCTGGAAGAGGGAGAACCAAGTAACATGGCCCAGGACACTAGTAGTGGGAGCCTGAATGAATCATTTAACCTTGCCGTCATCCAGGTAACTCCCCAGGACTGTGAGCTGAGTGAGAAGCTGATCTACTTCAGTAGCAGGCATGTCTTCTCTCACTTAAGAGTTCCTTATGCCACCGAAATCACAGGAAGGAAACAAACATTTATTAAGTGCCTACTAATTGCTAGGTGTTGTACTAAGTATCTCACAAATATTCTATCATTTTATCATTACAACAACCCTGGGATGTAGGTGCTTTCATTATCCCCATTATACTTGAGGAAACTGAAAGAGAGGTTAAGTGACTTGTCCAGCCAGGAAGCATCTGAGGCTGGATTTGAATCCAGATCTTTCTAAGTCCAGTACCCTATTCAACTAAGGTTCTATCTGCTATGCCACCATGCCCTAGAATATCATACATACAGGTACACACGCACACATCCAGTGCATTAGGTATTTTTGTTCAGTCATTTCAGGCTTGTCCAACTCTTCATGACCCTGTTTAGGGTTTTCTTGGCAAAGTATTGGAGTGGTTTGCCATTTCCTTCTAAAGTTCATTTTAGAGATAAGGAAACTGAGGCAAACTGGGTTAAGTGGCTTGTGCAGGGTCACACAGCTAATAAGTATCTGAGGTCAGATTTGAACTCAGGAAGGTGAGTCTTCCTGACTCCAGGCCCAGCACTCTATCCTGTATACCACCTAGCTGTTACAAACTATTTACAAATCTAAATTTCTTTATAATGCCGTAAAAGTAAATATCCTAAGCTGTTCTCACAGATCATCTTACTTGTATTTCCAGAACCTGGCATGTGCTAGACATTTAATAAATACTTATTGATTGATTGATTGCTGCAGCCAGCACAGTTGGTGGGCTATTGAGCAGTGAGAATAACAAGACAGGGTGTAATCAATAGTCTGGTTTATTACCAAACCACTTTATACAGAGCCAAAGATACAAGGAGCTCACAGAGTTGATATGTCCCCCAGCAGAAGATCTATGTGACCGGAAAAAGATGCAAACAATGTACAAGGACCCCCCTTTGATCTCATTTACTATTTACCCTTGCTTAAGGTTAGTTATTTATTGGGGCAATATCACAGGACCATGTCTGGAGGCATAAACAAACAAGATTACACTTCCTCCTGCTTATCTGCCCTGTAACTTTGCAGATGTTTGTATAGGAAAGGTGAACATTCTGTGAGTGGGGCTGGGAGACCCCTGAAAGTTTTCTACAATTGATTGATTAGTTGGGAGGAAAAGATTTGCATTGACATTAGGTTACATTTATGGATATGGAAAATTACACATGGCTCTGTAAATAAAGTATTGTATTTCAATCAACCAACCAAAAAATATTTTTTATTTAGGCAATGGAATTAAGTGACTTGTCCAGGGTCATGTGGCTAGTAAGTGTCTGAGACCTGATTTGAACTCGGGTCCTCTTAACTCCAGGGCTGGTGATCTATCCACTGTACCACCTAGCAGCCAAAATAAACATTTTTAATTGACTATTATGTGCTAGGCATTGTGCTATCTGGGGATTAAAAAAAGGGACAAAAGGCAGTCTCTTCCTCCAAGGAGATCACAGTTTAATGGAAGAGACAACACACAAACAAATATATACAAAGCAAGCTATATACAGGATAAATAGGAAGTAATTAAGAGAGAGGAGGTGCTGGAATTAAGAGGAGATTGGGGAAGGGTTCCTTTACTCAGTGGGATTTTCATTGGTACTTAAAGGAAGCCAGAGAGGTCAGTTGATGGAGTGAAGGAGGGTGAGTGTTCCAGGCGTGGGAGACAGCCAGAGAAAATGCCCAAGAGATGGATTGTCTTGTTCCTGGAATATCCAGGAGGCCACTGTCATTGGTTTGAAGAGTGTGTGTCAGAGAGTAAGGTATGGGAAGACTGGAAAGGTAGGAAAGGGCTAGGTTATGATGGACTTTGAATGACAGTATTTTATGTTTGATCCTTGATGTCACACCCTTCCTGTGACATGTACTAGTTTCAAGACCAACAACAGGTGATAGAATCATCAATTTTGGGTTGAAGGGATCTTAGGGTTCATCTAGCTCAGGATTGGGGGCAACCAGCTGCCTCAAGGTAACATATGGCCCTCTAGGTCTTCAAGTGCACCCCTTTGATTGAATCTAAGTTTCACAGAATAAATCTCCTCAAAGGCTTTGTCCTATAAAAGTTGGTCAAAAGGCCACACTTGAGGACCTAGAGGACCACATGTAGTTTCAAGGCTGAAGATTCCCCAGTCCAACACCCTGATTTTACAGTTAAAAGAAAGGTTCATGGAAATTCAGTGACTTGACCTAGGTCACATAGGTAGTATGCCCAGAGCCAGGATTCTAATCCAGGTCAACTGACTCCAAGGCAATTTTCTTTTCACTGTGCTATGCTGTCTTATGCTTCCCCCTCAAAACTTCAGTTTCTTCTTCTCTAAAATGAGAATGCCAGGAATTACTTGCCCATGAAACCATAACTAGGATGATCAGGGTTTTGCCCTAGGAAACTGAAATTTGGAGGGTGCAGAGAATATTTTTTGCTTCCTCAGGAGGTGGAAACAATAACTATTTGAAAAAGAAAGTCTGTTTGCCACTATCACCCCGAATACATCAGACAAATAGCCTCACAGTGTCCATCCTATGAAGCCTTTTCTCCTGCCAGGTGTAACAGCAACCACGCTGGCATACCCAGGAGGGCTGCTAGCACGAGTTCTTAGATCTGCTTTACTAGCAAAGAGAGCTGTTTAAGAGGTCAACAATCTTTTTAAATTACATTCACTACTTCAGGGGAAAAGTCAGCACCCTGAACCTCAGAGAAAATACAAGCAGAAAAAAATAAATACCAACAGACAGGGCTCTGAGTGCCTGAATCAACTATACACTTTACATACATCCTTGGATCCAGAGAGCCTTTACTCTGAGCAGTTGGGGACCTCTGAACATACAGTAACTCAGAATCTGTACTAGGGAATCACAAGACCCTTCTCATAAGTGAGCCCCCACAACAAAATACCATCTCAGAGTATATATACAGTTCTCAGAACCAGAAGGCATTGTAGCCCTCTTGACTCAGTGCCTAATTAGAAATTAGCAAAAGGTGTGAAAGTCTTCCTTCAACAAGCCTCTCCTAATCAAGTTTCCCTTAATGGTCTTCATGTGAAGCCTATTAATGAGTGGGAATGATCTTAAATCCCATTAACATTACACCAGGGGAAAGTTCCCTTTGGTCTCTCCCAGGAGACACCCACCACATGGGACTTTGTTTCTGACATTCAAGGCCTCACCATATCCCCATGTGGGTGTACTGCTTGATTCAGGGTCAACAGTGACTTGTTAAGGCACTGCTCACTTCAGTGTGGTTGTGAGACTAGAATGAGCTATCGACTGTAAAAGTCTTTGCAAACCTTAAAGGATATGGAAATTAACTTATTATATAAGGAAACTGAGACCCAGAGAGCTAAAGTGACTGGTCTAAAGTCATACAGGTGACCTTACAAGCATTAGTGGTGGGCTTTGAACCCAGGCCCTCTAACTCTAGAGTCTGTACTCATTCTACTGTATCATGCTAATTAATAAATTGAAACAAATGCAATGCAAACACTGCATGGGAGGCAACAGTAAACTGATAAGTGTTTAAAAATCATCTCTCTGGGAAAAAATTTATACCAACAGCATAGTTTTAAATTCATTCTGACTTATTAAAATCTTTTCCATCACATTTTTAAGTCCTTCGTAACCTTGACCAATTTCTGTGGTGTAAAGGCTCACACTGAAAATTTAACCATCGATTCTGATGGGCTGGTATGAGCTGGCTCTAGCACTACCCAGATGGAAGGAAAGTTAAGTTAGACTCTTCTATTATCATCTATGAGACATGTTTCTGTTTTGGTTTGTGGGGAGGAGTGTAGGGAGGGAAGAGAAAGGAGGGGCCTAAGCATTTCTTGAATGCCTACTATGTGCCAGGCACTATGCTAAATGCTTTCTAATTACCTCATTCTATTCTCACAACAACCCTAGGAGGTAGGAGCTGTTATTTTCCCCATTTTACAGTTGAGACAAAAGAGGCAAACAGAGGTTAAGCAACCTGCCCAGTGTCATACAGCTAGCAAGTATCTAAAGTCGAATTTGAGCTCAGCTCTTCATGTCTCCAGGCTTAGCACTCTGCCTACTGTGTCATCAGCTGCCTCATAGACCTGTGATTGCATCAGTACAGGGCATTTCCAGTGTGACAACTCCTTCCACCAATGCAGACTTGAAACTGCTCTGCAACTTTAGTCTCAGAAAGTTGCCTGGGGTGCTTAAAGGTTCAGTTCAAACAAGCCCAAGTATGTATCAGAGGCAGGATCTGAATTCAGATCTTCTTGACTATAAAGCCAATCTTCCGTCTACTATGTCCTGGTGCCAAGTTATTTGGTCAGAGATAAAACAAAGCTTTCTTGCTGTTTTCCTGTTGACCTTGTCTGCTGAACACACACACACACACACACACACACACACATGCAGGAATTGACTGTTCTTCAAGTCCCTGAACTTCATGTTACTATCAAGTCATTCTTGTGCCTTTTATATCTTGCACGTAGTGGGCCTTCAATTTGTTGATGAGCATAATATAGTAGAATGAGTACAGGCTCTGGAGTTAGAGGGCCTGGGTTCAAAACCCACCACTAATGGTTGTAAGGTCACCTGTATGACCTTAGACCAGTCACTTAAGATCCCTGGGTCTTAGTTTCCTTATCCCTAAAATAAGTAGGTTGGATTAGACCTCTGAGATCTTTTCTAGATATATATTGATGATCCTATGACCTGGATTCAAATTCCAGCTATGATGCTTACTATCCTGGATAATCCTCTTTCTATTCCTTAGTGCAGCATGAGGTGGGTGAGATAGTTGATCTCTGAGGTTTCTTTCTAATTTATGCTCCATGATGTTTCATTCAATTTCCCCAAAACAAAGATCTACCCAGAGAGAAAGCAGCAGTCACCCTCAGCTGGGAAAGTTCCTCTCCCTCCTGACGGACTAACTCTGGTGTGTTTTACAGATCATGGACGGAAAACTGGCCAATGCTAAGATTCTCCTCCATATCGACAATGCCAGGATGGCAATGGATGACTTCAGCCTCAAGTGAGTTCCTTTTTGTCACCATTTTCCATTTTTTTCAAAGAAGAATTCCAGGAAAACATCATCTAGTCAACATGAGCCTAAGGGGGGGACAGCATGGGGTTGTGGAAACAGTGCTGGATTTGGGTTTGAGTCTTGGGAGTCAGAGATCTTGGGTGGGAACCCCAGTTCTGCTCAGTACTACCTATACTACTACTCCGATAGCCTTATGTATAAACAATAACAATAAATAAAATTTACAAAGTAATTACTATGTGCCAGGCAATTTACACTTATTATCTCATTTGATGCTCACAACTTTGAGGTACATGGTATTATTATCTTCATTTTACAGATGAGGAAACTGAGGCAAACAGTCAAGTAACTTGCCCAGAGTCACAGAGCGAGTAAGTATCTTCCTGACTCTGAGCCTGGTGCTTTACCCACTGTACCACCAGACTGCCCATAAAATGAGGGCAGTTGAACTAAATGACCTCTAGGGTCCCTTCTAGGTTTGAATCTATGATCCTAGGCTCTCTCTGGCCATAAAGAAATTAGGTGGATGGCTTCTGAGGTTGATTCCTACCAGTTATGATTCTAGTCCATGGCAAATCTACTGAAATGGTTTCCTTGGTCCTGATTTACAATGACTCAACCAATGAATCTTGTCTTCTGTTTGCCCCAATTTCTTCAACTGTAAAATGGGAATAATAATAATAGCATAGCAATAATTACAGGGTTTTTGTGAGGATCAGATGAGATCATATTTTTTTAAAATACCTAGTACAGTGGTTGGCATGTTATAAGTACTTTATAAATGCTTGGTTGCTTCTCTTTGACTTTCCCTTGTTTTTATATCACTCTCATTTCTGTATTTATCTCTTTCCTTCCTTACTCAATTAACTATCCCTTATAACAAAGATTAAAAAGGAAAGAGACAAATGGTTCCACAAGACCAAACAACCATATCTGCCAATATAGATACAATATATTTTCTTCGGCCCTTCTCTAGGGCCAGGCTGATTCATCATACTTTCAGAGTCCAATCTTGTTTTATCATATTTCTTCCCATTTATATCATTATAGTCATTGTTTATATTGTTTTGCTGGTTCTGCTGCAGAACATATGACCTGTGAGCCACTTGCAGTACACTAAAGCAACCCCCAGGCCAGATGTTGTACAGGCCTCTTTTAAATTCTCTACATCTTTCATGGGCCACAAGCCTTTGGCGGGCATAAGTGGCCCTGTGTTGTGTAGGCCTGCCCTAAGGGAATTTCACATAGTCAGTTTTGCTGAGGGATTTGTATTTGTATTTGTGCTGGCTTCTCAAAATCCTTTGGTGGCCCAAAAAGGTGGGGGGCAGTGAGGCAGGGCTATCCACTCCCATGCTGTTGTACTGACTTCCCTATTCAAAAATGATTCATTTAAAAGAAAAAAAATTAAATCTGACTCAGGGTAAGTTTTTAAGAGATTCCCTAGTATTGAATCAATAAAGGTCTATTCCCCTTCATTTTAAACCAAAGGTACGAAAATGAATTGTCCTTCAAGAAAGACCTGGAAACCGAAGTGGAGGCACTTCGGAAGATCCTGGATGACATGACGATTGTCACAACTGACCTGGAACAGGAGGTGGAGGGCATGAGGAAGGAGCTGATTCTCATGAAGAAGCATCATGAGGAGGTGGGGGAAACCAGTGGTCTCAAGCTCTCTTCATCCAGAAATTCTTTAAAAGCCCTCAAGTCTTGGGTCAAATCAATGGCCAAGAAGAAGGAAGCACCAATAGCAGAATGCCAATCAAGTGTCTTAGTAATACATTAAACTATAGAATGTGAAAAAAAACCTTTCCTGGATTGTAGAAGGAAATATGTTTGTCCAAAACGCCTCACTTTAAGAACTCCCTAATGCATCTTTATCATAGGTAATGTGGCCTAGTGGATGGAGAACTGGCCTCAAAGCCAGAAAAACCTGGGCTCTCTATAAGATATACATCCTATATATGGCAACTGGCATCTCTGTAAGATGTAAAACTGAATCTCAGTTTTTTCATCTGTAAAATGGGACTGATAATAGCACCTGCCTCACAGGGTAATTGTAAGGATCAAATGAGACCATATATGTAAAGTGCTTTGCAAACCTTAAAGCCTACTATCGATGTTGGCTGCTGATTTTTTTTTCCTAGATTTCTTTGATTTTCTGGTAAGGAAATTCCTACTATAATGCAGATGGGCACCTGCTCTGCTATTTACAATCTTACAGAGTTGCCTGCTATAAAATTGACTAACCCAGGGTCATATAGCTAGGATGTATTGGAAGCAGGACCTGAACCCAGGTCTCCCTGAGTGTAAGGCTGGCTCTGTCTCTCTCTACCAATAGCCACTAGTGTTTTTTATCATAATTATGATCATTATTATCTAAGTTATGGATGGGTTATGATCTATGTTGATGGAGAGAATTCCCTTAACTACAAGTTTCCAGATCATTGATGAAAATACAACATTAATAGCATAATAGGAATTATTGATTGGTGAAGATTAGGAAACAGTTTGACTTGGAATATATACTATTGTGAGAATATCTAATGAATGCTGAGCTTCCCTGACTAAATCAATATGGAAATATGGTAATGGACAATATTTTAAAACTAACTCACCAATGCTCATATTCTATTAAGTTATTGGACAGGTCAGGAATGTTCATTCCCAATAGCACCAAATAGACTTAAGGGGGGAAAAATATTCAAAGAAAAATGAAACAAAATATATACCATCAATCTGAATTAATTCATTGTGCCCAATGACACTACAGAGAAGTTTTCTCTCAGTGGAATACAATAAAGCTCAGGTATACTGACTTTGACAAATCTATTCAGAGACAATGGTTGTTAAATAAACCCTTCCTTTGGCTGTGTGATGAGTTAGTGGGTGTCGGTTACATTCCATCAACAGGCATTTACAATGAGAGGAGTTTAAAAGCTATTACACCTTTCTGCTCTAGGTTATTGAACTGATTCCTAAATCCTTTAGCTTATGACCTAAAAACGCATAATTTGTCAATTTCATAATCACTGCACAAGTAAATGCTATTTGTTAGGCATAAATGAGATTCCTGGTTATGAAGGAATAGAATTCTTGAGGAATAGAATTGCTTCCTGGAGCACTTAGCAATTAGAATTAAGACAGTTGCCACACAGGGCTTTTGATTGACAGCCTAATGCTATTCGTTTTATAAAATAGTGAGAAAGAAGGCATGGAGAGTTTATTTTTTTGGGTGGTTATTTTTGCTTGCTTGTTTGTTTTTGCACAGAATAGGCAAGTACTATATGAGAGTCTAATCCTAGTCAGGCTGAGGACAGCCTCTGATCACCACCATGGCTTCTTCCACCTCAAAGCAAACCATTTAAGGAGAGCAGTAACTTGCAAGTTTGGCACCTGGGGCAAGCAGAACAAATGCTTAACCTCCTTGGGCCATGGTTTCCTCATTTGTAAAATGATTGAATTGGGTTAGATGACCTGGGAGGGTCTGTGGTGGACAAGCATTACAAAACCTGCCCTTCAAGTAACTTTTTCATTCCCAGTGAAAAAATTAATACCGGAAGTCATTAAGACATTCATAGTTAAATTGGAGGAGGTATTAGTATTATTACCTAATCGTTACATAGACTTTAAAGTTTGCAAACCACTTTATGTGCTCTATCTCATTGGATTACTTATTAGCTTCTAAATTGCTGAAAGAATATCCTGTTAGATGTTTCTACTTTCTAAATGTCACCCCCTGGACCAAGCACCACCTGAGTTATGATTCTGCTACAAAAGATAAGTGAAAAGGCTGGAACCTTATTTAATTATGCATTCTTCTCTCCACTTCCAAAATAAACAGGAAATAAGCAAACAGCACATGACAGATGACATCAAGGTTAATGTGAGGGTGAAATCGACCCCAGGAGAAGATCTGATTAAGGTCCTAGAGGACATGAGGAAAGAATATGAGTTGATAATTAAGAAGAAACATCGAGATTTGGACACATGGTACAAAGAGCAGGTAAAAGGAAGGTTGAGATGGGGGAAGCTATTTCCCTGGGTCATTTGCTGATGCTAATGTGCCCTGTCATTTTCTTCTGCCCTACAGGCAGAATCAGTGTCCCAGGAGTTGGAAAGAAGAACCACCTCTGTGCAGAGTAGCAAGGACAATATCCATGAACTGAGACGTACCTTCCAGGCCCTAGAGATTGACCTTCAAACCCAGAAGAATAAAGTGAGTCTCTAACAACAGCTATTTCATATGTGAAGCTCTCCCTCTCAGATCTCCCCTATAGTTTCTGATTATCCTTCAGTATAACTGAGCACTGATTTTTCCTTGTTAAGTTAACAACACGGCAGATATGGGTGTACTATGAGCTGGAACCACCAATTCAGTCCAATTCCTGTCAACTTAACATTTAGTAAATTCCTACCACCTGTAAGGCAAAATGTTAGGCTCTGGGGACAGAGAGGCAAATGCAGATCGGTCCTTGCCCCCCAAGGGGCTTTTATTCTACTAGAATAGTCCTGATATCAGGGTGAATGGCATTCTGGCCTGTGGGGATTTTCATCACCTGCTCAGGCAGCACAATGGACAAAACACTGGGTCTAAAATCAGGAAAACATCTTCCTGAATTCAAATCCGACCTCAAACACTTACTAGCTGTGTGACCCTAGGCAAGTCACAACCCTATTTGCCTCAGTTTCCTCATATATCAAATGAGCTGAAGAAGGAAATGGCAAACAACTCCAGTATTTTTCCAAGAAAACCTCAGATAGGGTCAACAAAGAGTTGAATGTGATTGAACAACAACAAAAGCTTAATGCTATACTTCAGGACTGAACTAGCCTTGGGGCTGTTCTGAGGAATGATAATTAATGTTTATGAAGCATAGTTCAGCTAAAATTAAATACTTCTTGTACTGTGCTAGTCACCTAGTAGGGATATATACACACTCATATGCTCACACAAAAGAAGAATGGAAATTGCTAATGATGTTTCAGCACAAGGAAGTGTTTGGACTTAACTGTTTCCAAGCTACTCTACTTCTTTAAAGTATTGAACATGGAGCTGATCCATGTTCAATGCTGGCAACAACAAAAAATGTTGTTTTTTTTTAATAAAATTCCTTCTATTCACAGAGACCTATGCTGCGTGTGGGAGGTGGGCAGAAGGTGCAAAGGAGTACAATTCAACCATTATTTATTAGGCACCTACTGTGTGCAAGGTCTTATTATGAATAATGGGAATTTAAAGTATGTCTTACTCTCAAGGAGCTTACAATCTATCTATCACGCAATTACTAAGTGTTTATTAAGCAACTAAAATATTCCAGTTTTATAAGAGACTGGAGAAAAGAAAGAAATAATGAGGGATGAAATCAAGGAAATGTGAGATGAGGAGGAAATGAGATGAGGGAGTTTGAGATGAATAACCTTGATGATCTTTTGATGGAGAGAATGGGTTTGGGAGAGAAAGGGAAAGGGTTGCCATAGGAGAGTTGAGTAGAGAAGGGAAAGATTGCAAAAAACCATCATACTAAGTACTAGGTAGGACAGAGAATCAATTAGAGAGGAGTTAAAGAATTGCCTTGACTACTGAGAGTCCTGTTGTGATTGAATAACATAAATTTGAATTTCCAAGGTGGGAATCCAGATAACTGTGATGCAAGGAAGAATGAGATAAGGAGAGTACCAGCAAAGTTTCATGAAAAATTTAAGAAGGGTCTTTAGGAAGAGAGTTCAACTGAAAGGAGAGAGGAACTTATCAGGAAATGGCTTTGACAGAAGAATTTTGAAAAAGACATCAATGTTTAAATGAGTGAAAAATAAATAAATTTGAGGATGGAGATTTTCATCCCGAGAGGTGATCTGGGGAGACTTCTTGGAAAAGATGACATTCAAGTCAGAGGATGAAGAAAAGGAAAACTTTGACAGACATAAAGACATAAAGTCATGGTCCTTGCCCTCACTTTTACCATCAAGCTGGAGATCCCAGATCTGAGAGACCAAGAGTAGTCAAGGTAGAAAGTCAATCACGTCAGGCAAAACACGAAAGAGGATGCAACAGGGATTGTTCCCTTTTATAAAGACACAGAATGTTAATACCAGGACATTCTCTTTGCTGTCTTACTGAGGAAGTTGGTGACACCCAGTCCACATAAGTGATAGTGAAGAAGGTTGCCTCCCAGTGCCATACAGGCAGGAGTTTGTAGGTAAATGTTTAATGATTGGCTCCAAAAGACACACTTTTAAGTTTAATCTGCATTAACACTTTCTCCATCACTTTCTAAAGTCTAGATAATCAATGAAACAGTAAGTAGAGCCCTACTTTGTAACATTTGCTGATCTTTGAGGGACTGAAAATTGAATGATTGTCAGTTGCTAAACAGTGTGAGCTGGCTCTAGCATGCCCCTATTTTCTGGGGCACACAGATACTTTGTTGTGGCTCTGATCCAGGCACATACACACATTTACACATGAATAGATGACCAACCAACCCAGAGGGCAGATGGTACATGGTCACTGGCCATTGAGTGCCATACACAGGAAGCACTGAGTGCCAGGAGAGACCCCTGGGACAAAGGTTCTGTGTAATGCAAGCAGTTGTGACCATCCTAGTGCATTTGTTTTGGTTTCAGAAATGTGCCCTGGAGGACATGTTGGCAGATACCCGGTCCCGCTACTCCTGCCAGCTCCAGGATATGCAGCAGATCATCTCCCATTATGAGGAGGAGCTGATGCAGCTTCGCCATGACCTGGAGCGCCAGAACAATGAATACAAGATCCTGCTGGGCATCAAGAACCACCTGGAGAATGAGATTGCTACCTACCGCCACCTCATGGAGAGCGGGGACAAAGGGTATGTCAGACACGACATTGACAAAGGACCCCCACAGTGCAATGGAGAGAACACTGACTCTGGAGTTAGAAGAGCTGGGTTCAAATCCTGCCTTTGCTGTTTTCTACCTGATACACTGGGCAGGTTACTTAAATTCCCTGGGACTCAATTTCTTCTTCTGTAAAATGAACTAAATGGCCTATGAGATCCCTTTCAGCTTTGAAACTACGATTCTAACAATCCTAAATTATGTGAAAATAGTATCTGGTTAAGTATTCCATTTGGGTCTTTGTCTGTGGAGGCTTACTTAGGGAATTACAGTTAGCATCATAGCTCTAGAGTTGGAATGGACCTGAGAGGTAAATCTTTTACCTGGGCAGGAGCAGAGAGGGGCAGTGGCTGAGAGGATGGAGTAGCACTGGTGGCATAGGGGGCGGCAATGGCCCATTCCTTAGGGAGACTCCCCTGGAACTCCACAGGGGTAGGATCCCAGGAATTGTGATTATTTTTTTTTTGATGTTAACACTTTTATTTTCCTAGGGAATTGTGATTATTAACAATGGCATCAACTCACATTTATATAGCACTTGAAAGTTTTACAGAATGCATTCCTAGCAGCTTCCACATAAGGCAGTTAGTACAAGAATTATTATCTCCATTTTACAGATGAGTAAACTGAGACCTGATGAGGTAAAGTTGCTTGCCCAAGACCGTACAACTAGTAAATGTCGCAGCAAGATCTAGAACCTAACTCCCTGGTGACTCCAAGTGTTTCATTTCAAATACAGATTTTGATTATTTTTAAATGTTTTCTCTTTTCAAAACTGTATTTCTGATCTTGCTAGCCCCAGACCAGAAATGTCTACTGTGAACATTCCATGAGCTCCTCAGTCTAGTTTCAGGATAAATAAAGGGATCAGAGAAAAGTTCACTAAACCAAACCTTTGCACCTTCTGAGAGCTGTGATTTGAACACATGAAACATAGAGCATCTATATCCTAGGCATCATGCTGACTCTCCAATGCCTGCTGTCTGTATCCAAGCTTGGGAGCTCATGAGAGGTAGCATCGCTTATTGGTGAAGGCTTTGACTCTGTAGTCAGAGAGACCTGCATGTTTTGATGCTTTCTAACTATTGGTCTTTGGGCAAGTCTCTTGAATTTTTGGAGCCTTGGTTTCTCCACCTATAAAATGAGTATAATAACACATATAATAACAAATACTACCATTCTCCCAATACAACTAAAATGTTGTTATTTTTTTATTCATGATGTTTTTTTTCTTCTAAGTCCTTTTGTCTTTTACAGAGAAACAGAAGATTACAGGTCAGAGTGGAAAGGTAAAGAATTGTGTTGTTTCAAACTATTTTTCTAACTAACTGCCCTATTTTGCACCTTTTGGATTTGTTCCTAGGCCTGGTAAAGAATGACCAGGACTCAGCACTAACTTTATTGACTAATAGCAAGATGTGAAGGAACCTATGAGAAGGAACAGGTTGCCCTCTATATCCTTATTACATTAGTTAGATTCCCTTTGCTTATATCCTTGTTATAGACTGGGATTCTGCTTTTCAGAGTCTGGAAAAATGAAAGGAAAATTACTTTTACCATCTGTTGATAGCAATTTGATGTCCAGAGATCACAGAAGCATAGACTCAGAGTTAGGAGGGACCTTTGAGATCATATAGTCTAACCTCCCACCCAAAGAAACATTTTCCTTTCCCTGCTATGACATCCTTTCACTAATAGTCATTCAATCTTTGTTGAACACTTTCAGTGTATCTCACTCTTTCGAAAAGCAACCCATTCCATCCTATATCAGCTCTATTAGGAAATCCTTCTGCCTATAGAGTCTATATCCTAAGCAACAAAGAATAATTTTACCTTGTCCAGACTCTCTATTCATTCATTCATTTATCCACCAATGTTTTGCCAAGATGCCTCTTGCTGAAATTTAATATATTCTCCTCTGTTATAGTTATTTGTTTTCCATGTGTTTTGCCCTAAGAGCAAAGTATACATCATCTTTATCTGTACATCCCCCAACATTTAAAACAGTATCTTGTACATAGTATATACATTGAATAAATAGTTATTGAAGAGAATTATAAAATACTGACACTTCCTTTGATATTTCAAAATCAAGGAACAGCTTTCATGTTCTCTCTCACCATAATTAAATCTTCTCTTCTTAACTATGTTAAGTTCCTAAGATGACATTGTTTCCAGAACCCTCCCTATCTTGGCCATCCTAGGAACATATCCCAGAGTGTCAGTTTCCCTTTAAAATATGGTGCCCTGGGGGTGGCTAGGTGGTGCAATCAATAGAGCACCAGCCCTGGAGTCAGGAGGACCTGAGTTCAAATCCAACCTCAGACACAACACAAAAACTAGCCATGTGACCTTAGGCAAGTCACTTAACCCCAATTGCCCTCCAAAAAGCAAAAAAAAATATGGTGCCCAGAACTAAACATATTATTCCATAAGCACAGAGAACATACAGTATGAAAAACCATCCCATTCCTTCCCAAACAGATATACAAAGGATCTTTGGATATTTGCTCATAGCCAGTGAGTGGGGTTTGATGCCAATCAAGAAGCTAACCTTGAATTAATCTTACTAATTAAAATTCAAGGATGCTCTAGCAGAATTTTTTTCAAATCTAAGTTTGCATCCCCATTTGACTGCCTCCAGTAAATTGTAGCTATTCCCCGTCCCCGATAGAATCAAATGTAATTTATTATATAAGAACCAAGGTGTCATCCACAAAGTACCTCTATCCCTTAAAATGCACTTGCATAGGATCTAAGACAATTCCAAAAGACTCATGAAGGAAAATGCTATCCAAATGCAGAAAAATGACTAACGAGTCTGAATGCAGATCGAAGCATACTGTCCATTCTCTTTTGTGTTTTTTTCTTCTTTCTCATGGTTTCTCCCATTGGTTCTAATTCTTCTTGACAACATGACTAATGTGAAAATATGTTTAATTGGAATATATATGTATAACCTACATCAGATTGCATATAGTCTTAAGGAGTAGAGAGAAAATTTAGAATTCAAAATCTTACAGAAATGTTGAAAACTAAAAACAAATAAATACAAAAATAAAATGGTGACAATGATTAAAAAAAACAATAAAAAGCACTTGTAACCTAGAAACTAGGGAAGAGAAGAGAAGTCTTGCTTGAGGGTTTTCTTCACCCACAAGCTTACATGGACTCAGGTTTGCTAAGTATTCTTATTCCTTGTTGTCTCAGAAAGCACAAAGCATGCAAACTTAAAAGAAAATCATTTTTGGTGAGGAAATACTGAGGAAGGAACATGCTCATGGTGTGTTTTCTGATTATTGTTCTTTCTGCCTCTGCAGCTCCAAAGATCAAGGCCATAATGCAGGAGACTGTGAATGGAAGAGTTGTCCTTTCAAAAGTCAATGAAATTCAGAAGCTTGAATGAAGCATATAAAAATTCTTGCTAGTTGTAAATACTTTTCTCATGAAAATTCTGACAGGTCTAAACTACTTATAAAAGTGTTGTACATGTTGCATTCAAAGTTATTAGTGTATCAAACTTCAGCACTCACCTTTTTCTCCATAAAATGACTGTCATTTTTTCACTGTACTTGCCAAATTAATAAAAGTTTAAATAGCTTCCCTCTTATTATCAGCTCCAGATTCTTTTCATTTTGGATCTCACTTTCCAATAAAGCTCTGTGTCAATTGTGATATATTTTTATTAATTAAATTAATTAATTAATAATTAAATTCATTGTGATATATCATTATATTATTAATTAAATTTTGTGATTTGTGATTGTTTTTAATGATAAAGTAAGAGAGAACCTTAAGAGATAATCTAATTCAGGGATTTTCAGAATGTGCTTCATGAACTGGTGGTTGAAAAAGGTCCTTCATAAGATTTATAGAAAGTAGAACTGGAGATGGTCTTAGAGGTCCTTTTAGATCCAGAAATTGGGTCTCTGACACACACCATTTTGGAAAAGTGAGTGTTGTTGTTGCTGTTGTTTTTTCTTTCTCTGCTTGGTAGCTTTCTGCCATGCTCCTTTGGCCCACAGCATTGTAGGAAATGGCATCTTTTCCTCCCAGTACCATGCCTGCATGAGCCCTCCTATATCTCTCCCCTGCCCTTTGTAAAGGGGATTAGGGAAAGGAAGAGGCTTTGTTGTCAACTCCCAGGCATGTCCTCCTACACAGTTATTTCTATAAGCATTCTACCTGCCTCCTCTCTCCACTGAGGTTCTCCTTCAATACCTTATCTGGGTGTAAAGGTAACCTTGGGTTCAGAGAGACTGGACAGAACATGATCTCCAGGAAATGCTACCAAGCCTAGGATATGTGGTCCAGCGAAGCCCTATTGAAATCAAAAGGGTTTGACCCATCTTCTGACCTCTTGGCATGGTGATATCCAAACGGTCTTAAATTTCCAACACAACCTGGCCACTGTTCTGTTCTTAAAGATCTTCAGAGGTGAGATCACAGTTTCACTCTGGCTCATCCTACACTAATCAGGAAGTTTATCTAACCTAAATCCACCTTGTAATCTGAGCCCCTAAGAATGAAGAAGGACTGGGACCACAGGATTTAAAACTCTAAGGAGCCCCTCATTATATAGATGCAGAAGCTAAAACTCAGAGGTGTTAAATATCTGACTTTGGATAGATATCGCTGAAATCTCAGTATAGTGTAGCACTATATGTCATTGTGAAGTATTTGCTGGTTTAGCCAAGTACTTCCACCAATAAAGCTACTCAGCAGCAAGATCTAAATCCAATCTCAAATACCATTAAATACCCTCATGCAACAAGGAACTATATTTCCCAGGTGGCTGAGATTACTTTCTGGAAGCTTGACTCACAGGTGGAGGACTAAAATTGTTTATTGTTAGGGTTTTTAAAAATTTTGCTAATGTCTACATTAAACAAGAATTAATAGAAATAATAATAGCTAACATTTATACTTATTGTATATGAGGCACTTTGTAAAAGCTAATCACTTTTACCATTATTATTTCATTTGAACCTCACAACAACCCTGAGAGGTAAGTCCTCTTATTATCTTCATTTTACGGATGAAGAACCTGAGGGAGATAGAGGTTAATGATTTGCCAGAGGTCACACAGCTTAAGTAAATGTCTGAGTCTTGATTTGAACTCAGGTCTTCCTGAGCACTCTATCCATTGTGCTACCTAGCTTCCTAAACATGACAAGGCACTCTATCCATTCCACCATAACTGAAAGAGAAATAGGGAGTGGTAGAGCAAAGATTTTAGAGGTAAGACAGTGGTCCTTCACGACCAGAAGTTCCCACAAGGTAGGGAGACAATCTGACTGTAAGAACACCAAAGTTGGGAACTTTCCCAAGTACAATCAGATATTGTACTCACATGCTCCAGTTCAGTATTTTTCTTGCTAGTAAAGTCTTTTGGACAATCTGGTTCAATGTTAGGAGACTTAAAACAGTAATAGGAAACAAAGTGGTACAGTCAAAATGGGCCTTAGTTCTTGACTCTCCCCTCTGATGTGTGTGTACTGTGTATGTATGTATGTGCATGCCATTGTTGAAGTCCTTTAACCATCATAGGTCTAAGCTTCCTCATCTGAAAAAGACAGGGGTTGGATTAGACGGCCCCAGGGGTGCCTTCTCAGATACTGTATGTGTAACAAGAGGGTCACTCATGTTCCACTCTACCACAACAGAAAGAATCTGTCTGATCTTTATAATATGGAATCAGTCAGTCAATAACCATTTATTAAGTGCCTACTCTATGCTAGACATTGTGCTAAGTGCTGAGGATACAATGACAAAAATGAAACAGTCCCTGCTCTCAAGAAACTTACATTCTCTTTGGTGGGGGAGGTGCTAGTAACTAACTGGAAAGAAGAGTCTCAGGAAAGGCCTGTAAGAGGCCATGTTTGAGATGAACTGGGGAACAATGTATATAATTTTCCACTCAAGAATCTAAAATACACTCATTATTTCTATAAACAATTACCCACCTTTGTTACCCACCTCTGACACTATTCTGTCTCCAATCATCTCTGGTTTCCTTCAGGTTTCTTCTAGAGACCTTTCCCACCCCCATCTCCCTTCCCTTTGTAGACTATCTCCAATTTATAATTTGTATTTCTTCTATGTTCCTAGCTATTTACAGATCAGTTCTCCCTGTGAATTCCATAAGAATAGGGACTTTTTATTTGTTTTGTACAGTGCCTAGCACATAGTAGGTACTTGAAAAAAAATGCTAGTTGACCGACTGATTTCATCCCCTGCAGACACTTCCTCTGCCTATGTATATTTCCATCCTTTTTTTATAAGAACGTTTTCCTGAGTTGCTAAATCCAGAAAAAAAAATGTACTGATGGCTCATCTTCCAGGAAGCTTTCCAGTGATGGATCTCTTTGGAGGACAAAGAGTCTTGAGCTTAAACTGAAAATTTTCCACCTTGATCAAAACTTAATAAGGGTAAACTTTAGGCTTCAAGAGTGGGGCCAAGGACCAGATTACACTCTCTTTGTGAAAACTTCACCTAAAAACTAATTGATTTTCCTTGGATTAGATTCTTATTTGGAAAGAAGATTAGAAGAGGAGGAGAAGGTAAGGCAAGGTCACTCTCAGAGCAAGCAGTCTGGGGACTTGACTGGAGGAAATAGAATTCTGTAAACAGAAATTAACCAATTTGCTGAAGGTGGGAAGTCAGTGAAAGTTCTTGGGCATATTTCACTTCCAAATCCAAAGCATCTTAAAAGTCCCATAGAAAGTCAGCTAGTGAGTATTTAGGTGTAGTTTCCACCTTAAATGTTTACCTGGGCTCTGAAGGTTGGCACCCACCTCCTGCAAAATATTCTGGGAACTTCTGATAAGTTATTGTTTCTATTACTGAAAGCCATTGACTAAAGTGACTGAAATACACAGAACACTCGTAGTAATTGGCTAAACTGCAGGTGTGTACAGCATTGCTTGTAAGAAAATATTTGTTTGGGATATCTTTAAAATGCTGGGTGGATGATGCCTTACCTAATTGTAAACCCAGAGGGGTGGACTTGACTTCAGTGTTATTACAGTCACATTGTTTGTCTCCCTCCCTTGTTAATGAGTGGATCAATGTGAACTTTCCATTTAAAGAATCCCCGTACGTTTAAGCAGCTAAGGTCAATCAGTCAATCAATAAGAATTTGTATTTTTTCATTTATCATTTATTTATTTTTAAATTTTGAATTCCAAATCCTCTCCCCCTACTCACTCCTCCCCTCATCCGTTGAGAAGGCAAAAAAAATGTAGTATCATTATACATTTGAAATCATGCAAAACATATTTCCATATTAACCGTGCTTTTTTTAAAAAAAAAAAAAAGGAAGAAAAATAAAGTAAAAAAAATCCTTCAATCTGTACTTAGAGTTCCTTAGTTCTCTCAGTTGAGGTGGATAGTATTATGAATTCTTCAGAATTGTCTTGGATCATTGTAATCAATAAGCATTTATTAAGCACCAACTATGTCCCAGGCAATGTGCTAAGTGCCAGACATGCAAAGAAAGATTAAAGACAGTCCTAGTTCTTGAGGAGCTCACAATTTAATGGGAAAGACAACTCACAAATAACTATATACAAACAAGTTACAGGATTATTTGGAAATATAGAGGATACATTGGAAATTTATACATAATAAATTGGAAATAATCGTAGAGGTCCTGTAAAAGGTGGAATTTTAGCAGGCAAGACAGGAAATGGAGATGAGGAGGGAGAGCATTCTCCACCCTGGTGTATGGGGGACAATCCTTGAAAATGCCAGAGTAGGGAGATGAAGTGAAGTGATTGAGGAACAGCAGAAAGACCAGTGTCATGAGTATAGATTATTTGGAGAACAGGAAAAAAAATGGCAGGGATAGGAGGAAGAGAGAAGGGGAAAAGGGAGAGGATGGAAGAACAAAAAAAGGAGGGATGGGGGAGCCAAAAAAGGTATTTAAAGTGCAAGTGAAGAAAAGGTTGTTTTCTTTATACATGTTTCCCATGACTATAGTGATTCTTCTTCCTTAGTGCCATGGCATTCAACAAAATTCAATTCAATGTTTATTAAGAATCTTCTATATGTACAGAAGCATGAGAATGGATAGAGTACTAGATGTGGAATCCAGAAGATCCAGGTTCAAATCCTACCTCTGATACTTAATCATGTGACCATGGGCAAGTCCCATGAGCATCAAGCAACACTTAGTCCTCTAAGTTCAATAGGTACATTTGCAATAGCACAAGGAGTCACCATACTGAGAAATGTGCAAGGTACTTGTCCTGAGAATACAAAGATGGAAGACACCAGAATTACTGCCTTCAGAGAAATCAAAATCTGCTGGGGGATACTTAGAGCCTAAGTCTACAAGCTAGACAGCCTAAGGACACCAGAGAAAAGTTGACAAAATGCAAAATTCTTGGAAAAAATATAAGAAGAAAGAGAGGAAGAAGTGCTGGATTTGGAGAGAGGAATTTAATTCAAAACTCTGTCATTGAATACTTATGTGATATGGCCAAGTCACAAGAGAGGTCAATTCTCTATACCTCAATTTCTTCATCTATAAAATAGAGTTGTCTAGATGACACACGTTGCTTAGAACACTGAATGTATGGATTATATCCTAGTTATAGGATCCTTCACCTATAAGTGGTTATAGTAGATGACCAAAACTAGAGAAGTCAAGTTGAGGCCGTTTTCCAAGTTTATATTTAAACTCTCTCCCTTTTTGCTAGTTGATGAATGGTTATCAACATTTTAATGGTCTAATTAAACAAAGTAATGGTGTATGGATTATACACTTGAGTGGACAGATTATATTGATATACACATATGCAGTGTAGGTATATGAGTCACAGAACATTGCAGTCTGGAAATCTTTGACAAGGGTATATCCTAAAGGGCAATGGAAATTTGCACATAAGCAGGATACAGCACATGGCAAATAAAGAATTGTAAAGTGGTGTGAAGAATGGTATCAAAGAACTGTATGTGTGAACAAAGAAGATGGACTGGTCATATTGTGAGAGTGAGATACAACTGACTGGATAGGCCAGCTCTTTGTGATATAAGGAGAATAGGAGGAAAGCCCTCTGTGTTAGGTAGAGCCGTCCTCTTCCATTCCCCCACAGTGGCAAACTTCTATGAATAGGTTGGGCAGGAAAGAAGAGGCTACAACCTACTCAGTGTGACCTAGTGAGATGACAGATTCCTTGGAATATCTGAGTGATGCTTGTTTGACAAGAGACTTTCATATAATTTAGAATAATTGAATGTTACTGCTGGAGGAGACCTTAATTAAGTTAATATAATTGAATTCTCCTTTATAAATGAGGACACTGAAGGCCAAAGAGTCCACAGTCATACAGGTTGTAAATGACATAAGTCAGACCTAGAATCTAGGTTTCTTGACTCCTAGTAAAATGTAATAACATATACATACATAATATATATTAAATATAATACAAAAAAGATATTTTAAAGAAGGGGTTCATAATCTGGGTCTATAAACTTGTTTGTGTTTTTATGACTTGTAACTTCATTCCATGTAATTGTTTTCCTTTATTATCCTGTGTTTTATTTTATGCATTTAAAAATTGTTATTACTCTCACCTGTGGCTCCAAGAAGCTATAGCATGTGCAGAGGTCATGCCCAGTAAAACCATCTCAGCAGATGGGGCAACCTAGGTTGAGGGTAACCAACAGACCTCAAACCCATCAATTAGGTAGGGAAATGTCTACCCCAAGCACATGAAGACTCTACTTGGCAAAATGGGCAGATGAGAACTTGTTCCAACAATCTTAAAAACAGCAGAAGCCAAGTGACTTTTGTCTTGCCACTGGACTCTAACAACTCTAGAAGAGAGAATGAGGCTGAGGATTTTGTACAACTCTGCCTCACTTAAATCCAATTCACTTGCAAGTCAAGATATCACTCAGTGATGTCATTGGTCTTCTTTGAAAATGAAGGAAGAACAATAATAATCTATTTATTTTATGTATTTAAAACTGTTATTCTAAGAAGGACTTCATAGGCTTTAGCAGATTACCTTGACACATAAAAGGTTAAAACCCCTCTTTAAAAGAAAACCAATAAATAAATAAATATTTAAAAGAACCCTTAGAAATATCAAGAAAATGGGGAAAATAAAAGTTTTCAATTCAAATAATGAAAAATGTTTGGTAGAGAAAAACACTCAAAAATCTGGCAAATCACATGTCAGAAATAAAAGTGGGATGTCATATTTTAAATACTGAAAACAGGTTAAGAATAATAGTAATCATTTTATGACTTGGTTAAAGACAGAAGTTGTAATATCCCCCAAAAAACAATAAAAGTTAAGCCCTGGGTGGAGACTTAATCATGATTTCTGACTTGTTATTTTCTCAGTAAACATTTTAGTACATGAAGTTAATTGCAGGGTTTATGGAGATTACTTAGCAAAGATTGTAGCAGGAGAGATTAAAACTGACTTCATATTAGTTAGTATAGAATGTAGTTTCCTTTCAAGCAAAGTCATGTAAATTAACATGTATCCTTTATGTACATTTGTGAACTAAAAAAGCCATTTTATTATATTAATAATGTTATTATATTTGCTAATACTAACATTATGAACATGTCCACAAAGTATAAACATATTAGAAAGCAACTAATAATGATATCATTTTCTGGATATAAATAATATAAAGATAGACAGCATGGTATGGTAGAGAGTCAGTCTTGTAGTCAGAGAGACATGGGTTCCAAGTACTGCCTTTGACACATATTAGCTATGTGACCACAGGTACAACCTCTCAAAGCTCTGTGTAGGGGGCAAGAGTGCTTCAGTGTAGGGAGTTTCCACACCAAGAGTTCCCCTACACTGATCACAAGTTTGGACCCCAAATAAACAAAAATACTTCAAAGGTAGCTCAATATAATGCATAGAAAGTTAGATTTGACATATGGAAATGTGAATTCATAATGCCACCTCTATCACTTACTAGTCATAATAACCTCCTGATTAAGTCACTTAACATCTCTAAGCCTCAGTTTCCTCATATGTATAATGGCAAAAAATATCAATCAAGACTGAGGTTGACTGTCATGTACAAGATGTATGATTATGTGAACAAATACACAGACCTCTACTTTTCTCTGCTACTGTTGTATTTCCTTTTAAGTCTCCCTCTGGATATGAAAATATCCTGATTTTAAAGAAATTTTCCCTGTAACTCACTTGGCCTTCACCATAGTCTGAACCAAGGAAAGGCTACACAAGACTATCTCTCTTCAACATCCTTCCCTACTCTCAATCTCTGCACTTCTTAGCTTGGACTAAAATCATTCAAAATGACCATCCATTTTAATAATGATTTAAAATAACACACACACAGACACACACACCCCAAAATAAAATAAAATAACACAAAAAAGCAAATAAACACTTAAAGAATTCTATTTGTAGACTGATTGGCTGTAGATTAGGGGGTGATCATTTTCTTTTCCCAGTATCTTTCTCCCTACTGATCAGAGGAGAAACAGGATATACAGTGGTCAGATAGATAAACAAGAGCTGTGATCTTTCCTTAGAAGAGTTCTATGAAATCTGAGAGAAGGCAGGGGCTGTAGACTAGATTCTGAGTTCTCCCTAATTGCGGTCTGCTCTTTGCTCCAAACCACTCAGTGGTCTCCCATTGTCTTTATGCATCCTCTACCACATCACAAAGTCTTAGCTCCTCTTCCTTTCTCTATTTCCTGTCAAGGAGATAGTGCCCAGTCCCTCTGTTTCTTGGCCATTTGCAAGAGAAGCACAACTCAGTCTTCCTTCTCTTCTGTCTTGGCTCATATCTCTGTCTTGACTACATGGCTTCTCCTTGGAAGGAAGTTCTTTCCATAGTCAAATGCTCTCAGAAAATTAGGCAACTCTCAGTGATGCCTTCATAGTAACATTTCCTCTCCACCAAGTTTCTGTAGGAACAACCCTGGGTGAAGGGTTACAGACTTGAACTATGTCATGGGATTGTTGAAAGGAAAGCCCTTTATAAACTTTAAAATGCAATAGGAATGTGAATGATTATTATATGCCTTAAAACAAGCAGCCAGTGTCTTAAAGCTAACCCATTATTATCTCATTATATTTTTCACTTAGATTTCTATTCTCCTGACATTGAATAAAATGGAACTGGATGCAAATCTTGTTCCAGTAACTTGAGAATAAACCTTATGGGATTCCAAGAAGGGCCTTTTACTAGTTTTGTTTCAATGACTGTGTTCTCTTGAGGCAGCCTGGGTGAATGGCAAGACTACTCCACCTGTATGTGAGACAGACAGACCAACAGACATTTCTCCACATTCTCCCCCTTGCCTAGTAGAATGCATGAGCAAAACAATTCGGTTTCAGTCCACCCAAGTATTCAGCTGGAAATGTATTTTCCCCTCCTCCAGAAAGCATGGTGGGTTGCCAAAGTCAATCACTCATATTTACCTTTAGATTACAATTCCCTTTGACCAAGAGTCCTTTTAAGTTCCTCATTCCAAGGGAGTTGACTACTTTTCCTTAAATATTTGTGCATGCATTCACCTATGGCTCCAGTTTCACCAAAGGCGATTGTATTTCAATGGTGGGTGGGTAGTATTACATGTCCTAAAGAAATCTATCAACCCCATTGGGCATCTCCCAGGTTATTTGTCTCCAGGTAAAGGTTAGCTCTTCATTATTAGGTTTTCAGTGTTAAGCTTTTTGAATGGTTCAGTGCTCTGATTGCTGTCAGTTTTTAAAAGCAAACCTAAAAAAATTCTAAAAACTAAAAAAAGCCAGGCCTACTCTAGCTTATCCTGTGACTCAGTTTATTGGTCAAGCTATTCTATGTAAACAGGGTCACACTAAGAGAGCTGTTGTGTTCAGATCTAGGAATAAGGAGGTAATAGTCACTGTGTAATTTTCTCCAGTCAGGTCATATTTGAGTGTGAGTTGGGCTTAGTTTTGACCACCACAGTTCAGAGAATATAGACATGAATGAGATTAAGAGAGATGATTTAGAAAGGACAGTGGGAAGTATCCAGAAGAAAGTCTCAAGTTCATTCTATATGGGGATGACTTAGGGCAGGAGCTGGGAACCTGTAGCCTCGAGGCCACATAAGGCCATCTAGGTCCTCAAGTTCAGCCCTTTGACTGAGTCCAAACTTCATAGAACAATTTTTCTTTCTAATTTTAATTTTTTTAAGATTAAGTTTAGATTCAGTCAAATGGCTAAACCTGAGGACCTAGAGAGCCACATGTGGCTTTGAGGCTGCAGGTTCCCCACCCTTGACTTAGGAGAATTGGAGATGTTTAGCCCAAATAAGAGAAAATTGAGTGGAGAGCTGGGTAAGGAGAATCATGATAGCTATGACTGTCATTGTTCAGTCATTTCAGTCTTGTATGGCTCTTCTTGACCATATTTGGGGTTTTCTTGACAGAGATACTGGAGTGGTTTGCCATTTCCTTTTCCAGCTCATTTTACAGATGAGGAAACTGAGGCAAACTGGGTTAAGTAACTTGCCAAGGGTCACAGAGTTAGTAAATGTCTAAAGCCAAATTTGAACTCAGGAAAGTGAGTCTTCCTGACTCCAGACCCAGCACTCTATCCACTATTCCACCTAGCTGCCCATAATAGTTATCTTTAAGTGTTTTTAAGGACTTTTATGTGGAAGAGGGATTTAAAATATTCTCTTTGGCCCCATAGGGCAGAACTAGGAGTCATAGATAGAAGTTGTACAGAGACAAACATAGATTTGACATAAATAAAAATGTCCCAATAATTAAAAGTGTTAAGTGAAATAGGGCTTTTTCAGGAGACAGTAGGTGCACTCTTATTGGAGGTCATCAATTAGAGGTTGAGTGCATTTGACCTATGGGAATAATAATAAACATAATTTCTGTAGAAATTCTTTTCTAGGCATAGTTTGGGCTAGATGGTAGATAAGGTCCCTTCAAACTCTACAATTCTGTGGTTCTGTGATTTCATATCAAGAAATCAAATACTTGTGGTTACCTAAGTGTGGAATCCATGTGTGATTTCTAGAATTATGATTTATATCCTTCCAAGATTCTAGGATATTGTCTAGGTGACTTGCACATGGTCACATAGCTAATGAATTTCAGAGGTAGGATTTGAACTCAAGTCTTTCTAAATCCAAGCCTAACATTCTATGCAAACTACACTTGTCTCTTAATCTCATTTACTGGACAGCTAGGTGGCATAGGGTATAGAACACTGGCCCTGGAGTCTTCCTGACTCCAGGCACCTAAGTTCAAATGCAGCCCCAAACACTTACTAGCTATGTGACCCTGGGCAAATCACTTAACCCTGTTTGTCTCAGTTTCCTCATCTGTAAAATTAGCTGGAGAAGGAAATAGCAAACCACTTTAAATCTAGCTGTGTGGCCCTCGGCAAGTCATTTAATCCCGATTGCCTTCCGAAAAATATCTCATCAATTGCTGTGTTCTCAAAATGAATATACATAAATCAAAGGCCCCACAAAAGTGAAAAGTAGTGCATTACAGAGAGAAAACTCTTATCTTGGACTTAGAGAACCTGAGTACAAATCCTGCCTCTTTCAATTGCTATCTATATGACTGTAGGCAAGTCACTTCAGCTCTTTTTTTTCTAGGCTTTAGTCTCTTAAAGTCTCTAATCTATAAATATGGATTGGATGATCCCCAGATCTATGATCCTGACTTCTAGAAGTCCTTGGGGTTTATAAGTCTTCTGAAGTATTTTCATTTGCTATTTGTTGTCATAGCAAGACTGGTTTCTCTACTTCCCTGGGAGAACATACCTGGGTTCATTCCTGTGTATCTGACTTACCACGTACTTCATTGAGACATCCTTCGTGGTCTTGCTCAAGTAGAATGGAGAACTCCAGAGAGACTCTTAATGAGGTCATTCACATAGGAGAAGCCAGCATTTCTGATCTCCTTAATTCTTTGATGACCTAACCATCCTGAGGAGGTTTCTATACCCTTCTACAAGTGTGGATGACACAACTCACTCTGGTTCAGTAGCCCATTTGGGAAACAGCTAAGTAATAATACCCATTAAAAATGAAATCTCATTTTATTTACCATATGCTAACAATCACAAAACTAAGCAATTTATGTCAGTTCTATAGTACATACAAAAGCTCAGCATACAGGTGACCACATATGCATATACACTAACACAAACACACACACCCACACACTCATACTTCATTGGAAGAAGAATCAGAAATGAGTATAGATAAAGTGTTGGACTTGAACCCAAGAAGACCCAGGTCTGAAGCCCACCTAAGGCATTAGTATTTTGTGTTATCTTAGGTAGCTCAGTCCTCTTCCCTGAATCTCAATTTTCTCATCTGTAAAATGGGGATAATAGCACCTACCTCTCAGAGTTACTGTGAGGAAGGAAAGAAGGAAGGAAGGAAGGAAGGAAGGAAGGAAGGAAGGAAGGAAGGAA
>NW_027187370.1:497713-506963 GCF_028583685.1 Petaurus breviceps papuanus
AGGAAGGAAGGAAGGAAGGAAGGAAGGAAGGAAGGAAGGAAGGAAGGTTGGAAGGAAGGAAGGGAGGAAGGAAGGAAGGGAGGAAGGAAGGATTTATTAAACACTGGAGATACAAATACAAACAAGAAAGACAATCCCTGTCTTCAAGGAGCTTTCGTTCCAATGGGGCCAGACAATACAGAAAAGGGAACTGAGAAGCTGGGAGGGATGAGTAAAACATGGTTTTGAAATCTAGAAGCCAGGAACATGACCAAGAGGAGAAAGAGGCAAAAGTCACATGGTTAGTAAGTATCAGAGGAGAGATTTGAACTCAAGTCTTCTGATTCTCAGTCCATTGCTCTTTTCCCTTCACCCCACAGAATATAAGAAGCAGAAAAAGAGTTGACTTTAGCTTAGCAGTGTTGTTTGTCAGTGAGGGAGGTCACCAGAGAGCTATAACTCATGAACAATAACAATAACAACAGCAAAAGTAATAACAATATTTATATAGCTCTTTAAGGTGTACGTAATAACTTTGCATACATCATGTCATTTGCAAAAAGACACTAGTGGGCAGAATTTATCTGGATTCATGTCCTAGTAAGTATGTTAACAGGAAAGTTGGGATATTGCAATGCTATAAGAGAAAGGCAACTTTCCCAAGCAAGCATTTTTCATTGTTTCCTTTAATCTAGGGGGAAAAAAACAGTTTTGGGTGATGCTGTTGTTCTATCATTTCAAAGATGTCCCCTCTCTTCGTGACCCTTTCTAGCATTTTCTTCGCAAAGATACTTCTGGAACTGTTTGCCATTTTCTTCCCCAGCTCCTTTTACAAAATTGAGTGTGTGGGTTAAGTGACTTGCCCAGGGTCACACAGCTAACAAGTGTCTTAGGCTAGATTTTAACTCAGGAAGATGAGTTCTTCCTGACTCCAGGCCCAGCACTCTACCCACTGCACCACCTAGCTGCTCCTTCTATTGAAGTGAAGGACCCAAAAACTAAAAGAAAGTTTTGAGAGAAGAAAGTAGAGAAGACAAACAGTGAAACTGCTTTTGTTCCACTCCCAACACAGAAAAACTGGGCCAGGTTTCTTGAAACTAATCTATTTAAATGGATAGATGATCCCTCAGTGGGTATTGGCTGAGCCCCAACTATGTGCCTAGAACCTTGCTATGCACTGTGAGGTATACAAGACAAGAAAGCTCTAGAAATGGGAAATTCAGGAAAAGAAATAAGGAACCGAAACCTATCCTTTGTCCAACCAAATTTCTGGGCAGTCAGAATTACCCTGCTTATCCAGCCACAATAATTACTACCTTTGTTTCTCCACTTGTCTCTCCAGGTAGCAGAAGTAAATGGATTTGGGGTTAGAAAGACAAAAAGAAAACATGAGTCTTTCTACTGCAATAGGTTATCCTCCATACTGGCACATATATACACCATCCCTGCTGGAACTCTACCTGCACCTAAGAGTTTTACCTTAAAAACCTTTTCAAGGTTATCCAACTTTTCACCTTAGTTCCAATATACAGATTCCTATTATTAATCTTCCACCCTTCTCAAACATCCATGCATTACTACGCAGACCTGCCCCTAATGATGCCTTGGCTTGTGTTTTTTCTGTGGGCGGCAGTCATTACTGGAATGACAGGTTCCAAGGGAAGCTTCACTAATAAGAGAGCTTTGTAGAAGTCACACCTGAGTTTACCAGCAGCGACCCATACAGGAGTAATCAGTTAGTGCAGAAGAATAAAGCTTTCTCAACCCAAGTTGAGATGCCTCATCCTCAGTGGCTCTAAGAGTTAAATATTTCCCTAGGAATGCCTGGTTTGCCTGAGAAATAACTCAGGAGGGCGGGAGAGAGGCCATGTGGTCCAGTGGATGAGGTTCTGGTTATGGAGTCAGGAAGACCTTCATTCAACTCCTTCCTCAGACTCTTACTAGCCTTGTGACCAGAGGCAAGTCAAGCAACCTCTCTGTGCCTCAGTTTCCTCATTTAAAAAGGGAGGGAGTTAAATTCAATGAGGTTCCTTCCAGATCTATTATCCTAGAAGCTTAATTTAAAAAAAAGAAAATAAATATTTAAAGCTACCAGTTCTACCCGTTCTTAGTTTTTAAATCACAGACAAATCCCTTGACCTCTCTGGGTATTGGTTTTATCATTTTTATTTTTTTTAAGTTCTGATATTTTATTTTGAAACTGTTTGGCAGTCTGGTTTTATAAGCAACATCATGTAACTACTTTATTCTTTACTTGTCATTCTCTTTTTTCCCCTGAACTTAACAGAAGCATTTCCATAACATAATAGAATAGAAAAAAAAGATGATTGTATATGAAACTGCAAATCTTTATGTCCAACTTGCTATTCTTTTTAAATGTATAATAAAGTTATCATGCAACTTTTTTCATTTTTATGAAATAGTGATAATAATGACTACCCCACAGAGTCGATCTACATTTATATTGTGCTTATTATGTATCAAACACTTTGCTAAGTGCTTTACAATTATCTCATTTGATCCTCACAACAACCCTGGGAGGTAGTGTTATTATGATCCTCATTTTACAGGTGAGGGAACTGAGGCAAACAGAGGTCTATTGCCTTGCTCAAAATCACAAAGCTAGTAAATGTGTGAGTTCGAATTTGAATTCAAGTCTTCCAGATTCCAAGCCCAAGCACTCTATGCACTGCACCACCAAAAAGGCCTAGCAAGGACATAAGAGAAAAAAATCTAGTACTAGAAAGAATTTTGTCTATCTAGCACAATTCCTTTGTTTTGTAGATGAGAAAACTGAGGCCCAGGTAGGTTCTGTGATTTGCCCAAGGTCATATAGCTAATGTAAGTATTAAAGGGGTCACATCTGCTGTGCCACAAAAAGATGGTTATACTACAGGCCAAAGACACAGTTATTAAGCATACAGTGCAAGATTTTAATCCAAATCCTTTAAATACAGAGTCAATGCAGACTGTAAAGTTACATGTGAGCTACTTTGGTTATTCTAATATTCATCTATTTATTAATTCATCTAGCAAACAAAATTGAGAATATTTGATGAAAGAAATGTCAGTGATGTAGTGCAGTGAACTGAAGAGAGGACCTGGAATCAGGAATCTTGCCTTAAACACTTACTAGCAGTGTGACCTTGAGCAAGTCTCTTAACCTCTGTCTACTTTAGTTTCTTTATCTATCAAATGGTGATAATAATAGTATCTACCTCCCAGAATTGTTGTGAGGATCAAATGATGTAGTTTAAAGCACTTTGCAAACCTTAAAGTGCTAGATATTACTGCTATTCTACTTCTATTACTACTGCTATTATTACTACTACTGCTGCTGCTGCGGCTGCTGCTGCTGCGGCTGCTGCTGCTGTTGCTGCTGCTGCTGCTACTGTTGCTGCTAGTGTTACTCCTACTTCTGGCCACTACCACCATCACCACCACTACTACTACGTAACAGAGAAGCATCATGGCATACTGATGACATCCTGACTAGGTGTTTGGAAGTCTTCACTCTGATACATATTAGCCAACCATGGGCAAATCACTTAATGTCTTGGTGCCTCAGACAATACTCTAATTCTATAAGTTATAGATGAGTAGCCATTCTGCATTAGTGGAGGCAGTTTCTGCAGTGGGAGACCCCATATACTGAATTAAATCACAAGTCTGGACCAAAGGAAGAAACAGCTGAGACATTCATGTTTGTATAAGAGCAGGGCACAGCTATATTATGAAAATTCATACAAGTACCAAAGTCTAGCCTCCAGCATCCAATACTTCTCTTGCCTTTTTATCACCTCCCATTAGCTCTCTCTTCATGGCCAGCTCTGATCCTAATCTCTCACCAACAGCATGGTACAAGGGCAAGGGCACTGAAAATGAAGCCAGGGGTCCTGGGTTCAAATTCCAACTTTTTTTCTGTCTGAGTGACCCTGGACAAGTAATTGCACTTCTCTGAGATTCAGTTTCCTCATCTGTAGAATAAAGAGGTTGGACTAGATGACCTCTGAGGTCTATTCCAACTCTAGATCTGTGATTGTATTATTTAGAGGGGTGGGAATATGTCACCAGTGGTCTCAGTCATGGGAAACTGGAGAATGAAAAAAGATCAGGGTCCTCAAAGTTACAACCACATTTTGTGTTGTTGTTTTTTTCCCTAGACTGAGAGAAATAAGACTATCCCTCCCCAGGCCACTCAAGCTCCCAACAAGTCACAATTGCCAAATAGTCTAAAAATAAGAGGGGCTTGAGGGACTTAGTCAATGGAAAAAGAAACTTTAGTCCCTGCCCTTTCTTACAGAGGCTTCTCTTGTGAATATGATTGATGATGACAAGAATTCTTGTCAAAGTGAATTTCTGCATCAGCAGCAATGGGTTCTAGGCTCCCATAATTATCTTATGTATCTTTCAATATGTCAAAAAAAGGACCATGATACTCTTAGATGAACTTCTGAAAAACCTTAAAACGATGTATTCCTGGGATATTTCAACCAGTCAGATCCTGTTATTGTAAACTATGACACCTTTCCTTTTGTAGATGGATTAAAGGATAAGATGAATAAGAGGACTGCCATTTTGTAATTCCAGCTGTGCTTGTTTCTCAATGGCTTTGAAATCAGCATTCATGCATATTTGAGCTTGGGCATGAACACACACACACACACACACACACACACACACACACACACTGATGTCTCAGTCCTCTGACCATTCCCTTCATTTTTTAGTTGCACAGGCTAATTTATGGTGAGAATAGGAAAGATATTGATCTCAAGAAAAGCATTCTACACTCAGAAAAAGGGGTAACAGTGTTTTCAAAGCCAAATCAAGTAAAAATAAAGTAAAATGACACTCATTGCTTTGGAGGTTAGAGGTATGGAGGGACCCATGATAGATAGAGAACAGGCTAGATCTGGATTTGAATCTCTCTCTCTCTCTCTCTCTCTCTCTCTCTCTCTCTCTCTGTCTGTCTTTGTCTCTCTCCTTCCTTCTTTCTCTCTCTTCTCACACACATATATACATACATATGCATGTTAATATGTATGTATGTGAATATATATATATATACATATATATATATATATATATATATATATATATACACATGCACATTATACACATACACCCACACTTTGGGGAAGTCACTTCCTGAGCCTCCTTCCTGATCTGCAGATGAGGGGGTTGGATTAGATCATATATTACACCCTCTCCAGTTCTGAGTACTACAATCTTACTTTGAGAATTTCTTGGGATACCCTCAGGTGCCCAATTCTAAATTCAAAAGTCAGTCAATGACACTAGTTGACTGAATAATTACCCTTCATTTGAAACTACTCCTACCCCAACCAAATAACTAAATTTGCATTTTCAGTCATTTATCCTGATGATAGAAGAAAAGAAAGAAAGAAAAATACCTTTTAAAAAAGAACTGTAGACCTAAGGAAGCAGGTGGAAACATATTCTTTGGCAGAGGGACCCCAGAAATCACCAAAAGCCCACTGTCCTGAGTTTGAGGGAAAATTTGGTATTCTTTTAAAGGAAGGTCAAGTTGTATTGTCTCCTTATGAAATGACCTAGAAATTTTCCCATCTAAGCAAATAGTGGTGCTGGTGGTGCTGGTGGTTTAAGATGAATGTTGAATCTAAATTCTGCTTTTTGTTTTCACATTTGTGAAGTACCTAAATGTACTTTCAGAGGGCTTCTTTGCCCCATGGGATAATATTATTCTTTAACGTCTAATTTCCTACAACCTTGGCAATGACTTTGCAGTTGAGTTCCTCTTCAGTTTATGAAGAGTAAGTCTGACATCTATTGGCCAAAGTAGTACCTGCAGCCTGAAAAGGGATTGGCTTGCCCTCTGAAGTATGTGTTTTATCTAGGATTCAACCCATGGGTGGCTTATTAAGAGAATGAATGAGAACTGTGAGGACTTCATGTCAAAAATATCCCTCAGTACTTAAGGGGATAAGCAGAACAACAAAGGATAGCCGCTAAACAAGAACATCCAATTCAATAAAATATCATTAAAGAAGCATCACTCCACTCAGGATACAAAGGTAGATGCCACATAACCCCAGCATCAATGGAGTTTGCAGTTAACTATCAGGGATGGCTATTTCTATGTATAGCTATAATACAAAGTAGAATGTCATGGAACAATGAAAAGAGTCAGAAAAGTGATGTAGGCTAACGTGATGAGAGAAAGCATGACATGGGAAGGATTAAGGACATAATGGAAGACACTACATCTAAGCTGAGTCTTGAAACAAGAGGTTTTTACCAAGAAGTGATGAGAAAAAAAGTGAATCCAAACACAGAGCTCCTCACCATCATAACTGGTCCTCTTACACCTCGTGGCACCTAGCATGTGCCCTTTAGGGAACTGAAGGTGTCATCATATGGGAAGATCATGAACTCCATAGTAATCTGGTATATGATAAACCCAAAGATCCAAGCTTTTGGAACAAGAACTCATTATTTCACAAAAACTGCAAGGAAAACTGGAAAACAGTATGGCAGCAAATAGGTATAGACCAATATTTCACATCAAATACCAAGATAGGGTCAGAATGGGTACATGATTTACACATAAATGGTAATGCCCTAAGCAAATTAGAAGAGTATGGAATAGTTTGTAAGATTTATGAATAAGAGAAAAATTTATGACCAGACAAAAGATAGAAAGCATTATAAAATGTAAAATAGATGTTTCATTATATAAAATTTAAAAGTTTTGGCACAAACAAAATCAATGCAACTAAAATTCTAAAGAAAGCCGAAAACTAGGGGGAAATTTTGCAACAAGTATTTCTGATAAAGGCCTCATTTCTCAAATACATAGAGAACTGAATCTAATCTATAAAAATACAAGTCATTCTCCAATTGATAAATAGTCAAAAGATATGAACAGACTATATTCAGACAAAGAAATCAAAGCTATCTATAATCATATCAAAAAATGCTCTAAATCACTATTGATTAGAGAAATGCAAATTAAAACAACTCTGAGGTACCACCTCACACCTATCAGATTGGCTAATATTGGTTACTAAAAAAGGAAAATGATGGATGTTGGAGGGGATGTGGGAAAACTGGGATACTAATGCACTGTTGGTGGAAATAGGAACTGATTCAACTATTCTGGCAAACAATTTAGGACTGTGTCCAAAGGGCAAAGAAATTGTGCATACCCTTTGATCCAACAATACTACTGCTAGGTCTATATTCCAAAGACATAAAAAAGGAGGGGAGGAAAGACTTATTTGTGTAAAAATATTTATAAAAGCTCTTTTTGTGGTGGTTAAAAATTGGAAATTGAAGGGGTGTCCATCAGCTGGGGAATAGCTAAACTAACTGTAGTTTATTGTTGTGATGGAATATTATTGTGCTATAAGAAATGACTACTATTTTTAAAAATGCCAGGTTTCCCCTCAGGCCCAGCAGAATGCACCTTAGGTGATTTCAAGGACCCCTCTGTCAAAGAAAGTAATTTTATGGTGATGGCCAAGTTGTTTAAACTCTGTCTGTCTAATTTTCTCAACTGTTGTTGTAAGGATCAAACTTGATAATATTTGTAAAGTCCTTAGTGCATATATAATAGATAATAAATATTTGTTACCTTTTCTTGCTACCTATATGCCTATGTAACTTTAGGCAAGTTTCCTAATCTCTCCCAGACCAAAATTGTCTCACCTATAAAATGAGAGAGTTGAGTTAAGTGACTTCTAGGGATTCTTTCAACTCTAAGTCCCTATTATATCTTTGATTTGAATATTTCATTCTGAAATTCTGTGCTCTGGACCACAAAAAAAGTAGACAATGAGAATCTGAAGTACCATAATTAATCTGAAGACAAGGCATTTGTCTTGCCCTCACCCCAATCTTTAAGAGATTCTCCTGGGTTTAATTATTCACTAGGCTGAAAGATTGTAAGTAACTAATTAAAATCAGTAGCTGTCTAGTCATTACAAAAGCACATAATATTGTCATCCTTCCAGCAGAGGGAGCTAAAGCTTTAAAAACTCATTTCAGGAAACAGTTTTTTTTTTTTTCTTTAAGTATATACGGCAAGAAAAGGGTGGTTTGGTTTTTATTCTGTTTAAAATGAACAAAAATATAATCACATTTCTTAATGGAATATATTAATTCAAAAAGGAAAAACTTTTTTAAAGCTTTATTTTATTTTTATTTTCAGTGTCAAATTCTCTCTCCCCTCCACCACCCACTGAGAAGGCAGGAACTAGAATACCCATTACACATATGAAGTAATGCAAAAAAAATTTCCACATTAGCCATTTTCAGGTATGGGAGGAAGCAAGAAAAATAGAGAAAGGGGGGAAATAAGCTCTATTCTTCATTCTAAATTTATCAATTCTCTGTCTGGAGGTGGATAGTATTTTTCATCATGAGTCCTTTGGATTTATGATGGATCATTATATCAAACAGAGTTAGTAAGTCTTTCAGAGTTGATTATATTTTCAATATTGCTGCTACTATGTACATTGTTCTCTTGGTTTTGTTCATTTTGTTTAGTTCATATATATCTTCCTAATTTAAAAAACAAGCTGTTAAAAGCATAAAATGGCATTGATTTAAAAAAAAATAAGGAGTTTTATTAGGTCACTGATAGTTTTTAAAAGAAAAAAACTTAGGGAATGTCCCTTCAAATATTGCGTTCTTCCACTGTTCTCACAGTCTTGGTTTATCAATAAGTTAAGTTAAGTTTGGCCCCATGTTGCCAAAGATCTCAAATACTTTGGAGGAGTTTCCAAGGATGATAAAAAAATATCCTTAGGTTAGATTTATTACAGGGGTTTAGACCAATTTATTTGGACGGTTCCAGCAGCCTTGAGGCACACACTTCTGCTCCAGTTAAGAGAAACCAAAAGTGGAGAAGCAAAAGTGTGATAGGGTTAGATGACTTTGGAATTGAGAGGATAAGAGGAGATAAGAAATGAGGTGTGGTGCAGGAAAGAGCTGAGTAGGACCCAGGTTGGATTGGCTGTTAAGACAATTGTGGCAGGGGTTCGGAGTGAAGTTCAATCCAGGGAAAAGTTTGCCCAGTGCTTTAAATGTTAGCTTCTTCCTTCAGCAATGCTTTTGAGAGTAAGTGGGGATAGAGCAAAGGAGGAAGAAAAGAAGTAACTACAAGTCCTATAAATGTTTATCTGCATTGCTATGTAGTTTGATGTGGCTAATAAATTAAGTGGCCACTAACAATTTTGTCTAAATCTGTAATGGTGCAGTACAAAATTGAGAAAAGGAAAGT
>NW_027187370.1:507363-520442 GCF_028583685.1 Petaurus breviceps papuanus
CCCCCCCCCAGCCAGCCCTCCCTTCCATCATCCCCCCTCTCATTCCCTTCCCCCCTACTCTCCTGGAGGGTGAGAAACCCTATTTAGTGTGTATTTCATTCCCTCCTCAAGCCAAATTCAATGGGAATAAAGTTGACCCATTCCCTTTTGCCTTCCTATTCTTCCCCTCCATTGTAACCATTTTCCCTTGCCTCTTCTATATGAGATAGTTTACCCCATTCTGTCTCTCCCCATCTCCTCTCATTATATTCCTCTCTCACCTCTTAATTTAACCTTTTAAGTATCATCCCTTCCTGTTAAATTGGTCCTGTGCGCTCTATCTGTGTATACCTGTAAACATATATGCACACATTCACATATGTATTCATATGCCCATATACCCTCATATATATATATATATATATATTCCCTTCAACTACTGAGAAAAGTTTCATAAGTTACAATTATTGTTTTCCATGTAGGAATGTTAATAGTTCAACTTTGATAAGTTCCTTATGAGTTCTTTTTTCTGTTTACCTTCTCATGCTTCTCTTGCTTCTTGTATCTGAATGTCAAATTTTCTATTCAACTCTGGTTTTTTCAGCAAGAATGCTTGAAAGTCCTGTATTTCACTGATTGACCATATTTTCCCCTGAAACATGATACTCAGTTTTGCTGGGTAGGTGACTCTTAGTTTTAATCCCAGCTCTTTTGACCTCTGGAATATCATATTCCAAGCCCTTCAATCCCTCAGTGTAGAAGCTGCCAGATCTTGGGTTATCCTGATTGTGTTTCCACAATATTCAAATTGTTTTTTCCTGGCTGCTTGTAATATTCTCTCCTTGATATGGGAATTTTGTAATCTGGCTATAATATTCCTAGGGGGATCTTTTGGGGGGTCAATTTGGGGGGAATCCTTTTCAGGAGGTGATTGGTGGATTCTTTCAACCTCTATTTTGCCCTCTGGTTCTAAAACATCAGGACAGTTTTCTTTGAGAACTTCCTGGAGGATGATTTCTAGGTTCTTACTTTGATCATGGCTTTCAGGTAGTCCAATAATTTTTAAATTATCTCTCCTGGACCTATTTTCCAGGTCAGTGGTTTTTCCCATGAGATATTTCACATTGCTTTCTATTCTTTCATTTGTTTAGATCTGTTTAACAGCATCTTGATTTCTCATAAAGTCATTAGCTTCCATTTGCTCCGGTCTAATTCTGAAGCAATGATTCTCCTCAGTGAGCTTTTGAGATTCTTTTTCCATCTGGCAAATTCAGCTTTTTAAGGCATTCTTCTCCTCATTGCCTTTTTGAGGCTCTTTTGCCATTTGAGTTAGTCTATTTTTCAAGGTGTTATTTTCCTCAATCAGGCTGTTGACTCTCATTTTGTAATTTTCTCACATCGTTCTCATTTCTCTTCCCAATTTTTCCTCCACTTCTCTTATCTGCTTCTTAAGGTCCTCTATGGCCTGTACATGGTTTGGTAATTATTGTACTTGTATGGAAGTAGAGCATTGACTTTTTGTATATTGGCATGTAAGGAGTAAAGCTATTGTGTTCTCTATTTATCACTATACTATTTGAGTACTTCAATTAGAAGATAATGTTCATTTGGTTTCAAGAAGCCCTGGAAAAGTACACATTCTCCTCAATGAAATCCACAAGAATGTGGGAGACATTGGTCTAATTATCCCCATGGAAAGAAAGAAAGTAGATGGAAAATATGTATTGTTTGGACAGTGACATGCTGGAGGGGCAGCAGTCACTGAGTTCATCTCTATACAGAGAAACAGGCAGACAGACAGAAAGGTTGATAGATAAATGAAAGAGAGAGACAGACAGGCAGACAGACAGAGACAGAGAGAAGAGAAGGAGGGAGAGAGAAACAAACAGAGCCAAAACAAGAGAGAGAGAGAGAGAGAGAGAGAGAGAGAGAGAGAACATGATGAGGCCAGATCATATTTGGAAAACTGCATTTCTTTCAATCATCCCAATCTGTTCACTAACACAAAAGTTCCTTGCTTTAATACCAATATTCTCATGGAAAGACATACAATGAATAGAAAGCTAGCCTGAGTGTCAGAAAGACCTGGGTTCAGAACTGGTTGGATGGCTGGACTCAAACAGTCCCTAGTTCAATGTCAACCTAATCTAAACCAAGAGGTTTGAACCTGGGTCACAGATAGAAATCTTTAATCAAGTAATTCATGGATCTGTATCATTTAGCATGTATATCAATCCCTTGGATGAAGAAAAGCCAGACCTAGATGGGTTGCCACTTTCATTACTAGAGGGAATGACCACTTTGACTGGCTCATAGATCCACTGGAGCACTAGAGTGGGGGAATGTCACCATATTAAACAAATTAGCTGAAGATAAAAAGAATTATTTAGAATTGATAGAGCCCCTCTGAACACATTATACAACACCCTAGCAGCTGCATAGGGCTCATTTCAAACATTATACTTCCATTATTTGTTGACTGAGTCATGTCACCCGCCATGATCACCAGCTGTTAAACCCACATCATAAATGTTGTATTTTTCTTAATGGAACTAAGTGGATAAAGAAGAAAATGGTTTGCCTGAGGACTCTAAGCTATAATTAGTCCACAGCTCTGGATGCTTTCCACTAGAAAAAATGTATTTTAGGGGTGGCCAGGTGGTGCAGTGAGTAAAGCACTAGCCCAGGAGTCAGGAGGACCCAAGTTCGGTTCCGGCCTCGGACACTTAACACCCACACAACCCACAAGGTTACCCACATGTAACCTTGGGGAAGTTACTTAACCCTAATTGCCCTCCAAAATGCAAAAAAATAAATGTATTTTATTTAAATGAAAATATCATAGTAGCTGAATGTGATAGTAATGGAATAAAAGATCCCCCTGTATTGGCTTGGTTTTCAAATTGGTTGTGTTAAAACCCAGAGCTTGTGAATCCCACTTGTGGGATGGACTTGGTGATGTGAAAAGAGAGGGCTGAACTGGGAGGAGCTGGTGACATAAATTTAGAGAGACACAAGAAAAGAGAGAGGCAGAAGAACTTTTTGGAAGCAGCATCTTTAGAGGCAGAGAGAGACTGAGAGGATTGCTGAGGGCCACTTTGAATTGCCCAGGACTTTTGAGAGCTGCCACCCAGAGCTGCCAAGGACTGAGGATACATGGCTGTTATGCTGATACTTTGTCTGTTTTGATGTTGTTTTGCCAGATTTGTCCACTGGTGAAGGACAGTGCTGTTGTTGCAGAGGTTTTGGAAACTTGCTGTTGGTTCAGAAGCCCTGAAGAAGGATTTTCTTGTTGTATGTTTAAAGAAATCCTGGAAGAGGGTTTTGCTAATGTTTTCAGGGGTCCTAGGACTGTTCTGCAGACAGAGAATGAATTAATGAAGAGACTGGCAATGTATCTTGTGGCCTTGCTAAGCTTTGTCTCCCCAGGAACAGAGATTGCTGAGAACTTGCCTCTTGTCAAGATGAAGAAAAGACCTCCATTTGGGTATTAAGTGCTGTGCTTAAGCTTGTTGTAACTCTGGGGTCGATTCAATTGTGATCCAAGGGTGGGGAACTTTTGACCTTTTTGTGTTCTGTGATTGAACAAATGAATGTACTTTACTTATGATTGGAAACTAATCTCCATTTGAGAAGAAGGGCTTTGTGATGGACTAAATTGAATGTACAGCCTAGGGGTGGAGTAGTACTTGATTAAATCACACTTGGGGGTAGTACTTGAAGATTATTGAATCACACTTAGTAAATGCTGTATGTTGAATGATGTTAAATTTTGATTCTATCTGTTCTTAATTTTTCACTGAATAAAATGGAAAGCACCTATGCTGGTATTTTGAACCTTGGGAAGTTGCCTTTGCTAGGCATTACACTTAAAAAGTCGACAATATTTAAACCAAACAGAATTTTCTCCCACAGATAAGGGCACAGATGGTGAATAGTTCATGTTCTTGAACAGAACACTTCAGATAAATGGCTTCATTTGAAGGATGGGGCTGTTTGGGTACATTGACTTAGGAACTCACTTGAGCTGGAGATTCATTAAATTGTTAATGGGGATGTTTTTGTGCTCATAGAAAGCTAGGAAAAGTATGTTGAGAAAAATTTACTTCAATCATTCAAAAAATATTTGGGAATCCCAATTCAGGTCCCTTGGCAACCACTCTATGCCATGCTAGATGTTTCTTATGAGTTGTTGTGGCAACCAGTTTGCTAATAATGGAGCCTCTGTCACCTGCGTAAAGCTATTTCTAAGATGGAAGATTATCATGAGCTGTACTCAAATTCAGCTCAACAAACTTAAGCTACTATGATCTATAAGCCCTATGCCAGGTATCAGGGATACAAAGACTCTGGGTAGTCAAGAAAACGAAAGCAACTCCATTTTGTAAGTAGTTCCTCTGTCTTGCCCCTGACCCTGTTTGTGTTGCAGCCCCCAGACATGTCTGCAACCTTCTTTTCTGCAGAAACAGAAAAGAGAGAAGAGCCTTTTCTGTTACTTGCCCCAGCAGCAGGCCCTGTCCAATCAAGGGACACCACATCTCCCATTTCTTAGCAACAATCAATCCAATGCACCTCATGCTCAATTTACCACCTGCAGGTATAGACTTTGTACTTTTGTTCCTTCAGAGAGTCTCTGCCCATTTGGGTGGCACTCCCTTTCTGGAGAACTCAATAAACCCTCACTGGTTCCTAAATTTATTACCTGGGCTTGGATTTGAGTTTGGTTCTGGCTCTGGTTTGTTCTAGCCCTAACAATTTTACTCGAAAGGCAAAAAAAGGCAACAGTCCTTACCCTCAAGGAGTTTGTATCCTATTGAAGGGAAACATTTACACAAATAATCAAATATGATATAAAAAAGAATGGATGAATAAAATATAAGTTATTTATGCATTTAAGTACAAGGAACTATGCCAAGTGTTGGGGATGTGGATAGAGAAGTAAGATAGTCTCTGCCCTCAAGGAGTTCACATTCTAATGGGAGAGATAACACATATGGAAGGTTTCGATTTCAAGATTTTCAGATGAAAAAGTTCCATAATCTTTAAGATTCAGGGACAAAGTAGATGGAAATGCCTATATTTTCATATTATATTCACTGATAAAAAATCATATCAGTTTCTGGCATTGAGTCATCTGATAATGCCAAGGACTCTGGTAATAAGAATTTTCTTTTATGAATCTTCAACAGCTGTGGTTATACAACCTATGAGAGCAACTCCAGCATATCCACAAGGGTTGTTTCCTAAAATAATGACTGACAGCATTGGGCTAGAAACGTGACCATTCCCAAGGCTCTAAGGCTCGGGGTTCTAGTCTGTATCCATTAAGATCTGAGGGGAGATGATGGTCAAGATAGTAGTGGCAGTTTAACCTTCCCAGAACTTTGTGTCGCCTGTCTCTCCCCGTAGGGGTCTTGGTGTTTCATCTAGGCTTCTCTGTGTCTGGCGGTTGGTTGGCAAACGGTGGGGTTGGCTGGCCCCTTCTCCACAGGACGAGGCTGTGCGGAATGAGAGATCTGAGCTAGAAACAGCTTCAGTAGTATGGGAGGAACTCTTGCTCCAAGGGCTCCTGAGTCCACTTGATTGTTCCTGCCAGTTAGTTGGCATAATTTCTCCCCTCAATTATGGTTGTGGGAACTGGGTTTGAAGTAGGTCTCATTGTCCAGGAAGTACTACTCTTCCCAAGGGTCCTATGCCTATCTGACTGTGGTTGGCAGGGGGTCAGCAGTTGTTGGTGGTGATTTCTCCATGATTCCTTCCCTTAGTGATGACTGTGGGAGCTGCACTGGAAGCAGGTCTGGTAGTTTGGGGGGCATGGCCTGGGAGGTACTCCCACTTCCAGGGCTCCTGTGCCTATCAAGGAAACTGTGAAAAAACAAGATTAAAAATAAAGCAAAATAAAGTAATTTTGAGGAGAGACTGCTAATATTTGGAGATTGTTGGAAGGACCAGAAAAGCATTCATGTAAGTAACAGGCCACTGAACTTTGCTACTATGAACTATTTCATTAATGCATAGAAGTCAAATTTGTACAAGGGTATCCATGGAGGGGGGAGATAAGATGTTCCAAATTGGGAACAAGTAGCCAGCCAGTTTAAATGGAAAGAAGAGTGTATAAAGGGGAGTAATATAATACAGGTGGGAGGTAAGTGGAAAATAGATCATGAACTTCCTTAAATACCAGGTAGAGGTTTTACATTTTATCTTACAGATATTAGGGAGCCTGAAAAGTAAGTTGGGAATTTCAATTCAAGATCATTTCCAGACATGCTGCTGTAGATTAAAGTTTACCTTACCTGATAAGACAGTTGACCTTTATTCTGCCATATAGAAATGTAAGTGAATATACAGATATGATCATAGAATTACGGAATGATAGATTTAGTGTTGAAAGTAACTTGAGACATTGTCTATTCTAAAGTTCTTATTTTATAAATGAGAAAACTTTCAAATCTGCTCCACCCACCTTGCCAAGGAAACGAAGTCCGGTTTCCTAACTCTGGCACGGAAGGCCTGCTACAGTCAGGTTTCAGCCTACCTTTCTAGTCTTAATTCAGACTAATTCCCTATTTCCCATGAGCTACACTACTTTCAGACGGGAATTCCCTATGATGCCTTCCTTTCGCCAGGAAACTCATCATTGGGAAATGTCAGTATCCCGCAAGGTTGAATCCGCCTGGTACTTACTTTCCATCAGTATCTTCAGCCCTTCTGATTGGATCCTCCAAATGGAGGGCAAGGCCATGGGCTCCAGGACTTCTATTTAATAAAGTGGATCAGAACAGTCTTCCCTCCGTTTCCCACAAAGCACACTGCTTTTAGACATCTTGGTACTTCCCCATGATGATCCATGCATTCCCTTATGCCTTTCAGCTTCCTTTTGTATATTGTCTTCCCTCATTAGATTGTAAGCTCCCTGAGGGCAGGGACTGCCTTTTTTTTAACTTGTATTTGTATCACCAGCACTTAGCACAGTGCCAGGCACAGAGTAGGCACTTAATAAATGTTTACTGACTGACAGACAGACAGACTAATTCCCCTAATGCACTCTTGCTTTAGTCAAATAGAGCTAGTATATATGAGGGCTGAATCATTGTCAGAGCACAGCAGAAGCTGCATTGGATTGGCAGTGAGGGGACCAAGCTTTGAATCCTGTCTATTCTTCCCCTAATATCTGTGTGGCTTTAGTCAAGCCACCTCACACTTTCTGGGCCTCTTTTTTTTCATCTGTAAAGTAATTGATGACTAGACCTTGTTTTATGTCCCTCCTAGCTCGAATGTCATGATTTTTTAAAAGTCTTACATAATCATAGAAGTGCTACAGGATTGAACAAAGGCAAATGTCCCAATTTTTGCCTAAATTATTTATTGTAGCAACTTCCTAATTGATCTCCCTTCATCTGGTTCCATTGTACGTTGTTCAGTAGTTTTGGTCACAGTGAACTTTTTGTTACCTCGTTTGGGGTTTTCTTGGCAAAGATACTAAAGTGGTTTACCATTTCCTTCTCGAGCTCATCTTATAGATGAGGAAAGTGATGAAAACAGGGGTAAGTTGACTTGCCCAGGATCACACAGTTAGTAAGTGTCTGAGACCAGATTTGCACTTAGACTCTGGGTCTACCACTATCCACCTAGCTGCCCACATGCAGTTCCACTCCTTTCTTATCTATTCTTTTTTTTTTTAAAAGCAATTGGGGTTAAGTAACTTGCTTAAGGTTACAAGGCCAGTTATTATTATTTTTGTGTGGGTGCGGAGTATCGGAGGCCAGAACCGAACCCAGGTTTCCCAACTCTGGGGCCATCGCTCTTACTCACTGTACCACCTGGCCGCCCCTCTTTTATCTATTCTTTACAGTGACTTCCAAATATTCCTTAGACACAGTTGTCATGGGATCACTCAAGAAATTTCATGGGTTTCCTAATGCCTCTAGAATAAAATGCAAATCTGTTATCTGGCACCTAATATCCTTCACTCTTGTGCTTAAAGTTCTGTACAGTTGGCTCCCACTTTCCTTTTTCTTCTCCTATTCTTATTCCTCCCCATCATGCACTCACTGTCGCATTCAAACTGGCCTACTAGCTATTTTCCTTATATGACACTGCATCTCCCTTCTCCTTGCTTCTGTGCAAGTCACCTCTCCACCCCTCTCTGTTTCTGGAATGCATGCCTTCTTCACCTCTGCCTCTTTGAAGCCCTATCATCTTTCAAGTCACAGCTAAAGCAAAAACTTCAATAGAATAATTTTTTTCTGAATCTTAGTTGTTCATATTTTCTCCCCTTTGCAATTCTGTGTTGCATTATATAGACTTTGTATTCACTTAATTGTGCATATGTTATATGCTGGGTGGAAGGTAACATCTTTGAGGATAAAGTTTACATGAATTTGGGCTCTGATTCCTTCAGGCCTCACCCAATGCCTGGGACATTGAAAACATACAGTAAATGTTTGTCAAAATGAATTGTTGGCAATCAAATTGTTCAATAAATTCCATAAACTATAGCCAGAGAGATTGATTTGGATTCCTAGGAAAATTTTAGGGTATGTCATTAAAGGACTGGTTAATGAATATTTAGAAAAGGAAGTAGTGATCTCAGAGTCAACATAGCTTCACCAAGAAGCCTTGGGTCCTACCAGCTAACCCAATTTCCTTCTTGCATAGGATGACTAAACTCCTGAAAAACAGCATGCCAACTTTGGAATCAGGGAGGTTTGGCATCAAGACCTGCTTCTGACATGTATTACTTGTGTACTTATTAACCATCTGTTTTGTTCCAGGCACTACACTAATGAGCTAATCACTTACATTTTCTGTGGCTCCTGGAAACTCTGAAAGACTGCAAGTTACAACTAAGTTGCTGATTTGCACTGAGGGGAGTTTGAATGTTCCCCACACAGATCAAATCACAGATATAGACTAAGAACAAACAAACAAACCAGTTAGTGACTAGAATGTTGTAGACACAGTCAGTCAATAAGCATTTATTAAGTTCCTAATATGTGCCAGACATTATGAGATAGAGTGTAGTATAGATAGATAGATGATAGATAGATAGATAGATAGATAGATAGATAGATAGATAGATAGATAGAGATAAAGATTGTTTCTAAGACCATAATTCTAGAGCTAGAAAGGACCTTAGATATCTAGTAAGGAAATTGAGACCCAAAAGAGTTTACAGAGATATAATCAAGTGGGACAAAACTTGAAGCCAAGGACTCTCACTCAAAATCTCAAACTATTTCTACCACACTTACTATTTGACACAGTCTTTTTTTTCCATTCTGTTGTCAAAAAGATGGCAAGCTTCAAAGTGAACAACAGCACAATTAGATGGAATCATCCATGGTCGAATGGCTTTTCTCACTGAAGGTTCTTGAAATAACAAAATACACATGAAAATTATCACTTACTATGTTTCTAATAGAAATAAAGAATAGATAAACAGAATTAGACAAAGTAAAAGCAAAGTCAGATAAAAGCAGTTAAAAATATCAGTGTCTTCTGGTTTAGGAACATGTTTTGAAGTGAACCTTGAAAGAGTTGCTAGAAATATTTTCCTTGGGTGATGCTCAAGTTTGCAATAATTTTTTTGATATATAATTTGGTACATAATAGGTGCTGAGCAAGTATCCGAGGAAATATGTATGAATGGAGCATGAATGAGTGAAAGGAAGAATAAATGAATTAATGAAGACCTGAGTTTTTGAGCAGCTGAAGGAATATGAACGGATAAATGAGTGATTGTAGACAGGAAGAATGCTTCTCCTATACCAAAAATTTCCCCTTGGTCATAGAAGGGTCACTTAATGAGATCTCTTCATGGTTAGCAGTTCTACTTTAGAGTTACTGGCTATAGAAAAATGCTCTTACTCAAGTTAAAATACCAAAGCTAACAAATAGTCATAACAGAAAGCTTTCAAATACATATGGATACAACCATAATTAGGTCAGAACCTAGAAAAGATTAATCCGTGGCATGACTTGTGCTGTACTGAGACATTCCATTCAAACTTCAACATGCCAGACAACAGTTATGGAACTCACCCGTAAGCATTTTAAATTTTAATGTAAAAATGTCATAGCCAAAATAGAGCAGATTTCTGTGTAAGAATGACTAATTTCCACTCCTTTGCAGAAATTGGGGGCATGGGGTGGTCCGTAGATATGGAATATTGCAAATAATATCAGACCATATATATGTGTGTATGTGTGTGTATACAGAGATACATATATATGTGTGGGTGTGGGTGTAAATGTATATGTGAAATTATATAATACAGAATAGTATATTTATATCATGTATAGCATAAATATATACATACATGTTATATAAATATTCACAGTTGGAGAGACAAACAGACACAGATGGGGGTATTTGCTGGGGTTTTTCTCTTTTTCCTCCTTTTTTTCTTTTTAAAAAAATTATTTGTTATAAGGGATGGCTTTCAGGGATGGGGATGGGGAGAGATACAGGGGAAATTTGGGCAATGTGAGAACAAAAGATATTAATAAAAACTTTTTTTAAAAATAAAATGACTATTTCTACTTTGGGGCTATGTTCTCATAGCTCTTGGGATACTTCTTTTAGCCATTCTTTCTTTTTTTTTCTTTTTTTAAATTAATTAATTTATTTATTTTTAGTTTTCAACATTTACTTTTATAAGATTTTGAGTTCTAAATTTTACTCCCTCCCTTTCCCCTTCTTCAAGACAGTATGCAATCTGATTGAGGCTATACATATATAATCATATTAAACATATTTCCCCATTAGTCATGTTTAACCACTCTTTCTATAAGGCTCAGCAAAGAGATGTTTCTTAGACGTGAGAGCTTTCATAGGGGCAAGGTACCCACACCCCCTTGCTGCTCATTTCCCACCACAAACACTGAGCTATTATGGCTAGAAGCTCAATGTAGATGAGCAAGGACAGATCCTGAATAGAGATCTGGAGCGGAGATAGGACCAAAGCCCTGGAAACACAAGACACATCAGTAAACTGAGACCAGACTGGCAGCTGCTGTGTGTAACCACAGCCTCAATGAGATTGAACTTAGAGATCTGTTTCAAACCCCAGTGCTTCTTCCCTGTTTTCTCCAATTACTTGCCCAGACAATTTCATCATGGAGCTCCTCCTTAATCCTTTTCCCCATGACCCAAGTAGTGAGAATAGTTGAGAAGATTAGAGGAGGGGGAAATCATATGAAGTACTTTCTTTAAAGCTTGCCATATTTTTGACACTTCCATTTAGAGAGGTTTACTTTACTGTGTTTTAATAAATCATGTATCCATTAGAAAGTCAATCCTATAAATCTTATGAACAAGATCAAGAGCAGATGGTTTCCCACAGGTGGATTGAGAGCTTGAGAGCAGAGACGATGGAGTCTAGCCACCACTCCCAAACCCAATATCCCTACTCCCTCATATGCCTCTCTAGAACAGCAGGTGTGCCTGTGTTCTCAACCACAATAGCCAGCACATCCATCTACTCTCAGACAGGAACACAGGAGCCAAATTCTATAGCGCTCACAGATCTATACTGAACCTGGAGTTCTATACCTACATGCCACAAGTAGTGTGGTGGGAGCAGGTACAAGAATTGGTAAGCTGAGTTCTTCATTGAAGACTGGGGATACTTTAGCCTTTTGGAAAGCCAGCACACATATACTGAATGCCTTTTGATGGAACCACTTGGCCTCAATGTAGCACCAACTTGGTAACTAAATTATATGTGACTCCTCCAAGTTAGCTTAATTAATTAAGTGACAAATTGTTTTCTGTAGTTTGCTAAAAGTAAGGAAATGAGCCAGGTATGGAGTGCTATTTTTTCTACAGTAACAAATTTATACCTAGCACCCAGCATTTTTCAGACAAACATAACATCTGATTGTTCACTGTGTAGAGTGCTGAACCAAAAAGACCTGAGTTCAAATCTTGCCTCAAACACTTTTTTGCTATGTGGCTTTGGATGAATCACTTAACCTCTGTCTATTTCCTCCTTTATACAATGGGGATAATAATAGCACCTACCTTCAGGGCTGTTGATCAAATGTGATATTTGTACAGTGCTTTACCAGCCTTAGAATACTCTATAAATGCTAGATTATTATTATTAATTATTATTATTATTATTTTCATTGATGTACCAAAGGAAAAGAAATGGAGAGAACCAGACTGGTAGAAATTTTACAAGAGTTAATGAAACTTTCTGAATCTCTGAATTTCTCATAGGTGTCCTCACATCAGAGCTGGCAACACTGAAACTACTGGGAAGCAGCAGTCACTTGGATACAGGTGAAAAAAGTAGCAGGAAATGTAATATGGACAGTGAGTTCACCAGATGAATTTTGGTATTCTGGATACAGAATCGGGTAGTATCAGGGACATGAGTGAACCTCTGGTGTCCGTTGACCTTCAGGGCTCACCCAGGGATTGGACAGGAAGTGACTGCCATCTCTCAAGGCATAAGAAAGGTGTTAGTTCTCCAGCATTTTGCAAGACTGTCCCATTCCCCTTCTCTATGACTTTAATTTTGCAGAATGGGGATATGCCTGATAATTTTCCTTTGAAAAGAGCCTTTGAAGTGTCTATTCCCTCAGCAGAAGTGGAGAACTTAGGTCTTTTTTTTAATTAACTTGTTTGTTTCCTTTTATTTTGCAGGATTCAATTCCACAATTCCTTGAGTTTCACATTTTGTCCCCCTCCCTCTACTCCCCCGATGGCGGCATATAGTCAAGTATAGGATCTGTAAATACTTTCACATTATACATTAGTCAGGTTATAAAGACGGATTGTATCAGATGGAATGAAAAATGGTAAAGAGGACATAAAACAAACAAAAAAAGGAAAAAGATCAGGTATTTTGCTTCCACCTGGATATAAACTCAGTTCTTTCTAGTTCTTCCTCTGGATGCACATATTTTTCTCCATCATGAGTCTTTTGGGATTGACTTATATCACTGCATTGCTGAGAAGAGTCCAGTCTATCAAAGTTGGTCATCACACAGTGTAGCAGCAAGCACCCCAAGCGCGTTCTCAGGGTTTGCAGCTACCACAGGTTCTTGGATCTGCTTTGTTAAAGGAAAGCAACTCAAAATGG
>NW_027187370.1:520452-537064 GCF_028583685.1 Petaurus breviceps papuanus
AGGTGCACATTAGCCTAGGGGCAGGGAAGATCTTTAAAATTTACATTCGCATTACACACAGTTGTGTCTGTAATTGTGTACAAATTTCTCCTGGTTCTACTCTTCTCACTCAGCATCAGATTGTATAAGCCTCTCCAGGTAAATATGAAGATCTCATTTCTGCTCCTCGTTTCTTATAGCACAATAGTTTTCCATAACATGTATATACTACAACTTGTTCAGCTATTCCCCAATTGATGGGCACCACCTTACTTTCCAATTCTTTGCCACCACAAAAAGAGCTGCTATAAACATTTTTGTATATATGGGTCTTCCTCTGATTTCTATGATCTCTTTGGGATATAACTCTAGGAGTGGTATTGATATGAAAGTATTTATAACCCTTTAGGCATAATTCCAGATTGCTCTCCAGAAAGGCTGGATCAGTACACAACTCCACCAGCAATGCATTAGTGTCCCAATTTGCCCACATCCTCTCCAGCATTTGTCATTTTCCTGTTTTGTCATCTTAGCCAATCTGACTGAGTCTTTCTCTGAAAATTGCCTGTTCATATACTTTGACTATTTATCAATTGGTGAATGACTTGTATTCTTATAAATTTGACTCAATTCTCTGTATATTTTAGAAATTAGTCCTTTGTCAGAGACATAGGTTGTAAAGATTCTTTCCCAATTTCCCACCTCCCACTTAATCTTGGTTACATTGGCTTTGTTTGTACAGAAGCTTTTCAATTTCATGTAGTCAAAATTATCCATTTTACATCTTATAATGTTCTCTAACTCTTGTTTAGTCATAAAGTCTTTCCCTCTCCACAAGTCTGACAGGTAAACTATTCCTTGTTTTACGAGACTGCATATGATATCAACCTTTATATGTAGATCATGCACCCATTTAGACTTGATTTTAGTATATGGTGTTAGATAATGGTCTATGCCCAGTTTCTGCCATACTATATTTCAGTTTTCCCAGCAGTTTTTGTCAAACAGTGAGTTCTTATCCCCAAAACCAGGGTCTTGGGGTTTATCAAACAATAGATTACTATAGTCGTTGACTTCTGAATCTCGTGTGTCTAATCTATTCCATTGATCCACTCCTCTATTCTACAGCCAGTACCAAGTAGTTTTGATGACTGCTGCTTTATAATACAGATTGAAATCTGGTATAGCTAGTCCACCTTCCCTAGCATTTCTTTTCTTTAATTCCCTTGATATTCTGGACTGTTTATTCTTCCAAATGAATTTCGTTACTATTTTTTCTAGCTCTATAAAGTAGGGTTTTTTTGGTAAATTAATTGGTATGGCACTAAATATATAATTTAATTTAGGTAAAATTGTCATTTTTATTATATTAGCTTGACCCAGCCAGGAGTAATTGATATTTTTCCAATTAGTTACATCTGACTTTATTTGTGTGAAAAGTGTTGTGTAGTTGTGGTCATATAGGTCCTGGGTTTGTTTTGGCAGGTACATTTCCAAATATTTTATAATGTCTACAGTAACTTTAAATGGGATTGCTTTTTCTATCTCTTGTTATTGAATTTCATTGGAAATATATAGGAATGCCGAGGATTTATGTCGGTTTATTTTATATCCCGCAACTTTGCCATATTTATTTATTGTCTCAAGTAGTTTTTTACTTGATTCTCTAAGTGTGTCTTCATATCATCTGCAAAGAGTGATAGCTTGGTCTCTTCTTTGCCTAATTTGATTCCTTTGATTTCTTTTTCTTCTCTAATTGCTACTGCTAGCATTTCTAGTACCAGATTGAATAAGAGGGGTGATAGTGAACACCCTTGTCTCACCCCTGATCTTATGGGAAATGCTTCTAGCTTCTCCCCATTACATATAATACTTGCTGATGGCTTTAAATAGATGCTACCAATTATTTTAAGGAAGGCTCCATTTATTCCTATACTTTCTAGTGTTTTTAATAGGAATGGATGTTGTATTTTGCAAAAGTCTTTTCTGCATCTATTGAGATGATCATATGGTTTCTGCTAGTTTTATTGTTGACATGATCAATTATACTGATGGTTTTCCTAATATTAAACCATCCTTGCATTCCTGGAATAAATCCTACCTGATCAAAGTGTATTATTCTTGAGATAAGTTGCTGTAGTCTTTTTGCTAGTATTTTATTTAGAATTTTTGCTTCTATATTCATGAGGGAGATTGGTCTATAATTTTCTTTCTCTGTTTTATCTCTTCCTGATTTAGGTATCAGTACCATATTTGTGTCATAAAAAGAATTTGGTAGGATTCCTTCTTCACTAATTTTCCCAAATAGTTTGTAGAGCATTGGAATCAATTGTTCTTTAAATATTTGATAAAAGTCACTAGTAAATCCATCTGGCCCTGGAGATTTTTTCCTAGGGAGTTGACTGATGGCTTGCTCAATTTCTTTTTCTGAGATGTGGCTATTTAAGTAATTTACTTCCTCTTCAGTTAATCTGGGCTACTTTTATTTTAGTAAATATTCATCCATTGCCCTAAGATTGTCAAATTTATGTGCATACAACTTGGAAAAATAAATCCTAATTATTGTTTTGATTTGCTCTACATTGGAGGTAGATTCACCTTTTTCATTTTTGATACTCATAATTTGGTTTTCTTCTTTCTTTTTTTATCATATTGACTAAGAGTCTATCAATTTTGTTGTTTTTTTTTTCATAAAATCAGCTCTAAGTTTTATTTATTAATTCAATAGTTTTATTAATTTCAATTTTATTAATCTCTCCTTTGTTTTTCAATATTTGTAACTTAGTATTTAATCGGGGATTTTGAATTTGTTCTTTTTCTAGTTTTTCAATTACATGCCCAATTCGTTGACCTCCCTTTTCTCTAATTTAATCAAGTATGCACTCAGGGATATAAAACTTCCCCTAAAAACTGTCTTTAATGCATCCCACAAATTTTGGTATGTTGTCTCATTATTGTCATTCTCTTGAATGAAATTACTGATTGTTTCTACAATTTCTTGTTTGACCCACTCATTCTTTAGGATTAAATTGTTTAATTTCCAATTAGTTTTTAGTCTGTCTTTCCATGGACCTTTATTGCATATAATTTTATTGCATCATGATCTGAGAAGGATGCATTTAATATTTCTGCCTTACTGCATAGAATTGTAAGGTTTTTATGCCCTAGAACATGGTCAGTTTTTGAGTATGTGCCATGAACTGCTGAGAAGAAAGTATATTCCTTTTTATCCCCATTCAGTTTTCTGCAGAGATCTATCATACCTATGCTCTCTAAAGTCCTGTTCACCTCCTTAACTTCTTTCTTGTTTATTTTGAGGTTAGATTTATCAAGTTCAGAGAGGGGGAGATTAAGGTCTCCCACTAGTATCGTTTTGCTATCTATTTCTTCCTCTAATTCCTTTACCTTCTCCTCTAGGTATTTGGATGCTATACCACTTGGTGCATATATGTTAAGTAATGATATTGCTTCATTCTTGATGGTGTCTTTCAACAGGATATAGTTTCCTTCCTCATCTCTTTTAATTAGGTCAATTTTTGCTTTTGCTTTATCTCAGATAAGGATTGCTACCCCTGCTTATTTTCTACTTTAGCTGAGGCATGATATATTTTTCTCCAGCCTTTTACCTTTACCCTGCATGTATCCCTCTGTTTCACATGTGTTTCTTGTAAATAGCATATTGTAGGATTGTGATCTCTAATCCATTCTGCTATCCATCTCCATTTTATGGCAGAGTTCACTCCATTCACATTTACAGTTATGATTGTTATTTGTTTCTTTCCCTCCGTTGTTAATGCTCATATTTTTCCCCTTCTCCCTTCCCCCCCTTAATAGTTTTCCTTTTGACCACCACCTCCCTCAGTATTCCTTATCAGCTCCCCTCTTTTTTTCCTCCCCTTCCCCCTTACTTCTTCCCTTCCTACTAACCACCCCCCCTTTGTAGCCCTTTCCCCCTCCTACTGCCTGTAGGATATTTTTATACTTATTGAAATATGTTATTTCTTCTTCTCTCCAAGAGGGACGGGAACAAATCCCATGTGAAGCTCCTCTTCCTCCCCTGTTTCCCTCTAAAATGATACTTTTTGTGTTTCTTCTCCATAGAGATGCTTAACTATGCTCAACTGGTTGTTATTCCCTCCTTGCACCAGAACCAATGAGGGAAAAGCTCATATGATTTCCATCTCCCTCCCTTCTTTTCCTCTGCTATACAGTTTTTATGCCTCTTTGTGTGGCATAATTTACCCTTTTCCACTTCATTCATTCCCTTTCTTCCATTGAAGTCCCTTTGTAGCCCTTAATAAGATTTTTTAATCGTCTTTTTGTGTATTTTATACTCATACCCTCTACTTGTCTATAACTAGTTTGCTCTTATCAAATAGCAGGGTGTGTGTGTGCTTTCCTTGTTTACCTTTCTACATCACTGTTGCATCTCGTAATTGGAGGTTGAATTTTCCATTGAGTTCTGGCTTTTTTATCAAGAAGGTCTGGAACTCTGTTATATCATTGAATGGCCATCTCTTTGCCTGGAATAATATGCTCAGTCTCACTGGGTAGGTGATCCTTGGTTGTAACCCAAGCTCTTTTGCTTCCAGAAAATTGTATTCTACTGCCTCCGATCTTTCAGTGTAGAGGCTGCCAAATCCTGTGTGATCCTCACGGTGGATCCTCGATAGTTGAATTGTTTCTTTCTGGCCTCTTGAAGTATTTTCTCTTTTATCGGGTAGTTTTGGAGTTTGGCCACAACATTTCGAGGACTTTTCAGTTTGGGATCTCTTTCAGCAGGTGTCCGGTGGATTCTCTCAATTTCTATTTTACCCTCAGGTTCAAGTATCTCAGGGCAGTTTTCCTTAATGAGCTCTTGGAGAATGTTGTCCAGGCTCATTTTTTCATCATGATTTTCTGGTAGGCCTGTGATTCTCATATTATCTCTCCTGGATTTATTTTCCAGGTCAGTTATTTTTCCATTGAGATGTTTTACCTCTTTATCTAATTTTTCATTCTTGTTGTTTTGTTTGACTAATTCTTGGTTCCTCATAGAGTTATTTGTTTCAATTTGGTTGATTCTAGTTTTTAGCAAATCATTTTCCTTGGTTAGTTTTTGGAGCTCCTTTTCCATATCATACACTTTTCTTTTTAGAGAGATGTTTTCTTCATTATAATGTTTTTCTAATTCTGCAATTTTGGTTTTGAGAGAATTACTCATTTCGTCTTCTATCTCTCTCATTTGGTTTTCAAAGTTTTTTTTAGATCTTATCTAGGAGAGCTTTCTGTGCTTGGGACCCATTCCCTGTTGATGTTTCAGCTGTGGGTGTGGAGTTCACATTGTCTCCTTCTGAGTTTGGTTCCTTCCTCTGAGGATAGTAGGACTCCAGAGTCTTTGTCTTTGTAGTCTGCTTTCTACCCATTTTGAGGCAGGGCCCTAGCCACGCCCTTCCTCTAGGGATCCCAAGCCTTTACTGTAGAGGGTTTTGCCCTGGGGCAATAGTTACTGTCTTTTCAGGGTCAGAGGGGGGGTTTGGAGCAGGTGAGCTTCACTCTGTCATCCTGGTCTTTGGAGGTCCTGATAGGGGCTTTTTTTTTTAATTTCTGGGCTATGAAGTGGTAGCCCCAGGAGTATGTGCTGTCCAGGACAGGGTCCCCTGTATTTGGTTCTTACCTTGCTCTTTCCAGTCCCAGCCCTTTGGTGATAGGCCTGGTAGTGGCCCTTGTGGTTGGTGGGACGACTTGCCCTCCAAGTTGATCAGGGGGCCTGCCTGTGCATCTGCCGGCCACACCTTCTGGGCCTGCCTTAGATCTTAACAGGAGTAGTTGTAACCATTGAGGAGTCGAGATTTTAGACCTTCAGCAGATGAATGAAAGTTTTAATGTTGCATCCTTTATTATGAATTCCACTTAGTAAATGTTCTATATGTGAATGTATAACTCTTGCAAGTCACAAGAGGTAAGGAAAGAGAGTAGAATCTCAGTGGGAATCAAGGCAACCAAAATAAATAATTTATGACTATCTTTATATTATCAACCATACATTGAGGCAAAATAGATGTTGGACCAACTCAGTAGGAAGCTAGAATCAAAGTCATTCTGTTCCTGTTAGCTCAGTGGGTTAGGGAGTAGCATTCAAAGTCAAGGGAGAGAAAAATTGGTTCCTTTCACTTGGGTAAAAATCTAGGCTGGCTGGCTATGGGTGCACTGAACATGTGTGACAGAGACTAAACGGGACTATGAAAGCTCAAGTTCAGGGCACCATTGAGTAATTTATTCAGAAATTACCTTAGTAGCTGTTAGTAGGTATTGCTTCCCCTCCATTTCCCTTTTCAGATTCCTATGTGAGAATTCCAGAATTTCTACACGAGGCATGAAGTATAAATTATAATGTGATACGATAATCTAATATGAGAATTTGTAGCAGCAAGCACCCCAAGCATCCTCAGGGTTTGCTGCCAACACAAGTTCTTGGATCTGCTTTGATAAAGGAAAGCAACTCAAAATGGGCTAACAAGCTTACTTTAATCAGTCGAACAGTTTACCTCATTCAAGAGAAAAAGGTCAGCACCCCGAACTTCAAAGTATACAGGCAGAATTATCAAGACAGAAACAGATCAAGTAGACAGCTTTCCAAATTGTCCAGCCATTACATCCATACCAAATCAACATCTGGGTTTCAACATCTGGGTTTTTCAAAGCCGGGGAGCTCTGGACAACGGCTTCCCAGAATACATATCAAATCACAGAGCACTTCTCAAAGTGAGCCCCAAAACAAAGCTACACATCAGGGCTTATATAGCCTTCTCCTGGCTCAGAGAATGTAACAACCTTCTGGACCCACTGGCCAATCCAGAAGTATCTACTGGAAAACAAGCCTCCCACCCCAGGCTCCAGGTGCATTTTAGCCTAGGGGTAGGGAAGATCTTTAAATTTGCATTTCCATTACAGAATTACAACTACAGTTTTATAAGACATGGAGGGACAGAGAGACCATTTATAGTTGGGAAGTTAAGAAAAGACTTTGTGAGGAAGAAGCAGCCTGAAGTGAGCTATGAAGAAAGGGAAGTATTTATTTTCCTTATTAAAATAATTTTATTCTTGTTAATATTCTGGACCTGACAAAATCAAGATAAACACTTCCTATAGAAAAAAGAGGATTGTATATAAAACCAGGAATCTCCAATATATACACCTTGATTTTTTAAAGTATAGAATAAATTCAGCACATTAGTTTCAGACCTGTCTTGTTTGTGTCTCCTTATGAACTTCCAGTAAGGCAAGAATTTCAGTAGGTAAAGGTGTGGAGGGAGAGCATTCCAAGCATTTGGGACAGCAGGTATAAAAACATGGATCAGTCAAAGTATTAAGCATTAAGCACCTACTATGTGCCTTGGACTGGATAACATAAAAGGAATTTAAAGACAAAAGTCAAAAAGGCCCTGCCCTCAAGGAGTTTACTTCTATGGAGGAAATAATATATCTTTATCCTGGTTTACTGTATAGAGGTGAAAAGGGGCAAGATTAAATCAGATTAATTTAGCCTCGGACACTTAGAAACTGTGTGACCTTGGGCAAATCACCTAATCCTATTTGCCTCAATTTCATCTGTAAAATGAGCAGGAAATGGTGTATCTTTGCCAAGAAAACTCCAAAGGAAGTCACAAAGAGTCAGACATGACTGAACACAATAATATTACATAATAATTGCAGTAGTACATAATAAGACTGGAAACTTGGAAACAGATCGAGGAAGCCTTGAATGCCAGGTTGTAGGGATTTAATTTGTCCTGTATCAGCAGAAGGGTTGAACCGCTCCTCTTCTTTGTTGCCCTGAATGGGGTTTAAATAATACCACTTTGTAGCAACAATTCAGTGGCGCCTCAGAGAAAATGAACAGAACTAGATATCAGAAAGCTAGGTGCTTGTCTGATGCCAGATTAAATGTGTGGAATAAATACAACTTGAGAATAAATCACATACTACATAAAATATTACACCTTTTCAAATGCCACCAGGGAAATCTTTAATAATAGCCACACACAATAAAGAGAAAAATGAGGAATGACTATTAAGGAAAAAAATCAACTAAGAAAGTGAATTATGAACAGGAATTACATAATTCATTTTCTTAGTAGATTTTTTTCCTCAACACAAGTTAAAAGACTTGAATTATGGATATAGGCCAAGCTCATTCAGGACTATAATTCACTTTCTTAGTGGATTTTTTTCCCTTGACACAAGAGACTAAATGAGTTAGTGGCATGGGTGAAGCTACCCAGAAATATCCTGCGCAAATGTTGATGTTGTTTCTACAAAGCCAACATAACTCTGCCTCAGTGACTGCTGTAAACTTTTAAAAATAACATTCTTGTTGGCAGCTTATTATGAAAAGACACATTTACCCTGAATAAGTGGTGAGTGGTACCCAGGATTTAATCCTGTTCCTCCAGCACACAGTTTGTCAGGAATTCTGATCTTTTCTACCCAGGGCAGCACTTTTATTCATTCATGGGTTTGTTTGGATTTTTTTTTCTAAGTTTTAGCAATGCTTCTTTTATTTTTACACTGTGGTCATTTCCTGATATTCTGACAGTCTCCACCCTTAAACCCCCCTCTTTTGACAAAGAAAAACTGTTAAGCAAAACCAACTAACACTGAGAACTGGTCTGAAGACAAATGCAACATTCTGTATCCATAGCCCTCTTGTCTCTCTTCTCAGTGCTGGGTCAGAGATTGGTTATTACAATCAGAGTTCTGATGCCTGTTAGTGTTTTCATTTACATTATTGTAAATGTTGTGTAGACAATTATCCTGGTTCTGCTGACTTTACCCTGCATCAATTCATACACACTTTCCAAGTTTTCCAAAATCCTCATATATGTCATTTCTTACAATGCAATGATATTTCATTAAATTCATATATGGCAGGTTGTTCATCTATCCCCCATTGCTAGGCACCTACTTTGCTTACAGGTTATTACTACCACATAAAGTACATGGAAAGGCAGTTAGGTGGCAAAGTGGATAGAGCACCAAGCCTGGAGTTCAAATCCAGCCTCAGACATTTAGTAACTGAGTGATCCTGGGCAAGTCACCTAATCCTGTTTGCCTCAGTTTCCTCATCTGTAAAATGAATTGGAAAAGGAAATGGCAAACCACTCTTGTATCCTTGCCAAGAAAACCCCAGATGGGGTCATGAAGAATTGGACATGACCGAAAAATGACTGAACAACAACAACAACAAAAGTGCAGGGAAGCAATTTTAAAAGAAAAGGGTCTTTTCTGTATGTCAAGGCTCAGAACTCACCCAGTAGACAAAAAGTAACTTCCCCCAACCTTCATTCCTGCCTTTTACATTCATGTGTGTTTTCCCTTCTTGAAAATCTAACAACTGACTATTAAAAGGACTCTTACCTTGAAGCATTTAGGAGACTAATGATAACCCAAAGCACCAGAAATATTGGTGAAATTGTGACTACTGTCAAAGAAAAAATGTATATTCATACTGTACTCTGTAGCACAAGTTTGCCAGGCATATTTTTTTTTTAATTTTTTGGTCTTAATTTGTTTGTTTACTTTTAGTTTAACAAGATTCAGTTCCACAATTCCTTGAATTTCAAATTTTCTCCCCCTCCCTCTTTCCCCCCCCCCCAAGGGCGGTGTACAATCAAGCATAGGATCTGCAAATACTTTCACATTAGACATTAGTCAGGTTATGAAGAAGGATTTTATTGGATGGCATGAACAATGGGAAAGAGGAAACAAAACCAAACAAGAAAAAGACAGAGAGCCTGTAGTTTTCTTTAATCTGCATTCAAAATCTGTTCTTTCTAGTTCTTTCTCTGAATGTCGACATTTCTCTCCATCATGAGTCTTTTGGAGTTGACTTATAACCCTACATTGCTGAGAAGAGTCCAGTCTATCAAAGCTGGTCGTCACACATTGTGTCTGCGATTGTGTACAAATTTCTCCTGGTTCTGCTCTTCTCGCTCAGCATCAGTTCGTATAAGCCTCTTCAGGTAAATATGAAGTCCATCTGCTCCTCATTTCTTACAGTACCCTAGTATTCCATTACATGCATATACCACAGCTTGTTCAGCCATTCCCCAACTGATGGGCACCCCCTGAATTTCCAATTCTTTGCCACCACAAAAAGAGCTGCTATAAACATTTTTGCCCATGTGGGTCTTCCTCCCACTTCTACGATCTCTTTGGGCTACAACCCTAGAAGTGGTATTGTTGGTTCAAAGGGTATGAACTTACTTATTTGGGCATATGCCAGGCATGTTTTTAAAAGAATTAATTTCACATTACTCTGAATTCAAGCATTGTTCTGCTAGAATGAGCTCTTTCAGAAGAGGGACTGGGTGTTCTTGTCCTTTGGTTTGGTTTGGTTTTGCCTTTCTTTGTATCTCTAGGACTTAGTGTAGTACCTGCCTAGGGCGTGAGTACTGGAGGAGAATGCGCATATCTGGGGTGGGGGCTTGCAGAGCCCTTTTCAGGCCTGTCCATCCACCTTTGGTGTCCACCTGTGATGGCAATGCAAATTTGGAAGATCTTCCCTGCCCCTAGGCTGGGGTGCACCTGGAGCCTGGGGAGGGAGGCTTGTTTTTCAGTAGATACTTTTTGATTGGCCAGTGGGTCAATAAGGTTGTACATTCTCTGAGCCAGGAGAAGGCTATATAAGCCCTGATGTGTAGCTTTGTTTTGGGGCTCACTTTGAGAAGTGTTCTGTGATTTGATATGGATTCTAGGAAGCCGTTGTCCTGAGCCCCCCGGCTTTGAAAAAACCCAGATGTTGCTTGGGTATGGATGTAATAGTTGGATAGTTTGGAAAGCTGTCTACTTGATCTGTTTCTGTCTTGATTATTCTGTCTATATTCTGAAGTTCAGGGTGCTGACCTTTTTCCCCTGAACTAGGTAAACGATACATATTTGACTGATTAAAGTAAGCTTGTTAACCCATTTTGAGTTGCTTTCCTTTAACAAAGCAGATCTAAGAACCTGTGTTGGCAGAAACCCTGGGGATGCTGGGGTGCTTGCCGCTACACCACCTGGCATTCAGACCTTACTGGTAGCTCCAAGAAGCTATAGCACGCATAGCAGCCATGCCCTGGTAAACTGTTCCAGGAGATGGGCTAAATCAGGTTAAGGGTAATCAAGGGCCATAAATCCATCACTGAGTTGGGGGAGGGGTGTCTCCCCCAAGCATGTGAAGACTTCCGTGGTGGAATTTGTGGTTGAGAACAGTTTGGTGGAATGGATAGATGAGAATAGTTTGTTCTGATTACCAGGAAAGTGGAAGAAGCAGGTGCTGTGGAGTACTTGACTTTAGTCAGGCATAGAGGATACCAAGATTATCCACTGCGTCTTGGACTATTGTCAGTCACCTTGATTTTTGTCTCGCAACTGTAATTCTATGACTATGCATGAGAGAATGAGGCTGACAACTTTGTACAACTCTGCCTCACTTAAATCCAATTCATCTACAAGTCAAGACATCACGATGACGTCACTGGTGCTCTTCGAAAAATGAAGGACAAAGAACAAATACAAAGTAGGTACTTTGCTAATTGACTAATTGACTGACTGCCTGGAGAGGAATATCCAACTAGGCAAAGTCACTTTGCACCCTCAGATATCTCCATAAAAGACAATTTGAGGTGATTTTTATAGAAATCTTGAACAAAGTTCACATTATAAAACAAAGTTTTTAATTGTTATTTAATGTTCATGGTGCTTAATAAATGTTTTTTGACTTCACTAAAACTACTTTTAATTGCTTCTTTGACCACTCCCTTCACGGATTCAAAGAGACCTTCTCCCAGTGCTCAATCTTCTAATTCAGGTCAAATGGTAGAGTACTAGACTTAGGTGGGTCATAACTGAGATCTGCTCAGGATATGGCAAAATCAATAATTTTAACTAACAAAGAGGTAATTTTTTTTCTAAGTTTGATTATAATGCTTTTGGTTAAAATCCTTAATCCACTTTCTAGGGCTTTAATTTAGATTCTTAAGATTTTGCACTTTTGGAGTTAACATTCTACTGTGGGCTAAAGCCTGGAGAAATGTTTACTTCTTAGTATTTTCATTTAAACTCAAATAGAGGTTTCCAGTATACTCCCTGGGGCCAAGCTGTAAGCCATCAGCTTTGCTATATAAAAACCATTTCATATTTAGAAAGCACACCAATAGTGCCAAGTGCTATGCTAGGTATTAGTGGGAAGAAGGCATGACATGGGGGGAGGGGAAGAGAGATATCAGGTAATGATCAGAGAAAATAGTTATCAAGGTAAACATGAAATCCCCAGTATTGTTTACTATTGTTACTGTCACTAATGACAGTGACTATTTGGCTCCATTTTTACAGGGGGACCATTTCCTCATAGCATAATGAAACACATCCAGCACCAGCTCATCACAAACAATGGTAATTAGATATTGTCATGCCATCTGGACAACTCATGTTTCACCTGGATATCACTTGTTCACCCAATAAACATTTATGTGACATCTACTTTGTGCAAGGCATGGTGCTAGGTAGTATAGGGACAGGGCTGTTCTAGCAAATGTTCAACAATTGGATCCATGAAAAATAGAAAGTACATGCAGGATACATTGTCAGCTCATCATTATTTATGCCTAGTTCACAACCACTATGAAGTTAATAAATACTCATCCTAATGCCTATGTCCCACTTCACCATCCAAAAGTTAATGAAGCATCGTTTTCCCCCCATCTATTCCATTATAAGTTCTATCAATCCCCTGCAGCCATCATTGCATAAAAGCATCTGGAGCCCTTGCTTCAGCAAATATCATGTTTTATGCATTTCACTGATGGATATTTCTTACTTAGATGTTTGGGCATTAAAATATAATGAAGTAACATTCAACAGGCCTGAAGAGAGAATCTGTGAATATGTATGCATTTGTGTTTGGAAGCTGTAATTAATAAAACATCTCCTTACCTCTTTTGATGTATTTATACATATGGTGCTTTACCACATAAAATATTCTGACACTATTATTTGAGACCATACCATTTTACTAGAGGGAAACTATGAATATGCTGTTAGGGATAAAGGAGAAAAAGCATGTCCTTACTCCAGGGTAGAACATAACTCACATATGGTTTTTACATTAACCTTTTTTCCAATAGCTATTTAATCTAATCATTGTCCTCTTTAAAAAACACAACAATGATATTGAAGCTATAGTATTGGTTTCCTGGGTCATGGAAATTGATTGAAATGCACTTTGGAGAACAAATATTATTACATTAATTAAAATTAGTATGTACATCACCATTGTTCAGCAGGTTAAATAGCCCTCTGAGCCTCAATATCAAGAGAAGCATGAAACAAAGAAATGTATGCTCTCCAAAGATGTTCGCTACTGTCACAGAGGGTATCCTGTGCAGAGTCCAAATGGAAGAGAGAATCACTATATCTTTTTTGTGACATGGATCCCATTGACAGTCTAGTATCAAAGGTGGATCTCTTCACAGAATAATATTTTCAAATGTATAAAAGAAAATAAATAAGATTACAAAGGAAACCAATTTATTTAAAATATAGTTATCAAATTATTTTTTTTTAAGTTCATGGACCCCTAGTTAAGAACCCTTGCTATAGGTGCTAAGATCCTTCAGATGTTTCTATCTATATCATGTATTGTGTTGATTGCATGAAGCCTTAGACTGCTACAAGACCTTTTCATTAAGAACAATGATCATTCAAAGGATATCAGACAATCCACACAAGAAAAAACAAGTGGATGAGCAATGTCTATTATCCCAACTGACATTCATATGGCTGCATATTCCATTGAGTTGATCTATCAACACGTGTATCTTTGACAGATACTAAAGAAAAAAGGGCAGCTAGGTGGCAGAGTGGATAGAGTGCCAGGCCGAGAGTCAGGAAGACTCATCTTTATGAGTTCAAATCTATCCTCAAATGCTTATTAGCTATGTATCCTTGGGTAAGTTACTTAATTCCATTTGTCTCAGTTTCCTCACCTGCAAAACAAACTGGAGAAGTAAATGACAAGCCATTTTAGTATCTTTGCCAAGAAAACCCCAAATGGGGTCATAGAAAGGTGAACACAAATGAAACAAGTGAACAACAACAACAAAGAAAAGCAGTGAGTTGTACCATAAATGAATAGAAAATCAAATTAACTGAGTCACATATGAGAAATTACAAAAAGCTTTAAACAATCCCAAAGTGCTCTCTAACCCAAAAGAGACATCTCTTATATACCAATGCTCTCCCAATGATGCTATAGAGGACCAAATCATGAAGCATTGTGATTCATAAAGGATCAATATGGTGGATAACCCCAAACGACAATGGAAAAACAACTAGTAGATAAAACTAAACTACAGAATATAGTCAACAATAATATATTCAAGAAAAATGTTATTTTCAGGAAGTTGTTGTTGTTTGTCCTTTGTTCTTGAAGAGGATAATGACATCAGGTAAGTGATATTATGACTTGCAAATGAATTGGATTTCAGTGAGGCAGGGCTTTGCAAAGTTACCAGCCTCACTTTTTCCTCCAGAGCCATCTGGGTTCAATGGCCAGAGATAGACCAGGATGACTGGAGATGGCTCCCCATCTGGGAAGTACACTATCATAAAGGGAGAAAGACTAGTCAGGAAGCAAGAGGAAGGGAAAATTAATAGACACCTCAAATGCTACACTGGGACCCATAGAACAGTCAAAGACTAAGAAGATATCAATCAGTCAGTCAACAAGCATTTTGAGGGGCAAGTGGATGAGAGGAAAGAGAGTATGGCGCCTAGAAAGGGAATCCTGCATGGAAGACAATAAGCTGCAAAGCCAAGACACAAGACAGGAGTAGCCCAGTGGTACCATCTGCCCAGTAGAGATGTTGTGTCCAAAGGGAGCCATATGAGGATGCTGTGAGAGGAAAAAAGAGTCCTGCTGTATCAGAGGTGTGATTTTCCTTCATCATGTGCATTCCCTACAGGTGTGGCTTTCTAGTAGTGTGTTTTATCTGTTTGTCTACTCTCCCCACTAACTCTATATGCATTTGTGAGAGACTATAACTTAGGTTTATGAGAGGAATGGTTTTATAACTACTCTTCTTACTCATTTCAGTAAATGCCTTTGATTAGAACTAACTGTTTTCTGAAGTTACTATTAAAGTTAAATACATTGACTTGTGAGCTCTAGTTTTAGGAGTGAATATTCAACCCTTGAACACAGGGCAGTTGGGGGCCCAGTCTGCAAATGTCAAGTGGGAGAGGGTTAACCCCAGAAAAGAGAAAAATACATGTAAACTAGATGCCAGATAAATATAATGACTGCGGTGGTTTCTTCACCATTTTGATCCTTTAGGAATCATTCTAGCAACTAGGGAGATCATAAAATTCCTCATGTAGAAAGCTACATGAGCTAAGTTTCGAAAGAAAATATGAGTCTAAGAGGCAGCGTCAAGGAAGAAGTGAATTCTAAGCATGGAGGATAGCCAGGACAAAGGTATAGAGATGGGAGACAGATACATATGAAGAAGAGTAAGGCACCAGTTTTATTGGATTGATGAGTGCCCAAAAGAGAATCAAGCTGAAAAGGTAGGTTGGGGTTCATTTATGAAGTGCTATAAATGCCAAACAAAGGAGGCAATAGGGAACCATTTAAGTTTATTGAGGAGAGACATGACATGATTACATGATTCCTTTTAGGAAAATCCCTGTTACAGGTATATGGAAGATAGATTAGAGTGGAACCAAATTGAGGTTTTTGAATGAGGTTTGGAACTAGGGTGGTGCATGTTTGGGTAGAGAAGAAATGAAACATGAAATGACAAGACTTAAGAACTTATTGGGGATGTAGAGAGAATGAAAGAGAAGAGGCCAGGATAAAACTGGAGCTGTGAGCCTAGGTTACTGGAAGGAAAATGGCATTCTCAATAGTAATACGGAAATTCACTTTCATGGGGAAGGTAACGAATTTTATTCCGAACTTGTTGTGTTTGGGATGCCTACAGAATATTCAGTTTTTAATGACAAATAGTCAATTTGTGAAGTAGGCCTGGAGCTTAGAAGAGAGAATATAGTTGAATATAGGTTGAAGATTAGAAAGAAAAAGAGAAGATAGTGGATATCATCTGATGGAGAAGATGGGAGGCCATGGGATTGAGGGAAATATGTTGTGGGGTCAGCCTTGGTGAGAAGGAAGATCATCTCATCATCAGAGACAATAACATATGAGTAAGGGATGATATCAAAAGCCTGTGAGATAAGGAGAAGGGGAGAAGAGGGAGCTAGTGGTTAATAGTTTGATATTCCCAGTAAAGAATTAAGCAGAGCTTAATTCCTCAGTTGAAAGGACAAGAGAAAGGTGAGGTATGGAAGAAACAAAGAGAAAACAAAGTTTGGAAAACCCTCAATGGGAAGTGAGATAGAGGAATAATTAGGAATAATAGGATAACAGTGAAGACTCAGTTAATATTAGATAACATAAATTTCTATATTTAGAATATAAATATAAATATAAATTTAGCCTATTGATTGGGTAGCTTAATGGAAATACATGAAGAAATATCACATAAGAGGAAGGAAGGTGAAAGGAAGGAAGGAAGGAAGGAAGGAAGGAAGGAAGGAAGGAAGGAAG
>NW_027187370.1:537074-566189 GCF_028583685.1 Petaurus breviceps papuanus
AAGGAAGGAAGGAAGGAAGGAAGGAAGGAAGGAAGGAAGGAAGGAAGATGGAGATAGATACGTACATTGATAGATAGGTAGATAGGTAGAACATTCATCCTTACTATGTGCTAGACACTGTGTTAAATGCTGAGGATGCAAAAACAAGCAAGCAAAATGGTCTCTTGCCTTCGAGGAACTTAGATTTTAATGAGGAGTAGATAACACATATAAAGGAACTGAAAGGAAGCAGAGGAGTAGGAGTGGTGTGAAAATTGCTGGGAAATGACCTTGAAGATGAGGAAGTATGTGTAACATAGCTACTATGCATCAGGCTCTGTACTAAGAGAACAAATATTATCTCATTTGGTTCTCACAACTCTGGGAGGCAGGGGCTATTATTATTCTCATTCTACAATTGAGGAAACTGAAGCAGACATTATTAAGTCACATAGCTAGTAAATGTCTGAGGCCAGATTTGAACAAAACAAGTCATCCTGAGTGCCAGTCCCTCCTGCTCTGATTTCACTTTCTACTTCTTTTCTTATGTTGCTACATAGTGTGTGTATATGCTTTGTCTATATGCTTTGTCTGCTTCACATAATGATATTAATGATAAAGCACATGCTGCATCACATAATGATAATGCTCCTAATCATATAATTTCCCAAGTATCAATTTTCTAGAAATCCCTAACTAGGGTATTTACTTTAACCGGAGCCCCTGAGGGCTATTAAATTCATTCTCTTCTCTTTTTTTTTTTTAAAAGCAATCAGGGTTAAGTAACTTGCTCAAGGTATAACGGCCAGTTATTTCTGGGTGTGGTGCTGAGTGTCTGAACCCGGGATTCGATCTCCAGGTCATCCCAACACTGGAGCCCGTGCTCTTACTCACTGAGCCACCTGGCTGCCAAATTCTCTTCTCTTTTTAAACCTCCCACACTTTCCTTTCTCTCAACTTGATTAGTTAGGGACCTCATTTCTTTACTCAGAATATTGAAGCCATTTGCCATAAGCTCTCTCTTTTCCTCTTCTGTTCACCCCAAAACCCTTGACACAGTGCTCCACTTTTCCCTCCTTTCTTTCAGTCTCTGATATTAAGCTGGCTTTTCTCTTATAAAGGACTAGCCCTTTCTACACATGTCCTTGATCTCATCCCCTCCCATTTTCTCCAACAGATTGACCCCCTCAATCATGCACCCTCTCTATAATCTTCATCTCTCCCTATCTATTGAATCCTTTCCCTACCACCTTTAAGCAAGTTTCTTCCATCCGTAAAAAAAAAAAAAAACTCTATCTGCCCCTCAGCTCAAGATATTGACCTATATACTTCTCCTCCCTTTACTAGAGAAAAAAAGCTCTAGAAGAAAAAAATCTCAGAATTCTTGAGATCTTTTGTTTTTACATCCTCAACATTTCCCAATATATCCCTCTTCTGTACCTCCCCTCCCCAACCATCCCTTATAGCAAAGATAACAAAAGTGGAGAAAAAAAGCAGCAAAACCAACCAGCACATTCCCCCACTTCCCCTAAAAGTCCAACATGTTATCCAATGTTCTACCACCAGCATCACCTCACTCTGTAAAGATGCATATCCCTTTTCTGGAGCCAAACTGGATCGTTATAATTCGCAGGATTAGTTTCAATTGTTTTCTGCTGTTGTTCTTCCCATTTATATTGTGGTAGTCATGGTATCTATTGTTACCCTGGTTCTGCTCACTTCACCTTATATGTCTTATCTTGCTCCCCTGTTTTCATCACATTCATCATTTCTTATAGTGCAACCCACATGGTTTGTAGATTTTATATCTACAGCCCTTTGTGATCGACAAAGCACCTTCTCTACGATAGGCCTGTGAATCTGGTAGTACAGATGTTTTTTCTTCCCAGTTTATACATAAGACTTCATATGAAAGTAAAGTGACTTACCCAAAGTTGCACAGCTGGCTTCAGGATTTACCAGGAAAGATGAGTTATGTTTGGGGGATAGTGACTTTGTAATGCCTATAGAACATACTCTTTGAAATGTCTAATGGGCAGCTGGTGGTAAGGGACTGAAGTTCAAGGGAAAGATTAAGACTGAGTTTATAGATCTGTGAACCACCTCTCTATTAAGGTGATCATTAAACCTATGAAAAGTGATGAAGTCATGGGAGAGAAAGATGGCTCAAAGGCTTCAGCTCATGCTCTTAAACTACAAGCCATCAAAATGATTTGCCTCAACTGATAGGAGGTCAGGGGGCTAGCCAACCCAAGCAGTGTTTATAGTTCTTAACCAAGGGAAAAACCAGGAACCCAGGAAATGAGGCAATTTCCCCAGGAACAGTGGACTAGTGAGGGACCCTGAATTGAAAAATAAAAACCTCATTGGGTGGGAGATAATTCTTAAATACTTTTTTAGTCTAAAAAATGTACTTCAATTCATTACCCTGGGCTAGTTGTTTTTTCTCTTTTGCTTTTTTGTCTTTTTGTCTCTCTCTCTCCTAATTAGTTTAATTAGTTCTATACTAGAAACCATCTCCTGGATCATGGACTCAAAAACTCAGGCCTTTTAACTTCAAGTCAATATTTTTCTTCCTTTTTAAAAAAAAATTTCCATTACGCACTGCTCTGGGCATTCTGACCTTAAAGGCAGAAAGACCTGAGTTCAAGTCCTCTTTTGCTATAAACTGACTATGGGATTTGGGTCAAGTTGCTTAACCTTTCAATGTCCTAGGTAGCTATGACTGAAAAGAAAGCACTTACCTGCATTGGGAAGGGAAACTTCCCCACTTTGAGGTTCCTGTATCAGCAATGCCATATTCACAATGCCTATGGAGATTACAGATATGCTGATATAATTATCCATCACAAAATACATCATGCTTGCCATATGGGGGAATAAGCTAGAAAATTTATTAAGATACCAAAAGACTGAGTCCCCAGAAAGTGAAAGCCATCAGAGTAGTTATGACATTGGCACAGGTAGATAAAGTAGAAAGCACCCACATTTTCAAGCCTTTAAAACAGAACAGGCTACCTCAGGCAAAGGTCCTCCTCTCCCCACTCACAGCAACCACCCAGCGTCCGGGAAGCGTGCTCCCAGCAGCTCCAGCCCCTGGAAGTCCTCAGCAGGAGTCCTTAGCAGAAATTCTGGCTAACTCAAAAAGGGCTCCGCGCTGCCACTGCCTCTGCTGCTGCCGCTGCTGCCGTCACCACCACCGCCAGCCACCGCAGGAACTCTAGTTTTTGGCTTCTGCTTCCTCTTGCTCCACCCCTTCCTGCTACGTCAGCAAGTACAATGGGGCATGGAAGATCTTTAAATCCCATAACCCTTACAGTTCCTTATTCCAATAATTACAGGTCCAGATACAAATCCAGTTACTATTGCATTCATAATTTTAAGAAAAATAAAAAATACTAACCACCAGTATGCTTTGGAACTTGTCACTTCTCATTAGAAGGAAGGAAACAAATATTTATCAAGCACTGTGTGCTTCTCATTTGATCCTCACAACAATCCTGAGGGATAGATGCTATTATTATCACCATTTTACAGTTGAAAAAATTGAGTAAACAGAAGGTGACTGACTTGGCCAAGGTCATGCTATTAGAAAGTGTCTAAGATTGATGTTTTTGTTCAGTTGTATCCAGCTCTTCATGACCCCTTTTGGGGTTTTCTTGGCAAAGATACTGGAGTAATTTGCCATTTCCTTCTCCAGTTCATTTTACAGATGAGGAAACTGAAGAAAACAGGATTAAGTGACTTAGCCAAGGTCATACAGATAGTAAGTTTCTAAGGGCAGATTTGAACCCAGGAAAAGTTCCTGACTTTGGGCCAGGCACTCTATCCACTGCACCACCTAACTGTCCAGGTGTCTAAGACCAGATCTGGATTCAGGTCTTGCTGATTCAAGGCCCAGCACTCTGCTATGCCACCTAATAGCCTTAATATATCCTCTATAAAATGGGTGGGGCAGACTAGATGGTCTCTAAAGTTCCTTCCCGCTCTGAAATTCTCATAAAATTAAAGTTAATGTCTACTATTCAGATGGAATCTTGGTATCTGTAACAGATTATTGTAATTTGATGAACTTCACCTAGATAATATTTCCCATAACCTTTTAGAACTTGTCAATGAACCCTTAAAACACTGACAATGTTCACAGTAATTATGTGATCCCAATTACGGAGGCACTAACTGCTTTAGTAATGGCACAGAGTGGTCTGGAGTGAGGCAGCCAAGAGGTTTTGGTCTGGCTACAGTCTGTTCTGTATGACCTTGGACCCTTCACTTAAATCACTGAACTTGTTTCCTTTCCTGAAAATATGATGAGTCCAATTCTGGATTGGAGGCATGAAAATATAGTGCATTATAAATGTGGTGTAGGGATTTATACATGAGGGATGATGGGAGAGTAAAAGACGCTAGCACTGGTCCTAGATTTAGGAAAATCTGAGTTCAAATCCAACCTCAGATACTTACTAACTAGGTGTGTGACCCTGGGCAAGTCACTTTACCTCTCTTTGTTTTAATCTACTAGAGAAGGAAATGGCAAATCATTCCAGTATCTTTGCCAAGAGAATCCCATGGACAGTGTGGTCCTTGGGATCATGAAGAGTCTGACAATACTGAATCAATGAAGAGCAACAACAAAAGAACACCAGAGATCTCACATTCTTCCCCTCTTTTAAAAAAAATTATTTATTTATTAACTCATTCATTTATCTCTTTATCTATCTATCTATCATCTATTCATTTGTTTGTTTATTTTTGGGCCAGGTCTGTGATTCCCTTGTTTAGGAACTTACTGGTATGAAATTTTCTCTACTGAAGGTGGCATTGAAAGCAGATAGAGCACTTGGACTGGAGTCAGTAAGACTCCTCTTCCTGAGTTCAAATCTGGTCTCATATACTTACTAGCTATGTGACCCTGAGCAAGTCAAGAAGTCAAAAAAAGGAAAGGGTTCTGGAGAAAATATAATGAGTTCAGATGTACATGATTAAAAGTGGAAGCTACTTACATTTTTAAATCATTGTTTGGCTAAGACATATGCCCTGTAATAAAATAAAATAATGTTTTAAATTATCTTGTCTAATCTTATCCTTCTAATTAATTTTGTACCCATATCATTTTCCATTTGTAATGCCTATTCAAGACATGAGTTTTGATGGACTAACTCAATGACCTGCCAATCTACTGCATGCCAAAAATTTTAAAAGAACATTTCCAGATACAAAGAAAAAAAGATATGTAAGACTGAATTTCTATTGTCCATAGTTTAAGTACATGATAAATTCAACATGTTACCTTTGAAACCATAATAATAATATACATCAGCCCTGCCTCACTTAAACTCAATTCATTGGCAAGTCAAGACATCACCCTCTTGATAACATTCTTCAAGAATGAAAGACAAGCGAGGCCCAGAAGGCGAGCAGCTCAGAGGCAGGTCCTGAAGGTGCGGCCCACAGAGGCAGGCGAAGAGACCTGATCAACTTGGGGGGCAAGTCGTCCCACCAACCACAAGGGCCACTACCAGGCTTATCACCAAAGGGCTGCGACTGGAAAGAGCAAGGTAAGAACCAAATACAGGGGACACTCCAGGACAGCAAATACTTCTGGGACTACCACTTCATAGCCCAGAAATTAAAAAAAAAAAAAGCCCCTATCAGGACCTCCAAGGACCAGGATGACAGAGTGATCCCACCTGCTCCAACCCTCCCCCCACCCCCAACCCCGAAAACATAGTAACTATTGCCTCAGGGCAAAACCCTCTACAGTAAAGGCTTGGGATCCCTAGAGGAAGGGCGTGGCTAGGGCCCTGCCTCAAAATGGGTAGAAAGCAGACTACAAAGACAAAGACTCTGGAGTCCTACTATCCTCAGAGGGAGGAACCAAACTCAGAGGGAGACAATGTGTACTCCACACCCACAGCTGAAACATCAACAGGGAATGGGTCCCAAGCACAGAAAGCTCTCCTAGATGAGATCAAAAGGAAATTTGAAAACTAAATGACAGAGATAGAAGACAAAATGAATAATTCTCTCAAAACCAAAATTGCAAAATTAGAAAAACATTATAATGAAGAAAACAGCTCCCTAAAAAGAAAAGTGTATGATATGGAAAAGGAGCTCCAAAAACTAACCAAGGAAAATGATTTGCCAAAAATTAGAATCAACCAAATTGAAACAAATAACTCTATGAGGAACCAAGAATTAGTCAAACAAAACAACAAGAATGAAAAATTAGAAAAAGGGGTAAAACATCTCAATGGAAAAATAACTGACCTGGAAAACAGATCCAGGAGAGATAATCAGAATCATAGGCCTACCAGAAAATCATAATGAAAAAATGAGCCTGATCAACATTCCCCAAGAGCTCATTAAGGAAAACTGCCCTGGGATACTAAAACCTGAGGGTAAAATAGAAATCGAGAGAATCCACCAGACCCCCTATGAAAGATATCCCAAACTGAAAAGTCCTCAAAATGTTGTGGCCAAACAACAGAACTACAAGGTAAAAGAGAAAATACTTCAAGAGACCACAAAGAAACAATTCAAATATCTAGGATCCACAGTGAGGATCGCACAGGATTTGGCAGCCTCTACACTGAAAGATAAGCAACAGTAGAATACAATTTTCTGGAAGGCAAAAGAGCTTGGGTTACAACCAAGGATCACATACCCAGTGAGACTGAACATATTCTTCCAGGCAAAGAGATTCAACTATATAACAGAGTTCCAGACATTGCTGATAAAAAAAAGCCAGAGTTCAATGGAAAATTCAACCTCCAACTACAAGATGCAAGAGTGACATAGAAAGGTAAACAAGGAAAACACACACACATACACACACACACACACACACATCCTGCTATTTAATAAGAGCAAACTGTTTATAGACAAGTAGAGGGTATGAGTAGAAAATACACAAAATGCTGATTAAAAAAAATCTTATTAAGGGCTACAAAGGAACTGCAATGGAAGAAGAGGAATGAACGAAGTGGAAAAGGGTAAATTATGCCACACAAAGAGGCATAAATAGAATATAGCAGAGGAAAAGAAAGGAGGGAGATGAGTATCGTATGAGCTTTTCCCTCACTGGTTCTGGTTCAAGGAGGGAATAACAACCAGTTAAGCATAGGACTCTATGGAGAAGAGACGCAAAAAGTATCACATTAGAGGGAAAGAGGGAAGGGAGAGGAGCTTCACATGAGATTTGTCCCTGTCACTCTTGGTGGGAAGAAGAAATAACATATTTCATTAAGTATAAAAATATCCTACAGGCAGAAGGAAGGGGAAAGGGCTATGAAAGGGGGAGGGTGATTAGTAAGGAGGGAAGAAGTAAGGAGGAAGGGGAGGAAAAAGGAGGGGAGCTGATAAGGGAATACTGAGGAAGGCAGTGGTCAAAAGGAAAACAATTAAAGGGGAGAAGGGAGAAAGGGAAAAAAAATATGAGCATTAACAGAGGAGGGAAGAGGATAGAGGGAAAGAAACAGATAACAATCATAACTGTAAATGTGAATGAAATGAACTCTCATAAAATGGAGACAGATAGCAGAATGGATTAGAAATCAAAATCCTACAATATGCTGTTTACGAGAAACACATCTAAAACAGAGGGATACACACAGAGTAAAGGTAAAAGGCTGGAGAAAAATATATCATGCCTCAGCTAAAGTAAAAAAAGCAGGGATAGCAATCCTTATCTCAGATAAAGCAGAAAAAATTGATCTAATTAAAAGGGATAAGGAAGGAAACTATATCCTGTTAAAAGACACCATTGAGAATGAAGCAATATCATTACTTAACATATATGCACCAAGTGGTATAGCATCCAAATACCTAGAGGAGAAGGTAAAGGAATTAGAGGAAGAAATAGATAGCAAAACAATACTAATGGGAGACCTTAATCTCCCCCTCTCTGAACTTGATAAATCTAACCTCAAAATAAACAAGAAAGAAGTTAAGGAGGTGAACAGGATTTTAGAGAGGATAGGTATGATAGTTCTCTGGAGAAAACTGAATGGGGATAAAAGTGAATATACTTTCTTCTCAGTGGTTCATGGCACATACTCAAAAACTGACCATGTTCTAGGGCATAAAAACCTTACAATTCTATGCAGTAAGGCAGAAATATTAAATGCATCCTTCTCAGATCATGATGCAATAAAAATTATATGCAATAAAGGGCCATGGAAAGACAGACCAAAAACTAATTGGAAATTAAACAATTTAATTCTAAAGAATGAGTGGGTCAAACAAGAAGTTATAGAAACAATCATTAATTTCATTCAAGAGAATGACAATAATGAGACAACATACCAAAATTTGTGGGATGCATTAAAGGCAGTTTTTAGGGGAAGTTTTGTATCCCTGAGTGCATACATGATTAAATTAGAGAAAAGGGAGGTCAACAAATTGGGCATGCAATTGAAAAACCTAGAAAAAGAACAAATTCAAAATCCCCAATTAAATACTAAATTAGAAATGTTGAAAAACAAAGGAGAGATTAATAAAATTGAAATTAAGAAAACTATTAATTAATAAATAAAACTAAGAGCTGGTTTTATGAAAAAACCAAAAAAATTGATAGACCCTTAGTCAATATGATAAAAACAAAGAAAGAAAAAAAAAAAACAAATTATAAGTATCAAAAATGAAAAGGGAGAATCTACCTCCAATGAAGAAGAAACTAAAACAGTAATTAGGAATTATTTTTCCTAATTGTATGCACATCAATTTGACAATCTTATGGAAATGGATGAATATTTACTAAAATACAAGTTGCCCAGATTAACTGAAGAGGAAATAAATTACTTAAATAACCCCATCTCAGAAAAAGAAATTGAGCAAGCCATTAGTCAACTCGCTAGGAAAAAATCTCCAGGGCCAGATGGATTTATTAGTGAATTTTATCAAACATTTAAAGAACAATTGATTCCAGTACTCTACAAACTATTTGGGAAAATTAGCGACGAAGTCCTAACAAATTCTTTTTATGACACAAATATGGTACTGATACCTAAATCAGGAAGAGATAAAACAGAGAAAGAAAATTATAGACCAATCTCCCTCATGAATACAGATGCAAAAAATTTAAATAAAATATTAGCAAAAAGACTACAGCAACTTATCTAAACTTAATACACTATGATCAGGTAGGATTTATTCCAGGAATGCAAGGATGGTTTAATATTAGGAAAACCATAAGTATAATTGATCATATCAACAATAAAACTAGCAGAAACCACATGGTCATCGCAATAGATGCAGAAAAGGCTTTTGACAAAATACAACATCCATTCCTATTAAAAACACTAGAAAGTATAGGAATAAATGGAGCCTTCATTAAAATAATAGGTAACATCTATCAAATATTATATGTAATGGGGATAAGCTAGAAGCATTTCCAATATGATCAGGGGTGGAACAAGGGTGTCTACTATCACCCCTCTTATTCAGTCTGGTACTAGAAATGTTAGCAGCAGCAATTAGAGAAGAAAAAGAAATCAAAGGAATCAAATTAGGCAAAGAAGAGACAAAGCTATCACTCTTCACAGATGATATGATGATATACTTAGAGAATCCTAGAGAATGAAGTAAAAAACTACTTGAGACAATAAATAAATTTGGCAAAGTTGTAGGATATAAAATAAACCCACCTAAATCCTCGGCATTCCTATATATTTCCAGTGAAATTTGACAGCAAGAGATAGAAAGAGAAATCCCATTTAAAGTTACTGTAGACATTATAAAATATTTAGTAATCTACCTGCCAAAACAAACCCAGGACCTATATGACCACAACTACACAACACCTTTCACACAAATAAAGTCAGATCTAACTAATTGGAAAATATCAATTGCTCGTGTCTGGGTTGAGCTAATATAATAAAATTTTACCTAAATTAAATTATATATTTAGTGCCATACCAATTAATTTACCAAAAAAACTACTTTATAGAGCTAGAAAAAATAGTAACAAAATTCATTTGGAAGAATAAACTTTCCAGAATATCAAGGGAATTAAAGAAAAGAAATGCTAGGGAAGGTGGAGTAGCTATACCAGATTTCAATCTGTATTATAAAGCAGCAGTCATCAAAACTACTTGGTACTGGCTGAGGAATAGAGGAATTGAATAGTGGTTCAATGGAATAGATTAGGCACACGAGATTCAGAAGTCAACGACTATAGTAATCTATTGTTTGATAAACCCCAAGACCCCGGTTTTGGGGATAAGAACTCACTATTTGACAAAAACTGCTGGGAAAACTGGAATATAGTATGGCAGAAACCATTATCTAACACTATCTACAAAATCAAGTCTAAATGGGTGCATGATCTAGGTATAAAGGTTGATACTGTAAGCAGTCTCGAAAAACAAGGAATAGTTTACCTGTCAGTTTTGTGGAGAGGGAAAGACTTTATGACTAAACAAGAATTAGAGAGCATTATAAAATGCAAAATGGATAATTTTGATTACATTAAATTGAAAAGCTTCTGTACAAACAAAGCCAATGTAACCAAGATTAAGTGGGAGGTGGGAAATTGGGAAAGAATTTTTACAACCTATGTCTCTGATAAAAGACTCATTTCTAAAATATACACAGAATTGAGTCAAATCTATAAGAATACAAGTCATTCCTCAATTGATAAATGGTCAAAGGATATGAAGAGGCAGTTTTCAGAGAAAGAAATTAAAGATATCTATAAGCACATGAAGAAATGCTCTAAATCACTGTTGATTAGAGAAATGCAAATCAAAACGACTCTGAGGTACCACATCTCACCAGTCAGATTGGCTAAGATGACAAAACAGGAAAATGACAAATGCTGGAGAGGATGTGGGCAAATTGGAACATTAATGCATTGCTGGTGGACTTGTGAACTGATCCAGCCTTTCTGGAGAGCAATCTGGAATTATGCCCAAAGGGGTATAAACAATTTCATACCCTTTGGTCCAGCAATACCACTCCTAGGGTTATATCCCAAAGAAATCAGTGAAGTGGGAGATAGACCCATATGTACAAAAATATTTATAGCAATTCTTTTTGTGGTAGCCCATCAATTGGGGAATGGCTGAACAAGTTGTGGTATATGCATGTTATGGAATACTATCATGGTATCAGAAATGAGGAGCAGATGGACTTCATATTTACCTGGAGAGTCTTATATGAACTGAGGCTGAGTGAGAAGAGTAGAACCAGGAGAAATTTGTACACAATTACAGACACAACATATGTGTGATGACCAACTTTGATAGACTGGACTCTTCTCAGCAATGCAGTGATATAAGTCAATCCCAAAAGACTCATAATGGAGAGAAATATCTACATCCAGATAAAGAACTAGAAAGAACTGAGTTTATATCCAGATTGAAACAAACTTCCTGATCTTTATCCTTTTCTTGTTTGGTTTTATGTCCTCTTTACAATTTTTCATTCCATCTGATACAATCTGTCTTTATAACCTGATTAATGTCTAATGTGCAAGTATTTACAGATCCTATACTTGACTGTAAGCCACCATGGTGGGGAGTGGAGGGAGGGGCCAAAATGTGAAACTCAAGGAATTGTGGAATTGAATCTTGTAATCTAAAAGTAAACAAACAAATTAATAAAAATTATCTAAAGACCAAAAAAAATGAAGGACAAGCAACAATAATATACATAGTGCATTAAAGTTTGAAAAGTGCTTTACAAATATTATCTCATTTGATCTTTACAAAAACCCTGAGAAGTAGGTGCAGCTATTATCCCCATTTTACAGAGGAAGAAACTAAGACAAACAAGAAGTTAAGTGACTTGCCAAGGGTCAGAGAGTTAGTAAATGTCTGAGGCCAGATTTCAGTTCAGGTTTCCCTGACCCCATATCTAGCACTCTATCTGCATCACATAAATCTTTCAAAGTCCTTTATAAGAGTTATTTCCTTTGAGTCTCAAAATAGAGGTGGGTGCAAGTAGTATTATTATTCATGTTCCACAGACGAGGAAGCTAAAAAAGGTTAAGTGATCTGTTCAAGGTCACACTGCTAGTAATTTTGAGAGACCAGACTGAAGCCCAGGTCCCCTGACTCCATGGCCCCTATCTTTCCGCTATATATCCTGGTTAATCCTCACTATCCCATATTACTGCCTATTTTCATCATAGTGGCTACCAACCCCAGTAATTCAGAAGACAACAGATTTAGAGCAGAAAGGAATCTTAAAGATCATCTATTCCAAAACTTCCTATTTTATAATTAAGGGAACTGATCCCCAGAGAGAAGTGAGCTGCCCAGCATCACATGAGTAATTAACAGAAATGCCATGATGTGAATCCAGGTCCTCTGTCTCCATTACATTTTCCACTATATTGTGCCACATGGAAGCAATCATTCATTCATTCAAATATTATTTATTGAGCACTGACTATGAGCATGGTACTCAGCTAGACAATGAATGAGTACCCTCTCAGCCCATCCATTCCCACAGCTCCCTCCATATGGTGGGAGTAAAACCAGGGCAAGACAGTTTGTTCCTAGTAATGGCAAGTTCAACTACACTGATAAAGTGTAAAAGGGAAGTTGTTTTGTATCAGGTCAAAGAGGGTTCAAAGTTATTGGTAATTCTTAATTTTCTCCTTAGACTCTTTTATAAAGGATATTCTTCTGGTTCTGGTATTTAGTGGAGCGGCATAATTCTTGATAAGTCACATAGCATCCTAGACAATTCTCTAAGATTCTCCATTTCAAAGAAGGTGGTAAATCACATTGATAAAGGTAGTTTCCTTTCCAGGAAGTACTCCATATCAATGAAATCACAAGTTCGATCTCCATCCTTTTCCTTATGTTAGATGATGGTTATTAATATCTGATTGCTGCCAGCAGCAGATGGGCATTCCACAGAGGAGGTGAAACGAGACATGGGCCACATGAGCCAGTGGAAACTGAGCCAATTTTATTCATCTGAGGGTCAAGTATATATACTATATCTAAAGCACTTACATCAATACCTTCTTATGGGAAACTTCACATAGTTTGCAACATGAGGCACCTAACTCACAACTTTTCAAGAAGCTACTCCTGTGGGATGCTTCCTTGCTTTCTTATCTAATGTATCACTACTTTATCTATATCACTCAAGCAACCAGGGTTTCAGGGACTGCCAGAATGTTCCAAGCCTCCCTTGCACAGGGCATGAGTGACTGGGGGTGGTCACTCAACATCCTGAGAGACTGAGCCTAGGTAGGAGGAAAATAGGCTCAAGGCCTGGATTCACTCCCATGGCAGACCCCTCAGAGCCCTTGACATTGCCCCCTACATGGTGTATCAAAAGTCGAGCAGTACATAGAGAATGTACTGAGCACAAACAGAGCCTGATCAGACTCCACTCAAGTCCTTGACATGTCCAGTGCCCCCTACATCTGATGACTAGGAAAATGGCCCTTGGGGATATGGAGTAGGCAGGATAGAGAATAGACTTTGGACCAAGAATTGGAGCCACACTTGTAGTAATTAACAGTGTGAGTCAGAGAAAGAAATTAGAGAGTGCAATGCTGAGAGAATGAAAGTCGGTTCATGTATTTGTATCCAGGGAGAATCCCTGCCAATTTTGATGGTTTATGGATGTGTCCATATATGGATCCCTAGCACTTTTAAATTGGTATATAACCCTAAAGTATTGGTTTTGCCTGAGAGAACAAGGGGGAAGGGGATTGGGGTCATTGCAAAGGCACTCTAGGCCTCTTTCCTCTGTGGTTTGTCAGGTGAGGTAAAATATAAATTAGAGCCTGATGTCTTGCCCATGAAGTAATTCTAGCATTAGGTGGGCATGAAGCCATGACATTGCAGGAGTTCTGACTTCACTGTCTTCCTCCTGTTTCATGCTTTGATCCTTTTTGTCCCCTAAATAGGAGTCTTATGTTGGATCCCTTGGTTTGCTTTGCTTCCCTCATTTATTCATGTTGCCACTTGACTTTTGGGCTTTTTGCCACAGTAGGATTCTGCTAGCAGACAGGGGAGCTTCATCCCAAATGCTGGGGTTTTCTCAGCTGCTGAAGGTATGAGCTGGGTGCCCTCTGTGAAGCCTCCACACGTTCTGGCAAGCTGGTCACACACCACGGGACCTCCACCTTAGACCGCAATCCAGATCCAAGCAGGTTAAAGTAAGAACGATTACCCCTCGGACTGGTAGTTTGGTTCCCCTACAGTCTGCAGACCAGAAACTGAAGCTATCATGTGGCTGCAGCTGCACTGCTGCAGCTCCTCAGCCACTTCTCATCCCGGGGGTAGAGGCCGACTGTACTCCCAACTACTGGATCTCAAAGTCCACACTGCACTGACCTCTCACTTTGTCCTTAGTATCTATGGGTTGATGATTCTGGAAACTGCCACAGCTGCTGGTGATCTAAAGTCCCTCCAGCCAACAGCTGGTCAGGCCCACCCTGGGGCTAAAACATCCGGCTCCCCACCAGACTGTGGTTGGCTCTCAGAGTGCTGTGCTGGCTGCTCCCTGATGGCCTGCTGGGCTGTCCTCAGTGGTAGGTTAGCTTCTCTGTGTCATTTTATTGGTTCTGTAACTCCAAAATTTGTTCAGAGTCACATTTTTCATGAATTGGAGGTGGTGGGAGCCAGAACCCAGCACAAGTCCTGTTTCTACTCCGCCATCTTGACTCCACCCCACTTTCAAGCATTCTTGATGAAAAAACCAGAGCTGAGAAGAAAATTTTACATTCAAATACAAGAAGCATGAGAAAGTAAACAGGGAAAAGAAATCATAAGGAACTTATCAAATAATAATTGTAACTTATGAAACTTTTCTCAGTATGAGGATAGTTGCAGGGAATATAAATGTGTGTATATATATGTATGTATGCATGTATACATACATATATATGTCTATATAGGAGTTTATATGTATGTATGAATACATATGTGAATGTGTATATATATATATGTATGTGTGTATGTGTGTACAGGTATACATAGACGGAGGGCACAGGACCAATTGAATAGGAAGGAATGATACTTAAAAGGTGAAATTAAGAGGTGAGAGGGGATTATAATGAGAGGAGATGGGGAGAGACAGAATGGGATAAATTATCTCATATAGAAGAGGCAAGGGAAGAACAGGAAGGCAAAAGGGAATGGGTCGAACTTACTCTCATTGAATTTGGCTTAAGGAGGGAATAACATATACACTAAATTGGGTATCTTACCCTACAGGAAAGTAGGGGGGAATGGGATGAGAAGGGGGATGATAGAAGGGAGGGCAGATTGGGGGGAAAGGGTAGTTAGAAGCACACATTTTTTAAAAGGGACGGTCAAAGTAGAGAATAGAACAAGTGGGGGTGGGATAGGAGGGAGGGAAATACTCAATCTTTCACAATATATCCACCATGGAAATGTTTTTTGTAACTACACATGTACAACCTATATTGAATTGCTTATCTTCCCAGTAAGGGTAGGTGACAAGGGAAGAAGGGAAAGAATCTGGAATTCAAAGTTTTAAAATCAAAATTTTTTTAAAGTATTATTATTATTATTCTTTTCTTACATGCAACTGGGAAATAAGATATACAGGCACTGGGGAATGGAGATCCATCTTACCCTACCAGAAAGTCAAAAGGGGAATGAGGGAGGATATAGGAGAGAGCAGATTAGGGGAGGTAGTATTCAGTGAGACCGCTGTTTTGGGGTGGTGGGTAGGGGAAAGACAGGGGGAAAATTTGTAACTCAAAATCTTATGGAAATGAAGGTTGTAAACTAAAAATAAACATAAAATTTAATTTAAAAAAAATACAAAATGGACATGTACAATTAGATTTCAGTAGTCATTAATCAAGGAACAAGGGATACCCTGGAAAATGGGGATCCTGGAAAATCTTCCCATTGGATTTAACTGTGTGGCCCTATGGCTAGTATGTGAGAGAATCTTGGAGGACTGAACAGATAAGGTCTTCATCCTTTGTCCACACTCATTCCTGATTAGAGGCTATGGGTCTGGGTCCCAGATTAAATGAGATTGGAGTATCACAGATCAGGACCAATGGAAAAATTTTGCTGAAGACTCTTTCTAAATACAGTTATTCATGGGGCATGTGAGTGTGCATCAGAAATAGAATATATCCTCTGCTAAATTGGACAACCAGTTTGAATTCCTTGTGAAGACTGCAGAGTTTGAGCAGAGGACCATTTCCAACTTGGACATGGGGCCATAATGCCATGCTGTGGTGAACACAGGACCAGACAATCGCCTAATCAAGGATGGAGAAGTTATTACTGCCCAATGATTCTCCTCACATTAATCAGAACACTCATTCCTCAATGACCAGTGTTGAATGTTGAAAGGGATCTCATCTAGTCCAATCCATACCTGTACAAGAATGTTCATACTACCTAAGTGATGAACAGTCATTTCATCTTTTCTTAAAGATGTCAAGTGAAAGCAGACCCACCACCTCTTAAAGCAAACTAGTCCACTGTAGATTCATTCAAAATGTTATGAAATAGGGGTGGCTAGGTGGCACAGTGTATAGAGCACCAGCCCTGGAATCAGGAGGGCCTGAGTTCAAATCTGACCTCAGACACTTAACACTTACTAGCTGTGTGACCTTGGACAAGTCACTTAACCCCAATTGCCCTTCAAAGAAAGGAAAAAAAAATGTTAAGAAATATTTCCTTAAATCAATATTAAAATGCCTCCTTTCCCTCCATAGGCCCTGATTTTACCCTTGAGGGATAAGAAAAACAAATCCAGTCCCTCTAACATGACCAGCCCTACAAAAATCTGAAGATAACTGTTATATCCCATCCTCCCCAAACAAGATGTTTCTTCTCTAGGATAAACATCCACAGTCCTGTAAAGTAATGCTCATTATGAACTCTGGGAGGACTACAGACCATGCTAGTCTGGTGATTCTCTTGATGAGAATAAATGCCTGAATTCAAGTCACTAAGAGTGCCAACATCATAGCTGCAACTTAGTATATAGCAGGTTCTCTTACCCAAGCAATGTGTCACTGCTGGAGGAATCTCAATATTGTGTTTAATTACCTATTTCTTTTTTTTTTGCTTTTTGGAGTAGAGAAATTGGGGTTAAGTGACTTACCCAAGGTCACATGGCTAGTTTTTGTGTTAAGTGTCTGAGGCTGGATTTGAACTCAGGTCCTCCTGACTCCAGGGCTGTTATTCTATTTACTGAGCCACCTCGCCACCCCCTTATTACCTTTTTTTTTGTGGTAAAGATATACTGGTGCCATAGTGCACAGAGTTCCAGGCCTGGAGTCAGGCAGACTCATCTTCCTGAGGCCAAATATAGCCTCAGACATTTACTAGCTGTGTGACCCTGGGCAAGTCACTTAACCCTATTTGCCTCAATTTCCTCCTCTCTAAAATGATCTGGAGAAAGAAATGGCAAACCACTCCAGTATGTTTGCCAAGAAAACCTCAAATGGGGTCACAAATAGTCAAACATGACCAAAAAACCTGAATGATAAAAGACATACTGAGACAACATGGCATCACGGATGAAAACCTAACCTCAGAGTCAGAAAGACTTGAGTCAATTCCTGTCTCTGAAGCATATTGATTTGGTCACCTTCAGCAAGTCACTTAATCTTTCAATGTCTTTTATAATTCTCTGAGAAGGTAAGTGGCTCAAGCATTGGTTTGCTTTGGTAGAGAAAGTTTCTTCCCTGTGAGTTCCCTATATCAATGAAATCACAAGTCCAACCCAAAAATTTTAAATGCATATTAGACCATAATGTTAATGGCTTTCCTATTGGGTGATATGAAAAAGGGAACAAGAGGCTGAATGGCAAGTGAGATGTGTTATACCTGAGCTCTCTTCGGAGATTGCCTTGTTGTTTTGTTTTGCTGGGGAGGTGTCTTAATGCGGCAAGGTGAGTGTTGCTATTTGCTTGGGGTTTGGGGTTTGTTTTTTTGGCCTTTATTTCCCCGGTACTTAGCACTGAGAATGGTTTCTAGAAAGCACTTAAAATGTTTGTTGATTGACTGGAATGAAATACCAGGTGGGAGTAGAAATATGGTATGTCAAACTTGTGATAAGTTTATGAAATGTTATATATGAATTATCCTTTTACATTTTTAAAATCCTAAATGGAGCTGAGAGAAATCTGGTCTATTATGGGAGCAAGGGAGAGCAGGTGTTTTCTGTGTTTAAACCAACTTTCTAACTACTTTCCTGGGCAAGGGGATCAAACTTTCTACTTCCTCTACATATCTTTGCACATGGGGATCAAATCTCATTTTTATAATATTAATAATGGTCCACACCCACATAGCACTCCATTTAGAGGTCTACCTTTTTAAATTGTATACTATTCATGAGGATGGCTAATGTGCTTCATTTGTACAGACAAGTGAAAACTCTGCCACAGCAGGTGCAAGGGTCACGTCATTCATTTAATGATTTATGTCTGTTACTATTGTTTAAAAAAATCCTACCCTCATTCCCACCCCCAGAGGAAGACTTATTGGGGTCATCTCTGAGTCTTCTTGTATTGCCAGATTTGGGATACCTGTAAGGAATGGATCGTATAGACAACAGGAAGGTTGGGTGTCACCAGAGGCGGAGTCCATTCAGTCTATAAATCCATATCTCCCAGGAGGCAGATTTCACTCCACCACCTGTAGCTGGCCAGAGGATCCAAGTGTTCTGTCCTCAACTCCAATCATGGATTTCTCTCGCAGAAGCTTCCATAGAAGCAGAAGCTCCTCTAGCCAGAGCAGTGTCAGCCTGAGTATGTCAGTGAATAGGAAGGGGAGTAGGAAAAGTGTTTATTCCCCCAGTGTCTATGGTGGGGCTGGAGGTCAGGGTACCCGGATTTCAAGGACCAGCTATGTGACCAGCTCTGGAGGTAACGTCATTAGAAATTTATTTGTTGGCAATGAAAAACTCACAATGCAGAGTCTAAATCAACGTCTAGCCAGCTACTTAGAAACAGTACATTCTCTGGAGCAGGCCAACTCCCAGCTGGACATCCAGATCAAGCAATGGTATGAGAAGAGCTGTCCCACTGTAAGCCGGGACTACAGTGCCTATTTCAAAACAATTGAAGATCTACGAAATCAGGTAAGAGATGCTGGGCAACCTTTTCTTTTTCTTCTTTCCATTTCTTTTTTTTTGGAGGGGGGGTAGAGGGGAAGCAACTGGGGTTAAGTTACTTGTTCAGGGTCACACAGCTAATATGTGTCTGAGAGGTCAGATTGGAGCTCAGGTCTTCCTGATTCTGGGCCAGAACTCTATCCACTGAACCACCCAGTTGCCCCTAGGGTGACTTCTCAAGGCAAATCAGATCCATGGGATTTCTCAGAGAAATAGATAGAGGGCAATAATGTTGGTCACACAAGAATAAAAGATCTAAGACTGGAAAGGACCTCAGAGGCCATCTAATCCAACACTTTCATTTTATAGTGAGGAAACTGAGGTGACTTGCGCAAGGTCACAGAGGTGAATATGAAAGGTGGAGATTACACCCATGTCCTCTGACTCCTGAGCCAGTGGATTTTCCACTCTTCCATGCTCTTCCCTATGTCATCTCTGCTAATGATGATTTAAATTTGATCTATAATTATCTCCTTATTTTGTAAGTTTTTACCTGCCTATAGCTTCTCAGGACTAATGGAATAGAATAGTTCTCTCTTGTACACCTGAATTTTGAGAAATGTGACAGTAGTTGCCTCTTAATTGCCTTGTTCACAATACTTTCCCCCAATAATTTCAGAGGCTTTCTTCATTCTCAGAAACCTTATAATCTAACACCAACACATATTGAATCCTAATATAGATGAATACCAATATATTTTGAATACCTATATACATGAATGCCAACATATGTTGAATACCTATATTGGTATAGAACACCAATACGTATTGAATACTTATATAGATGAATACCAACATATATTGAATACCTATATACTTTAACACCAACATATATTGAATACCTATATAGATGAATAACATTGCCGCAGATATGAGTAGTGAGAATGTAATAAAATAGGGTAGAAAATGGTTAGTCTTGCTTGGAAGAAGATTCAATAACGCCTGAATTTATTTTAAGCCTATTAACCTATCCTAGTTACCATTACTATTTTTTTTCCAGCAATACTAGTTGGGAGGCAGTGACTTGTAATGGATAGAACTTGAGAGCCAGGTTCAAATCCTACCTCAAGACACTTACTGACCTTGCTAATATTAGCAAATCTTTTAACTTCTCTGAGCTCTAGTTTCATCAGTAAAATAAGAATGATGTACTACCTGCTTCACAGGCTTATTATGTTGCAAAGTATAAGATAAACTGTTATTACTGTAAATCAACATTGTATTCTCTCTATTCTTTTTTTCTTGCCCTACAGTTAGATGGACCCTTAGAAGTCCTGTATTCCAGTCTCATTTTTCAAACAAGAAAGCTAAGGCCCAGAGAAAGGAACTTCCCCAAGGGTCACACAAGCAGGCTTCTAACCTTAATCTTCTGACTCCTGAGTCAGTATTCTTTCCACACGTGATGCTTCCAAATCCCATACACAAAAACTATGGTACGCAGGAAAGGTGGGCTTCTCTCTTTTGTCAATTCCATGTCCTAAATAGACTTTGGCCTTAAAGAAAGCTTAAAGTTCTGGCAGGTAGCCTTTGCTTTTTGAACTCTCTATTAACAAAGCAGAAAGTTCCTTTTCATTATCTTTTCCTCTTTGGGAATAATAGACCCTTAAAGCAAAAGGTAAAGATATATCAGACATCAGCTAGTCGAGGTACTTATAGAAAACTCCTTGAGAGCCACGGTGGGGACTCAAGACTCAGACAAAATGTATTCTAATTTTTGTCTCCACTACCAGGTTATTTGCTCTAGGCTTCTTGTGAAAACCTACCTTTATAAAAAACAATTATAATCTGGGAAACCATCCCTCTTCCCCAACTCCCTCTTTTCATACAATTTTCTGAATGAATTTTGTAGATAATACAAGTATATAAGCTCACTCTGATCTGTATAGGACTTTTGGAAGATTAAGTGAGATTCCATAAAGGGGATACAGTTCATAAACAAGCAATATGTCAATTGTAATTGTAATTTTTTTAAACCATTAACATAGCTAAATATATGTAGACAGATCCTAATTGGTGAGGAATATAGATACTGCTGGTGGTGGTGTTAATGTCATAATAAAAAAGCACTGAATTTTGAGTCAGAAGGCTTGGTTTCAAATCCTAATTTGGACATTCACTGGCAATGTGACTGGACAAGTTAACTTCTCTTCTCCTTAATGTCCTTACTGATAAAATAAAGAGGTTGGACTACATGACATTTAAGCCACCCTTAAACCCTGGATCCATGAGACTATTACCTATACATGGGGGAGGAGGAGGAAAAATGAAAGTGAAACCAGGTTCTCTCAAAGGTCCCTCCTTAAGACTTTCATACTATGAGATCTCTCCTAGCCTCTGTAAAAGGGGATCATAATTTTACTTTGGGCAGTTTGGCCTCAAAGCCATTAAGACCTGTGTTCCAGTCCTACCTCTGACACATCTTGGCAGTGTGATCCTGGGAAAGTCACCTAACCTCTTAGTGCTCTAGGCAACTATATAAGATTCTAAGTTGAAGAGAATGTACTAATATGCATTGGTAGAGGGAGCTTCCAAGAAGTTTCACAGGGGGCCATCATGGCTGGATCCTAGCATGCATGGGAGGGGAATAAAGTACGGAAAGACTAGAAAGTCTTAATAAAAGGATTGTTCTGTAAAACTCAGACTCAGTCAAAAGGTCACATACAAGAACCCATAGAGCAAATTCCCCACCCCTAGTATAAGATGAGGAAATTCCCTCTCATAAGACAGGCTGCCTCCTTCTCTACAATTTAAAGACCTAGAAAGCTGCCTAAAGCACTGAAAATAAGCAACATGCCCATGGTCACACAGCCAATGTGTTAGAGGCAAGATTTGAACCCAGGTCTTTCTAGCTTTGAGGCTAACTCTCTATCTAATAAGCCACACTGCCATTCAATAGTTCAAAGCATTTGTAATTTCCTTTCACTTTTTTTTAAGTGCCTGATATGATTATTGTCTCCAAAATACCAGAGGTATTTTGAGGTATTGTATTTTAAAATAAATTTATGTATTGGAAGTTTCTAACCAGTTGTTAATTTCCCTCTCTCTATTCTCTCTCAATTTTTCTTCCAGATTAAGGCTGCCCAACTGGCCAATAACCGTTGTATCCTGCAGCTTGATAACTCCAAACTGGCTGCTGAGGATTTTAGAGTGAAGTAAGTCTGACCACAACTGTGAAACCTCTCTAAAGAATTGTTTTTTAGAGGCTATTGGGATTAAGTGACTTGCCCAGGATCACACAGCTAATAGGTATCTGAGACTGAATTTGAACTCAGGTCCTCCTGAATCTACCAACTAGTTGCCACAAAAATTAATCTCAATGAATAACTGAGCTCCTTGGGTTTGTGGGGAAATTGGGCAGAGTTGGTTTTAATAAGCCTTGAATATCCAGACAACTGTTTATCCGAGAAGCAGTCACTGAATCTGGGTTAGAAGTGATCTTAGACCTCATCTAGTCTAATCTCTCATCTATTTCAAAAATCCTTTCAGCATTCATGGCAGAGGGTCATCATTTGGACTCTCAGGGACGGGGAACTCATTCTCTCGGAAGTCAAACCATTTCCTTATTGGGCAGCTCTAACCATTAGAAAGTTCTTTATTTTCAATTGGATTGAAAGCTACCTCCTTTGTAATTTGTGCCCATTGGCCCCAATATGGATTCAAAACCCCACTCTATCTGTGTAACCCAGAGCAAATCATAACCTCTGAGCCTCATTTTCTCACAAGCAAAATAGAGAAATTAATACTTGCTTTATAGGATTATGAGGAAAGATTTCTATGGACCTAAAAATATTATCAAATCTCAACTACAAAAGTAGGAGGAATGAGGGAAAAACTTGTTTAGACTCATATGACTCTTTGTGATCCCCTTTGGGCAAAGATACCAGAGTGGTTTGCCATTTCCTTCTCCAGCTCATTTGACAGAGGAGGAAACTGAGGCAAACAGGGTTAAGTGACCTGCCCTATACAGCTAGGAAATGTTTGAGGACAGATTTGAACTCAGGGAGGTACATCTTCCTCCCTCCCGGCCTGGCACTCTGTCCACTGAGCTACCCATCTGCCAGAAAATACTGAGGAAAAAATACTTAATCTCAAACAAGAGGATAAGACTCCAAAAAAGGGGCAGATTTAAAGATTTAAGAACTAGCTTACAGTTTGTTGAGCACATTTAGATTTACAAAGAACTCTCCTTATAAAAGTCCTGTGAGGTAAGTAATGTAAGCGTAAGTATTCTCCATCTTTCAGATGAGGAAACTGAGGCTCAGAGAAATGGATGACTTTCCAAGAGTCATACAGCTACTAAGTGTTGGATCCAGGGCTTGAACTTACAGGTCCAATTTCTCTTTCTCCTAAACTTAGGCCAATGCATAGCCCTAGAAAAATGCTTATCCCGCCCCCCCCCTTTTTATTAATTCAAAACTTGGCATTAATTTAAAATTTGTGCTATAGTAGGCCAGTGTTCACCTCAGAATTATTTTGGATTTATTATTATATTAATATTATTATAAGAAAATATGTTGAATCGAGAGCTGGTCTCAAAACTGGAAGGACATAGATTTCAACACCTGGCTCTAACATGAGACGTTTGACATGTAGCAAGTCATTTAACCTCTCTCTGGGGGCTCTAGGCAACTCTCTGAACTGCTCAGTCACAGAGAAAGTGGTCAACTGCATTGGAGGAGAGAATTTCCTCATTTGGGAGTTCCTTATACCACTGAGATCACAAGTCCATTCTCTGTCTCCATCCCTAAGAGTAGTATATGCATAAACAAGATGATTAAGAAAAAAATATCTTCTAGGACTTTAGAAGTACTAATTAACATGTGTTTACCTGCATATAAGTAGAGAACAAATAATTTTTATCTGTTTACAAAGCACATTTAAAGGACCATGAGGCATCAATCCTGACAACCTTTACTAGCAGAGATTTCACTATAAGCAATTTGTGAAATGATATTTCTCTTTTTTATTTTCATTTACTTATTTTATATTGTTATATTATTTATATAATGCATTATATTATTTATATTACATTTAAATTTATTTTTCATTTAATGTTTTAAAATTCTGAACTAAACCCCCAAATTGAGCATTTTCCTAAACATAGTAAAAGAGAAAAAGAGAAATCTAAATGAAACCATAGACTTCCATTTCATGCTTTAGCTTTTTTCAAAGTATATATTATATTTCTATAATATACTATACATTTATTTATATTTTAAAATATATAATAAATTCCACACTTTACTTTCAAAACTGCTCTGCTTGACTGTGCTTCCTTCTGAACTTAATTCCATTATTTTCTGTCCATTTCAAGAAACATTTGAATCAACCTCTTTTGGAGGGCATCAATATTACTAACTCCTCTTTTTGTTTCCAATTCCAATTAAAATTGTATTTCTCCTTTTTTAAAACTTCATTTTATTTTTAATTTATGGAACAAAATAAACATTTCCATAATGTAGCATAATAAAAAAGATAATTGCATGCAAAACTGCAAACTTGTTATGTACAACTTTCCATTCCTTTTAAATATGTAATAAAGTTATCATGTAAATTTCTTTAAAAAAAAAACACGAAAAAGCCTATAATACAGAGGCTTCATTTTTTGAGATCTCACTTCCCCCAAGAGGTTCATATGAGTGAGATTTCTCTATAAAACCAACCCCAACCATCTTTCCTTATTCAGGTCATATTATCGAACCACATTGTGTTGACACAGTAATACAAATGTTTGCCATTAGCTTGAAGTTTTATTTGAAAGGCTTTTTCCACATGCAGGACAGATTAGACTTACTCTGCTTAGCCCAGAAGGTCGTGCTAAAAACAATGGGTAAAAGTTTCAAAGTGGCAAATTTAATTGAATGTAAGAGAAATTTTCCATAACAATTATTATTAGCCCAACATAGAATAGGTAATCTTGAGAAGCAGAGGATTTCAGTCACTGGAGGGTGTCAAGCAAAGATGATGTGAATGTATATGTTAGAGGGGATTCTTTTCCAGGGACAGGTTGTATGAGATGAAAATTGACATAGTAGCAACAACAACAATGATTGACAAAGCACTTACTATATACACCAGGCACAATAATGATAATGTATAAAACACTATGTGCCAGGTACTGTACTAAGTACTTTGCAATTATCTCACTTGATTCTGTAGAACAACAAGACATACACGTTGTTATTATTTTAATTTTACAGATGAGGAAATTGAAGTAAACAGAGATTAAGTGACTTGCCTAGGGTCACACAGTTGTGTAAGGCCACACTTGAACTTAGGTCTTCCTGACTTCAGACCCAGCCCTCTATCCACTGCACCATAAAGATACTGGGAAATATTCACACAAAAAAAGGGCCTCACAAAGACAATAGCCAAAGAAGTAATTGACCTTTGCATAACACAGATTTTTTCAGAACTGTAACTAGTAGAAGGCAAACAGCTCTTTGTCCCAGGGTACCATAAGTTCTAGGCTGTTGAGAGCTCTTATACTCCTTCAGCAGGCAGAAACCAGTAAGCTTATCAACAAGAATAATTAGTTAAAAAAGGAAGCTGCTATGTGTCCTGCTCCCTCCTCCCACCCTCCCTGTACAGTTGCTTCTCTCTGGCCCATGCTGACCTTTCTCCCTCCTGAGAAATGACCCAGTCCCCATAATTGTTCATTACAACTATGCTTATCTTACAGGTTTGAAACTGAGCATGGAATAAGAATGGCTGTGGAGGCTGATCTGCAGAGACTGCATAAAGTATTTGATGATCTCACCCTACAGAAGGCAGACTTAGAGATACAAATTGAAAGTCTGACTGAAGATATGGCTTTCCTCAAAAAAGGCCATGAGGAGGTGAGGAAAAGAGTCTGGGTCCTGGTGCCCTGTGAGCCCTTCCAACAGAAATGTGACGCAACAGGAGATACTGGGACTGCTGATGTTCCTTTTTCTGTCATTTTGATCCATTTTTAGCTTTAAGGTGAATGCAATAAGGTCTTTAGACCACTGGTATCTTCTCAAGCTAGGTAGAGGTACAAGAATGAACTTAAGAATAAAATTGATGGAGATGCTGTGTCTTTTAGGAAGTTGCTAAACTGCAAGGACAATTGGGTAAAACTGTAACCGTGGAAGTGGATGCTGCTCCTGGACATAACCTTGAAACCATCATGAATGAAATGAGGGAGAAATATGAAATCATGGCACAGAAGAATCTTCAGGAGGCCAAAGAACAGTTTGAAAAAAAGGTGAGAAAAAAGACCACATTTCCAGATGGTCCCCAAAAGAGGGAACAACTTAAATGACTTTCTTTTCTCTTTGTGCTTTTTGATTTTTAGATTCAAATTGTTCAATACGATATCCAAGTGAGCATCAATGAGATAAAGACCAATGAGGCCCAAGTGACTGAGCTGAGACGCAAGTATCAGAATGTAGAGATAGAGTTCCAGTCCCACTACAGCAGGGTAAAGTAGATCTGATATCATACCATGCAACATAATATAATCTGGCATATACTAGTGACCTTTGTGTGTGGTTATTGCTCCAGACCTATTAAATCATTGGTGTAACTCCTAGTATGGAAACTCCCTCTGCCAATGCAAACGGGCAACTCATTTGTAACTTAGAGACTAAGAGTTGCCTGGCAGTTAAGGGACTTGCCTACTAATCAGTCACCCAGATGGCATGTGTAAGAAGTAGGACTTGAACCCAAGTCTAACTCCAAGGTCATCCCTCTCTCAATTACATCATCCTGGCTCTCATACCTGTTAATATATACATACATATGTATATGAGTATGTATATATGTATGTGTATATATATGTATACACCCCAAATGTTCACATGGACTATTTGTGCCCAATCTGTGGCAGAACATTCTGAGCTCATGTTGGTCTGATTAGCCACAGTCAGACACACTGAAACTTGACTCTAACATAGTGATGTTATTTTGATCCTCTTCCATAACAAAGGACAACAACCAATCAACTGTGTGTGTGTGTGCACCAATGTGATGATATACAATGTATGATAATATAATAGCAATATAATAAACTATACTATTGGGGACTGTTCAAATTGGTAATTTCATCAGTTCAGGAAACTCCCAGCAGGGAAATTTCCTCTACTAATGATATGTATCATAGATGTTCAATCATTTTTTAATTGTGGCCAGTTCTTCATGACCCCATTTGGGGTTTTCTTGGCAAAGATGATAGAGTGGATTGTCATTTCCTTTTCCAGGTCATTTTTACAGATGAGGAAACTGAAGCAAAGAGGGTCAAGTGACTTGGCCAGAGTCACAAGGCTAGTAAATATCTGAGGCTGGATTTGAACCCGTGAAGATGAGCCTTCCTGATTTCAAGTGCAGTACTCTTTCCAGTGTGCCTCATAAATACAATAAACAATATTAACAATTTTGTGTCAAAGAATTGGGAATGAAGCAATTGCCTAGTGATTGGAAAATGCTAAATGAGTTGTAGTACATGAATGTAATGTGATATAAGAATATGAAGATAGAAAAGCTTGGGAAGAATTCTATGAACTGATCCAAAGTGACATTAGCAGAATTTGGAAGACAATGACAACAATAACGATAATATTGCTTATAGGTACAATGTCTGTAACAATTATTTTAATGATCTATATTAGCACAGTGCCCTATATCTTCATATTTGTCCAGTTGAAAGAGGGTTTTATTATTTTAAATAATAATTATTATTTAAAACATTTGTTTTAAATTGTTATTTAAAATAGTTATTTTAGATTATTATTTAAAATAGTTATTTTAAATTATTTTAAAATAAATTTCAATAATTAACACTAGTACTGATAATTAAAATAATTTTTAAAAATTAAAAAATTTTTTAAATAAACTTTTAAAAGCCCTCATTTCATGAATCAAGTCTTCTTAAATGAGTTCTTGACCCTTTTTTATGTCATGGACCCTTTTGGAAGTCTGGTAAAGCCTACAGAAACTGATATTTTGCCAATTAGGTCACATAAACGTTTGCAAATAGATTTCAATCATGTGTGATTTAGGAATAGGTCTAATAACTACAGTAATTTCAAAGTAGTCATGAGGATAAATGATATTTTGAGATATTTGCTACAACTATAATGTAATATGAAAATATTTGCAATTTCTATTGGCTACAAAATCACAGACGCTGCTCTTACTACATCGGTTTGTTGCCTGCATTCATAATCGAAGGAAGTTTTAAGTCTCATTTAGAGGTTAGTGAATATAAAGATGTAATTTTTTTCCCCATCCGAGTTCACAGACCCTCTGAAATCTACAGAGCTCTAAGCAGATGCTCCATTTTAGAGGAAAATGTTAGCAATAGTCAGGAGATCTAGATTAGAATCTTAGTACTGTAATTATTAATTGTGTGACCAGGGGTATTAGCTTTTCTTTGGCTCTCAGTTTGCTCATCTGTAAAATTGAGGCAATGATTCTTGCACGATCTACTTTACTGGGTTTTAGTGCGGAAAGTGTTTTGTCAGCCTTACAAAGTTCAATCCTTTATTTCTTCATTGTAGAAAGAGTCTTTAGAACGCGCCCTCGAAGAGACCAAAGCCCGCTTTGGTTTGCAGCTGGCTCAGATTCAAGAATTAATAAGCACTATAGAGGCCCAGCTGATGCAAATCCGATACGACACAGAACGACAAAATGAGGAATACACCGTGCTTCTGAACATCAAGACCCACCTGGAGATAGAAATTGCCACTTATCGCCGCCTCCTGGAGGGAGAGGATGTCAGGTGAACCATCATCACCTGTGGGATCCGCCAACCTGCTCTGCGGCAAAGGCCGCTGTCTGGAAGAGGCTGTGCGGGAAGGGGAGGGAAAAGAAGCCAAAACTTGGACTCCAGCTGACTTCTAGTGCTGTCAGAACCAGCACCAGGACTGTGACCTAGGTGTCTTAAGGCTGGCTCAGTTCTGAGGAAATCTGAAGTATCTTTGAATAAAATTTGAATGCGAACCATTGTCAGGGAAACTATAGTATCTAAAAGCAAAAGAACTATTGAAAGGACATTAAAACTAAGAGTCTCCCTCCCCC
>NW_027187370.1:566589-619426 GCF_028583685.1 Petaurus breviceps papuanus
TCTCTCTCTCACACACACACACACACACACACACACACACACACACAATTTAAAGTCTTGGAAAATGTTGTTTTTAAGTTAACAGAATCTTAAACCAGGGATTCTAAACTTTTTGGAGTGTCACAGACCCCCTATGGCAGTCTAATGAAGTCTAGGAACTCCTCAAAATAAAGTTTTTAAGTGCATCAAAATACATAATATTATAAAGGAAACCAATTACATTGAAGAAGAAATGAGATGTTAATCATCCAAGTTTACAGACTCCCAAAATCTATTCCAAAACCTATTATGAGTCCGTGGACCCCAGGTTCAGAACCCCTCTCTTAAAGAAAGGTCATCATATTGCCCCAGTATGACATGTGCTATAGGGCAAAGCAAAATATGTTTGTAATATTAGGATTAGACTAAGGGAAGGACTGTTTAAAACTAAGGAGAATTCATTTGTGTGGATGATACTAAACTTGTTTTTGTTTCTTTTTCTTTCCTCCAAAAAGATTTGAAGATTTCCAGTTAAACATGACAGATGACAAAGGTAATTATTCTACATTCTACTTTTTACACACATTACCTCCAGGCAACACTGAATTCTAGAGTTGAAACTAGAGGGCATTTAGGGCTTTGACCTGAACTGGGGTGGGGCAGCTGTCTTAATCACTGTGGTCCTCTGGTCTTCAGAACCTATGCAGCACTATATCATCCCAGGGTCCAATCCCTGTGCAGATATCTGCCTTTCTCTACCTCTTTATCACTCACTTTGCCTCCCCCCAAGAACTGAGGGTTAGAATCAGAATTCATTGGGATCTGTAGCCAAACTCTCTAGGAGATGGGCCATCTCCTCTCTCAGTGCAATTGCAACTTATCAGAGAAGACTATCTTTTGTGATGCCTACTCCCACAATTGAATTGTCTCCAGCCACCAAAACTTATAATGATGATTCTGCTAAACTTTTATTAGTGTAATTTACCAAGAGCCAGGAATAAAACAGACTGATTCTATGACTTCTGTATCAAAGCCTGACATTCTTGAAAATAATATAATGAACACTCCCACCACCCACCAGTGGGAAAAATTTAACTCTCTTTAATAGAGGTGCAGAAAGAAGGAAATTGCTAAGTATGCGTTAGAGCTTTCTGTGATTCTGTAAGGAAAGAATCAGATTGGCATATATATTTTATTCTGGTTATTATTATAAGCTGAAGGGGAGAATTGGTCTATGAAATTCAGGAGTTATATTTTCTGCCTTCATCTATAAGACTTTTCCATTAAAGTTTCATTCTGAGGCCTTGTTGTAGTAAGTAGGTGATCATAGATTCTCACAGGCTGTCAGTAGATTATAAACTGTCAGATCTCACTAACTGGAAAGGTTTAGACAAAAGCCCAGTGAGGAACCAGGGACTGAACGCAATTGTGAAAGGGCTAATCATCTGGGAGGCTGTCAAGGGACTGATTTCTCAGGAACAGCAACTTTCTAAGACTGCATCTTAAGATGTAGAAGATTGCAATCTGCAATAACAAAGTGATTACCCACACCAAGGAAATTGTCTATCCTTAAAATATATGTCTAATTCTAATCTGGTGATTTGTGTGATGATTATGTGTATGTGTATACAAGCTTATATATGTGTGTGTGCGTATATATGTATATTTATGTATAGATATATGTATATTTATGTCTATACATATATATATACATGCCAGCCATATACACACATATTGTGTATATATACACATATGTGTACATATGAATGTATATGTTTGTGTATATATATGCATGCATATAGTCAGAATTCTCACTATAGACATTGCATTTACTTTAAACACAACTATTTTTTCATTGCTTACTAGTAACTGGGCATTGCCCAACATCATTAAGATATAAGTAAATAGATTAGACAGACTTGGGATTCCTTGTATTAATTAGTAAACAGATGGAAGGTTTGAGCATAGTCATTATGTAGATGAGATGGTAATTAATTGGGTGGTACATTCGATTAGGTTTCCAAGATTAGTGAAATGCTGTTCTTTGTAGCAACTAATTAAGATCATATAATTATATGAATTAAGATCATATAATTATATGAATTAAGATCATATAAAACTAACTGGGTGAATTGGAATGGTAAATTAAAAGCTCTTTTAAAGGAGTTTTTGTTGTTGAGTTGTTTCAGACTCTCCATAACCCCATTTGGGGGTTTTCTTGGCAAAGATACTGGAATCATTTGCCATTTCCTGCTCCTGTTTCATTTGCAGATGAGGAAACTGAGACAAACAGGGTGACTTGCCCAGGGTCACACAGCTAGTAAGTGTCTGAGGCAAGATTTTAATTTAGGAAGATGAGTCTTCATGAATCTAGGCCTGGTGCTTTATCCACTGTGCCACCTAACTGCCCAGTCTTTTTGTACTTTACTTAAGTACAAAATAATGCTAACTTAAAGTTTAGTAATATGAGTTGATGAAGGGAGGTATGGCATAATAGATGGAGGAACCAACCTTGGAGTTAGATAGATTTAGGTTCAGGTCCCACTTCTGACAAATACCATGTGATCCTGAGCAAGACACATAACCCCTTTGTGCCTCCAGGCAGCTGGCACAGTGGAAAGAACTGGGTACAGAGTCAGGAGTCTTGAGTTCAAAATCTTGCCTTCAATTCAGGATTAAGCTTGCAGGTTAGTGGAGTTTAAGCCCTTCATTTTCCTCACCTATACAATGAGGGAGTTGGAATCGATGGCCTCTGAAATCCCTCCCAATTCTAGATCTATGATGTTACTGTGTGTGGTAAGTTACAGATGAGTGTCAATGATTTGCACTGGTGGAATGAGTTTTGATAGCAGAAATACCCTAACACTGATGAAAGAGACAGAGACAGAGAAATGTGAATGGCTAGATTTACATGCATGAATAAAAACCAAGTACCATTTGTATCTCTCATACAGAAATAAAGAAAACCAGGAAGATTAAGACAGTTGTGGAAGAAGTAGTAGATGGCAAGGTTGTGTCATCTCAAATCAAAGAAATAGAAGAGAATGTATAAGCAACTACGCGGAGAAGGCGGGTTCAACAAGTCAAAAAAAACTTGATCAAACTTGACAACGTTCTAGTAGGAAATTCCCTTTCAGAAAGCCCAATGGAAGCTTTGTGCTAACAAGAGATAAGAAACTCATTAATCATACTCTTCTATGGGATTTTTAAAAATGCCTTCCAAATATCCTTCTTCAGTCAGAACATTCGTAAGAATATTGCAAATAAACCATTAGTGCTTTCAGGGCAAGGAAGTTTAAAATGTCTTTAATGCTTCCTTGACTGAAAGTTGGGGACCTTCTAATAATGAAAAAAAATATTAATTTTATAGATACAAACATTAATGGAAGAGAAATCTCTCTTAGTTTTTTCCCCCAAAGTACATATAATGTTTTTTTTGTAGTCTATTTCCTAGTCATGCTAATTTCTCTAATGATCTCACTGAATTTCAGAGGTCTGGATCTTTCTATCTCCACTGAATTAAGCTTCTATCCCCTGCCCATCACCCACCAACCATGGCATATTTTTAAGGTTTTGACTTATGGCACATGCCTAGGAGATTCAAAAATGCAGAGTACCATATTTGGAATGAGCATCTAAGAAATTATCAAGGACCCTAGCTTCTCATAAAATGAAATAAAGAGTTTCCTTATACTCTTGTCAATAAACCATATGATTTAGTGACTTGTGATTATCTTGTTTTGTGTACTGAGAGTGTAAATATTCTTACCTTTTCACATCTAACTTAGAGACAGCTATCTTTCCAATGTTTAGAGGTAAATGGTATGATAAATTAATAGATTAGATGCACTGAGGATTCCTTATACTATTGCATCATAAAAGGAAGCTCTGATAATGGTCATTTTGAAGATGGCATGGTAATTAATTAGATGGTGCATTTGTTCAGGTTTCAAAGATTGGTTGACATTCTCTTCTAATTTCACATGGAAGTATACTGATCCTCAGCTGGCATTAACCTGATATTACCAAACATTGACCAGATGTAACCTGATGTTAACATCTTTATTTACCATTCATCAGATACATACATTGACATCCTATACTTGTGAAGTTGATTTTTTGAACCTATATGTTAGACTTTACACTAATGAATTTCATATTTTTTTAGCTTCAGCCCATTTTCCAACTCAGTTGTTTTTCACCAAAATATGAATTTTTCTACAATTTGTTTGCTTTTTTGGAGGGGAGAAGGCAGGGCAATTGGGATTAAGTGACCTGCCCAAGGTCACACAGCTAGTAAGTGTCAAGTGTCTGAGACCAGATTTGAACTCAGAACCTTTTGATTCCAGGGCCATTGCCTATTCACTGTACCACTTAGCTGCCCCTACACTTGTTTTTAAATTATGAAACTTGTAGTTTCTCCAGTGTTAACTTCCAAGGAATGTGGCCATATCTACACAGAGATCTAGGAACTAAATGATGGAGTTTTGACCTCCAATGCCAACCAAAGAGAATTGGGAAAATATGACTTCATTCATTTGCCCTTCTTGCCTCATCAATAAAATAAGAAACTTTTACCTTATTGTTACTTTATACAGGTATATATAGCCATAGATTTTGGCAAAATTCTTTGAGATTCTTGGTAACAGGCAGCTTTACCATTCACTATGGTTACTATTAAAATATCCAATTGTTTTATGCCAATTAATCCTCTTGGAATCCAGAATGTCAGATCTATGTCGAGGCTCTATGTGGGAATGGGAGAATTTTTCTTCCCTACTTTAGTCCTGAAAAATTTAATGTTATACAGGTCCCAGTAGAGTTGGGAAAGAAGAATGAAAACCAAATAAATAATGTAATAAGTTGAGTGCCTGAATACTCACTAGTATTTAAATCTTAAAATCTTTAAATTATAATACATATCTTTAAAATTAGAATACATATATGGCCATTGTGTCCTCAAAATGGCTAACCAGCTTTTGTGCCACATCAATAAATCCTGGGGTGATAAAAAGATTGATTAATTTGCAGTTAGATAACCTGGGTACAAATCCGGTTTCTGAACCACTCATTAGCTATTGACCTTTAAAAAATTGTTTCACCCCAATGAAATTCAAGTTCCACTGACCTTTCTACTGTTCTGTCAAGATCATATTAACAACTTTCTCTAATTAGTATACCATTTGCTCTTAAGTAAAACTTTTTTTAATTAGTCAAAGATTATATAAACTTTTGAAGGAAGGTGTGGATTCTCACACTAAACTTACTGCTCCCCTCTGCAAATTCAACACAAGTCTTTCTTCCACTTAAAATTCCACCAGCCTATTACAATAAACATACAAGCCTAAAGTTGTCAAGTTGTCAGAAACGATTCTTTTCATCTCTCAAAGCTGCAAAAAAGAGAGCTAATTGATTTCTATTATGCAAAAATAGTAGTAAAGGAGGTTTCCACTGACATTTGCTTTATGGTTGTAACAAGTGAGTCTGTTCACCACACATAATTAGATTCAGAACAAATTTTCATCAAAATGTCTATGGTGTCAACTTTATTAAAGTTAAATGAGTCTGAAAGGACATTTTAAAAAAACCACTAAGGATTAAGGAAAAGTAAGTTCTGTCAAGTCAAATAACTTCAGAAGCAGAATGCAAAATGTTAGCCCAAATGTACTGTATCTGTATGTCTATGTGCATATATATATTTATGTATCTTTTGTATGTGTGTATGCATGTACCTACACACATATAACATATATGGGGCTAAAGTTTTGTATTTTCCTTTGAAAAATACTTACTCTATGCATACACTCAAATATTCAATACTCAAATAGAACTATTATCTGAGTGATATGGATATTTCTTCCAATGATGCAGATTTAAATGTATCTATGCCTTATCATTCTGTGAACCCTGTCCCTCCCATAAGTTTTCCACAAGGGGTCCATTCAATATGCTAAAGGTTTTCTAAGTCTTTTCTTGATATCACAAGGATACACAATGAATAACAAAAGCAATATACCTGTGATCCTTTTCTCTTGCTATAAATCCATTAATACATGACGGAATGATGGGGGCAAAATTGAGGATGGAAGTTAATATTTCCAATGGGGAGGATCAAGGAAATTTTCACATAGTCATGGTATATGAGCTGAACTTTGAAGGAAGAAAAGAGCTTTGACAGCCTAGAAAAAGGAGAAAGTAGAGCTAGGAGTGGGAGATGGCTTACTTCCACCAACCTTTCTTGCCATTACTACTGGGATAGGGAAAAGAAGATAGATTGGCCAAACTTAGTTGCCAAACTGCAAAAATAGAGAAGGAATTATTCTTGGTCAGCAGGAAAACCTGAACATAACAGAAGAAAAACAAAGGAACCAAGATGGCAAGCAGGACACAGAAGTCCTGATATGGCCAATGTACCAGCCTCCTATGATAAGACTATTATTCCTCTGAGCAAGATCGAGGTTACCAGAAGAAAAGTGAAGCATAAGAGACTGGAGAAATGGTCAGAGTGAAGCACTCAAGAATGAGAAAGAAAGTATCCAGAGGACCTTCTGTCTGTACCATGAAATGAAGGCAAATTACCCTGAGTTCCTAAACTCTCAACTAATGTGACTATTATCTCTTGGAAGTTATGACAGAAACAGCTTAAGAAAAGAATATAGCAGGGCTACATATGAGAACTATGTCTTTCTTAGATTTCCAGATGATGGGAGACCAGAATCTGGGAGAAACTAAGTGTAGCCATAAAATCATTATTCTGTTTGATTTGGTACAATAAATTGATATATGCACTTAATTGATTCTATACCTATAAGCAAAAACTCTACACGTCAAGTGTGCTTGTCTATGTGGCCTACTCCATTGTGCCCTCCTCCCTAAGTAGAGCTCAGTGAAATACTGCCATTATGGAGAGAAATGTTTCTGGCAAAATGGGACTTGAGACCTGTTCTGATTGGATGTTGTTGTTGTTATAGTGGTTCATCCTTGTTTCCTCTTCTGATTGAATAAATCCACACTGACCACATCCTTTAGATTGACTGAGTGTTCCACCATAAATGAGCATAATTAAAGGATAGAATTCTACAATCATATGGGAATCATGGAACTTGGTGGATATTTTCCCAGAGCTTTCCCTGGTGCTAGATAGAGTACACAACCACCAGGGTGAGGATAGGTTTTCCCAGCACCTGATTCTTATTGTGAATTATAAATGGTTAGTAGCAAGCAATGCATCCTGCTGGTTAAAAATGTAGGGAAGCAAGAGATAACATATCAAGTTTAGGGATCAGCTAGTTGCAGAGTATGTGAAATGAAACTGAGAGCTACGGGAGTAAAGAGATAGGAAAAGGTTTGAGAGATGTTATGGAAGCATAATAGACAACTTGGAGATTGTTGGATATAGGAATGAAAGGGAAGATCAAAGATAACTTTTAGATTTTGAAACTAATGATGGTCTATGCAATTAACAGAAATTAGGAAGCTGAAAAGGACTAGCCAGTTTTGGAAAGAAGACAGAATTCAAGTTTAGATTCAGTTGTAAACTCTTGATAGCAAGGACAATGTTAACCTTTCTTTTTATCCCCATAGCTTAGTGCAATGTCTGACACATAGTAGATATGTAATAAATGCTTGTTGACTTGATTATTTCATCCTGACATGAACTCAAGTTACTTCAGAACATTCAATAGCTCGCCTCTTCATCTTTGTGTACTGTACATTCATTCATTCAAAAATGTTTATTAAATACCTACTTACCATATGCAATAAGCTATGCTAGTCTCTGGATCACAAGAGAAAGAAAATAGTCAATTATCTATCATTTAGTTTTTTAAATGTATAGAGCATTGTCTTAAATGCTGAAAATAGAAAGGCAGCAAAAAAAATCATCCTTGTCCTCAAGGAGATCATATTCTAATGGGCAAGACAACTCAAAAATGCCAAGGTACATACAAGATAAACAGAGAGTAGATGGAAGGTAGTATGAAAAAGGAAGGACCTAGCACTTGGGGAAAGCTGGGAATGGTCTCCTATAGAAGATAGATTTTGAGCTGAGTGTTGAAGGAAGCCAAGGGAAAATGAGAGGCAGATGTTAGGGATCAAAGCATTTCAGGTACAGGGGACAGACAATGAATGCCAAGATAAGGAGGTAGTAGATGGGATGTGATGCTCAGTTAACATTAAAGAGGCCATTGTGGTTGGATCATAGAATACTTAGAGGGGAGTAAAGTATAAGAAGATGAACTTTAAGAAACGACCAGATTATAAAGGACTTTAAATGTGAATGAGATGTAGGCTTAGGTGATATTAGCAAAGCAACACATAGTCTGCAAGGATGAGAGAATCCTTTCTGACAAGCAAATTCTACCCCACCCAAATCTCTTCTTTGTCAAACAAATACCTAGTAGGCACCCTTATTTTTGCACCAATAAACAATTTCCACCTACATATATGACTTAATTTGGTCAGGGGATTCTGAGCTGACAAAAGAAAAATAAAGGGTTGAATTTTATTGCTGTGAGCATGTTTGAACTTGACTACTGTGACACCCACTTCATTGGGTATAAAAGGCGACACATCTATGCCTATTTTACCCCTCTCCTCCATTTTGCCAACTGAGCAATCTCTTCATTGCCACCATGTCTCTCTCTGTCTACAATTCTGGAGCCTCCCAGCAGGCTTCCTCTCGCAGCGGGGTGGGGGGCCGCCGGCTCAGCCGGTTGTCCAGCACCAGTAGTGGTGGTGGCTTTGGTGGAAATATTTTTGGCTCTGGGGCAAGCTCTGGGGGCAGTTTCAGTGCTGCATCCATGTTTGGTTCCAGCTGTGGCTTTGGGAACAGCTCCAGGAGTGCCTTCGGAGGAGGACTGGGCAGTGGTTATGGAGGAGGACTGGGCAGTGCTTATGGAGGAGGACTGGGCAGTGCTTATGGAGGAGGGCTAGGGAATGGTTATGGCGGAGGGCTAGCCAGTGGCTCAATTGGCATCCCCTGTAGCAGTGATGGAGTTCTTCTTTCTGGATCAGAAAAGGAAACCATGCAAAACCTCAATGATAGATTGGCTTCCTATCTGGCTAAAGTCCGGGCTTTAGAAGAAGCAAACACTGAACTGGAGAACAAAATTCGAGACTGGTATGAAACACGTGTGACAGGTGATTCTGTGTCAGGAAATGATTATGAAAAATATTACCCATTAATTGAAGATCTTAAGAATAAGGTAAGAATATTTTTGCTATTGCAATATTTAGAGTAGTAGTGGCCATTCAGTGGCTATGTTAAATTTAACCTGACTCCTGACATGAACTAAAAATTGAAGAGAAATTTAAAATGTTAATGAAATAATTATTAAATAAATTAGTAAAAATAAAGATTTAATAATTCAGCTTTCATTTTAATCTTTTACTAAATTGTACTAATGTTAAACATAATTAATTTGATAATACTTGTGGTATTTTTCAAAACTGTAAAGACTGATAGTTCCTTCTTGTTGTTATTGTTCTGGTTTTGTTCACTTGTGTCTGACTCTTCATGACCCCATTTGGGGTTTATTTGGCCAAGAAAACACCAAATGGGCTCAAAAAGAGTCAGACACAACTGGAAAATGACTGAATAGCAACCACTGGTAAAGATACTGAAGTGGTTTGCCATTTCCTTCTCTGGCTCATTTTACAGAGGAGGAAACTGAGGCAGACAGGGTTAAGTGACTTATCCAGGATCACAAAGCTAGTAAGAATCTGAGGCCAGATTTGAACTTCCTGACTCCAAGCTTAGTGCTCTATCCGCTGCAACATCTAGCTATCCTTGTTAGCATCTATTCAGTTCAAGGAGTAATTTATTGAACACCTACTATATGCCATGGACTGTGCTAGATTTTAAGGTTACAAAAGACAAAAATGAAAATGGTCCCTGACGTCAAGGAACTTACATCCTACTGCATGGCTTAATGTGAACTATGTTTCCTCTGTGATGTAATAGAAAATTAGAAAAATAGAAAATAAAAAATAAAAATTCTAAATCTGGAGTCAGAGGAAATGGTTTTGAACTTGAGGTCTGCAACTTACTCCCTGTGTGACATTGGATACATCCTTGAACTTTGGTGGGTTTTCATCTCCTCAGCAGTAACATGAGAGAATTGTACTATATAATCTCTAGCATAATTGAGAGGCAGCCTGGTGTCATGAGAAAACCAATGGATTCAGGGTTAGAGAAGAACCTAGGCTCTAATCCTGGCTTAACTACTTACTACTTTACTCTCTGGGCTTCACTTTTCTCATCTAGAAAATAATGGGGCTGGACCAAGTGATCTCTAACATCTCTTCCAGTTGTCAGTCTATGATCTTCTGAAGTGTAAGGTCCCTTCCGGCCAGGGGTGTTGGGAGACTCACATGAAACAATGGATGTAAAGCACTTTGCAAACCTTAGAGTACTATATAAATGCCCATTATCAGTGCAATCATTAACCTACCAGGAGGAGGAGGAGGCTAAATGGTGTAGTGAATAGAGATCAAAGCTTAGGGTAAGTAAGACCTAAGTTCAGGGAGGGAGTGAGGAAGAAAGAAGGGAGGGGACAGAAAGTGTTTTTTAACACACAACTTTCCTTTTTAAAAAGAAGCAGAATCTAAATGATGTTATTTGTTATCTTATCTGCTGACCTGAACAGAATGTCTGGGCCAGTCTTTTGGTGCTTTTAGAAATCATTTTTCTGTACTCTTCCAGATTCTTTCAGCCTCTATCGAGAATGCTCGTCTCATTTTGCAGATTGACAATGCAAGGTTGGCAGCTGATGATTTCAGGATGAAGTAAGTACAAGCCTAGCCAAGTCTGACAATGGCACTTCTCTCCTTTCTTGATCCTTCCTTTCATTTCCAATGAATGAAACTTTCCATATTTCAATATAACAGTGTATCTGCTATTAAGTAGTGTTGGTAAGTCCTTCCAACAATTCAGATAGCAGCTTATTCATGCTGGCCCATCCAGTGCCCATCTGCACCCTACCACACAGGGTCTACTCAATGTACACAGGACCTTTCTTTCATTCCCTTTCTTCTTCCCTTGCCTTCCAGTAGAACAGCCAAATATCTATAGGGGCAAGAAAATCAGAAGAGGTAGATTATTCCACTAAATATGGTATCATATTAAATAATGACTTTTTTGACCCTGAAACTTGACCCAGACACGTGGGGTTTTTATCAATATAGGGAAATTTCAGTGCATCCCTCTTTTGATTCTCTTCAGCAGGCCGCCAGTCATTTGGCGACTTAAAGTGTTTCTGGAGGCAATAAAAACTCAAATGACTTGCTTTAGGTTACATACCTAGCAAGTAAACTGAGGCAAAGCCTGAACTTAGACTTTCCTTTCTCCAAGGGTAACTGGTTATCCCTTAAGCCATATTGCTTTTGTATCCTGAGATAGATAGCCATTCAAAATGCTCGTGCTAATTAATGCCTGAAATAAATCACTTCTTCAGGTGGCTTTGGGGGTATTTGATATTTTATTTTTGATCTCCTGGAATATCCTGCCTTTTGCTTGTAAGGTATGAAAATGAGCAGGCCCTGCGCCAGAATGTCGAAGCTGATATCAATGGCCTGCGTAGGGTGCTAGATGAATTGACCCTGGGCAGGGCTGACCTGGAGATGCAGATTGAAAGCCTCATGGAAGAGTTGGCTTATCTTAAGAAGAACCATGAAGAGGTGAGGCAGCAGACATCTGTCACTCCCATATCATTCCTTCTCTTCTCCCCCCAATCCACTGCAATTTACATTCTTATTAAGTAAGAAGAAGAATGAAGGGGTTTCTTTTATTGACTTCTGGGAGGTATTATGGCTGGGGCAGGGGGAAGGGGAAGGGCCTCAGATATAAAGAGAGAAAGATGGAGTCCCTGGCTGTTGTTGGTGCTACCAGTAGTGTCTTTTCTCACTTTTCACTTTGACAATAGGGTAATAAAGTCAGTTTAGTGGCTCTGTTCTTGTCATTTTTTTGTAAAAAGAGAATGGACATAGATCCGCAGAATTTTAGAGCTGAGGAGAGCCTTAGAAATATGTAGGCAAAAGTCAGTCCCTGCCCTCAAGGAATTCACAGTGCAGTGAATGAGACAACGTGCACATAATTATGTACAAACTAGCTACAGTCCTGATAAATTGGAGAGAATCCAAACATGCATCCCTCTTCTTTGCTATTCCTAGGAACTTCAAGCCATACAAGCTGGGGGGCCCGGCCAGGTGAGTGTGGAGATGGATGCTGCCCCAGGAATCAACTTGACCAAACTCCTGAATGACATGAGAGGGCAGTATGAAGTCATTGCCGAGCAGAATCGCAAGGAAGCCGAAGCATGGTTCGTTGAAAAAGTGAGTTGAGGCACTGTGGCACCCTGACAAATGAACTCAGATTTTCCTATAGGTTGGCCTGATACCTTCTCTTGTATTTCAGAGTGGAGAACTCAAGAAGGAGATCAGCAGCAACACGGAACAGCTCCAGACAAGCAAGAGCGAAATAACGGACTTGAAGCGCACGCTCCAAAGTTTAGAAATTGAGCTCCAGTCTCAGCTTGCTATGGTACGGAAAAGGACTTGGTAATGGTATTTCCAACAAAGAGGGCAATGGGATGGATAAAGAAGAAATAGCCCTGGTAGTAGAGCTAGGGGACCTGAGTTCAAGTCTCAGCACCTATGTGATTTTGGCCAAGTCACTTCAATTCTCTTGGCCTCAGCTTTTCCATCTGCAAAATGAAAGTGTTGAACTAAGTGAGTTTGTTTCCTTCCAGGTCTCAGATCTCTGATTTTATGCACTATTCTAATTCAAAAGTAATATCAAAACAGAAAGAACCTTGCATATAGACCAGGTTATTCTTCCACTTTAAAGCCTCTTTTTCCTTGCTCATCACTGAAATAGCATCATTCTTCATTGATATGCAGAGAAAGTCCTTTGAAGACACCTTAGCAGAAACAGAAAATGGTTACTGCAATCAGCTCTCCCAGATACAGCTCCAAATCGGCAATCTGGAGGCCCAGCTTTCCCAGGTGAGGAGTGACATGGAGCGTCAGAATGCAGAGTACGAACACCTCCTAAATATTAAGACCCGGCTGGAGATGGAGATTGAAACCTACCGCAGCCTGTTGGAGGGAGAACTCGAAGGGTAAATAAGAAATCCAAAATGAAAAAATATTTTTTTGGGGCAGGGGGAAGGCAGGGCAACTGGGGTTGTGACTTGCCCAAGGTCACATGACATGTTAAGTGTCTGAGGTCACATTTGAACTCATGTCCTCCTGACTCCAGGGCTCACTGCATCACCTAGCCGCCCCCTGTGTTATAGATGCATTTTTTTTAATATATTGGGTCGCCAATGAGGACTTAAGCTTTCTGCTGGAATGTGCAAAAGAAATAATAATGTGACATTAAAGTACTGCTTATTAGTCCATGCTGTGTACAAACTGCATCAGTGGGTCAGTCAACAAATGTTTATTAATAGATAACATTTATATGGTGTTTTAAGGTTAGCAAAGCAGTTTACCATTATTATCTCATCTGATCTTCGCAACAACCCTGTGACATAGGTGCATTATCACCCCAATTTTGTGTATATGCATTTTTCCTTGTACGAGAGAAAATATTCTATTATTTGGGTTTTACATTTGTATTATTTATTTCTTTAAACATTCTTTTCTTTTTAAATTTTGAGTTCAAAATTCTCTCCCTCTTACCTCCTCCTCTCCAACCACTGAGAAAGTAAGTAAAATTATATCAGTTACACATGTGAAATCATGGAAGACATATTAGCCATATCACAAAAAAAGCAAAAATAAAAATAAAGCAAGAAAACTATACTTCAACTTGTAATCATAGTTCGTCAATTCTCTCTCTAAAAGTAGACAGCATTTTTCATCATGAATCCTGTGGAATTGTCTTGGGTCATTATATTGTTCAGAATAGGCAAGTCTTGCACAGTTTCATCATTACGAACAACATTGCTGTTACTTGTGCATAATTATCTCCTGATTATTCTTACTTCATTTTGCATCAGTTCATATAGGTCTTGTCATGTTTTAATTTTCCAACCATTCCCCAGTTGCCAAGCATCCCCCTCAATTTCCAGTTCTTTGCCATCACAAAAAAAAGAGATGCTGTAAATATTTTTGGTATAAATGTGGATTTTTTTTCCTTTTTCTTTGATCTCTTTGGAGTATAGATCTAGTCGTAGTTTTTCTGATCAATGAGTATGCACAGTTTTATAGTCCTTTGGGTACAGTTCCAAATTGTTCTGCAGATGACCAATTCACAACTTCACCAACAAGTTATTAGTGGATATAGTTTCCCTATCCCCTCTAGCATTTGTCATTTATGATAGGTGTGAAGTGGTAGCTCAGAGTTGTTTTAATTTGCATTTCTCTAATCAATAGTGATTCAGAACATTTTTCATATTACTGTAGATAGCTTTGATTTCTTCTTTCAAAAATAACCTGTTCGTATCCTTTGACCATTTGTCAATTAGGCAATGGTTTGTTTTCTAATAAATTTGACTCAGTTCTCTATATAATTGAAAAATGAGGCCTTTATCTGGGAAACTTTTTGTGAAATTTTCCCTCCAGTTTCATGCTTTCTTTCTAATCTTGGCTGCATTGGTTTTGTTTGTGCAAAAACTTTTTAATTTAATGTAATCAAAATTATTCATCTCTTGTTCAGTCGTAAATCCTTTCCCTATCCATAGATCTAACAGATAAACCCTAATTTGCTCATTATGTCACCCTTTATGTCTGTCTAAATCATGTATCCATTTTGATTTTATCTTGGTATATGGTGTGAGATCTTAGTCTATACCTAGTTTTAATAAGGTAGATTTCTATACCAACTGAATGTGCATACATAATTCTTCCCTCTGAACCAATTCTGATGAGAAATAGGTTCAAGTATTATTCACTGTTCCCTTCATTTTCCCCTCCACTATAAAAGTTCTTCCTTGTGTGCCTCTTTTATATGAGAAAACGAGCCCCATTCTACCTCTCTCTTCCCCATTTTCCCAGTGTATCCCTCTTCCTCACCCCTTCATTTTTGGTGGGGAGAGGGAGTGGGGGAGAGAGACAGATCATCCCTAAGTAATTAACTCACACCCACAACCTCTATTTATGTAGACTCCTAATTGACTTAATAATGATAAAATTCTTAGGAGTGACATGTATCATCTATTCATATAGAAATGTAAACAGTTTAACTTTATTAACACTTCTTTATGATTTCTCTTTCCTGTTTACTTTTTTATGCTGCTCTTGAGTCTTGGGTTTCAATGTCAATTTTTTCCATTCAGTTCTGATATTTTCATTAGCAATGCTTGAGAATCCTCTATTTTATTGAATGTCCAATTTCCCCCTGAAGGATTATATACTCAGTTTTGCTTGGTAGGTTATTCTGGGTTGTTATCCTAGCTCCTTTGCCTTCTGGACTATCATATTCCAATCCCTCTATTTTTTTTTAATGTGGAAGCTGTTAAATCTTCTGTAATCCTGACATTGGCTCAATGATAATTGAATTGTTTCTTTCTGACTGCTTGCAGCATTTTCTCCTTGGTCTGATAGCTCTGGAATTTGACCATAATATTCCTGGAAGTTATCATTTGGAGATCTCTTTCAGGAGGTAGTTGATAGATTTTTTTCTATTTCTATTTTACCCTCTTGATCTAAGATACTGGATCAGATTTCCTTGATAATTTCTTGAAATATGATGTCTAGGATCTTTTTCTGATTATGGCTTTCAGGTAGTCCAATAATTCTAAAATTATCTCTGTTGTTTTCGCATTTTCCTCTATTTTTTTCATTCTTTTGACTGTTTTATTGTTTCTTGATATCTCATGGACTTATTAGCTTCCACTTTTCCAACTCTAATTTTTAAGGAATCATTTTCTTCAGTGAGTTTTTGTACTACCTTTTCCATTTAACCAATTCTTCTTTTTAAATAGTTCTTTTCTGCAGTGAATTTTTGTGCCTCTTCTACTATTGGGTAAATTCTGGTTTTGGAAGTGTTTTCTTCATTAATTTTTGTGCCTCTTTTACCAAGCTGTTAATTTTCTTTTCATGATTTTATTGTATCACTTTTTTTTCTTTTCCCACTCTTATCTACCACTCTTGTCTCTTTATTTAACTCTTTCAGCAATTCTTATTGGTCTTGGGTTCAACTAACACTTTTATTTAAGGCTTTGCTCATAGCTGTTTTCACATTGTTGTCTTCTGAGTTTATGTTTTGGTCTCTCCTGCCACCATAACAACTTTTTGTAGTCAAGTTAGTTTGTTGTTGTTTTCTCAGCCTATTTCTTAACTTTGAATTTTATGTTAAAGTTGGACTTGCTCAGATAGGGGGGATACTGTCCTCATGCTGCTGTTTTTAGAACTAGTTCTGGGGGTCTGCAAATTTTCAGCTTTTCCAAGTTTGTGTGATCCACAGAGAGTTTTGGTCACTGCTTTCCTGGTCTGAGCTCTAGTTTTTACCCAGGGAGGGTCCCTGTTCCCCTACAGCCACAAACACTAGACCTTCTCTTGAGCCTAGAACTATGACCAGTTCTCCTGCTCCCCTGCAACCATAAGGGTTAGCACTCCTCTCTGCCTTGGAACTGCAATGAGGGTCCTTACTCCTTTGTGACCAACCAAAAGCACTTCTCTCTGCCCTGGAACTGCAGCCAGAACTACTTATGATCAATAGAGCTGACAGTCAGTGCCAGCTGTACCCAGTGCCAGCAAAGGGCCCCCTGTAATTTCTTCCCAGTTGCCTGACTCCTATATAGTCTCTGAGCTGAGAATTTCTGAGACCACTACTGTTACTCCTGCTATTGTAGCTGCCTCCAAGGCCTGCTGCTGATGCAGCTGCTGAACTCTAGGCCAACTCCTACCCTGCTGTCACAGGTCTCACTAGCTGACCTAGTAAATTGTCTTAGGCTAGAAAAATGTCTCATTTTGACTTTTTGTTGGCTCTACTGCTCCAAAATTTGATTTGAAGAGTTATTTTAAAGTTGTTTGGAGGCTAGATTGCTGCCTGTATTCTGCCATCTTGGCTCTGCCTCCCTATTTTACTAACAGGAATCTATTATGAGCTCAGAGATGGACTAATTCAGTTCAGAGAGTCTCATCACCATACTAACTGCTCTGTAAAGAATATTTTGGCCACAAAAATTCCCCCAAACCATCTACTAAGGCAGAAAGACTGCATATCAGTGGGGCATGCCCACATAGATGGAACCACAGATCCTTACCATACCATATTGAAATATATCAGTGACCTAACATTAAAGATGAAAAATGAGGTCACATCCATCTGAATGATGTCATCCATTTCATACCAAACTCCCTGAAAAAAATATCAATGCAGTGTTTAAATATGGTCTATCATGCAATCACAGGAAAGCTTTTCTAGAATTGGATAAAATAAATGTCACTTTTTTTTTGGGCGGGGGGGGCTTTTTTTTGTATCTCAGCTCTTACCAGAGTGTCTGGTACAGGGCTGGGGAACTTGTGACCTCAAGGCCACATGTGGCCTTCTAGGTCCTTAGGTAAGGCCTTTTGGCTAAGTTCAAGTTTTATAGGCCCCAGGCTATCTCCAGTTCTGAAGTTGTCTGAGGCACCATATAAAGTCAGGGAGAGCCAGCATTTCTGGGCTGGTCTTTGCTAGGATGCCTTGACTTGTTTGGATTTTTTTATAATTTTTTTCTTTTTACAAATACAGAATAGAGAAAAGAAACAAAAACATCATAAACTTAAATATTGGAACTTAATACAAAATAAAGAAGGGAAGCATGTCATATGCATAGCAGAACATAAGAGAGAATTCAAAATATGTAACAATAAATGTTCATTTCAAGAAAGCCTGTATTATAAATACTACACATTATAATGAGAGCTGTCCATCTTTCCTTTGCTTCCTTGTAAATTTGCTTTTGTTCTCTACTGGGCACTGAATTGTTTGGATTTTCAAAAGAGAGAGAGATTGTAAACCAGGTATGACCTCACAGACCTATAGAGCTCCAGTGGCCAGGTGTATTCAGACTGCTTTCCTTGTGTGTTTCTGCATTCCTCTTTATTGGGTATATTCCTAGGGGCATCTTGTGTACTGGGCTGTTAGCTGCCTGAGGTGTCTGGTAGAGAAAACAACAAAGGGTCTTGGCATTGCTGAACTATATCACAAAATCAGCAACAGTTTTGTCTTTTATATAATTTTTTTTCTTTCCTTAATAGCCATAGCACTTTAAGGGTTACAAATATATATAATTCATTGGATCATGGAAGCAACCCCAAAAGGAAGGAATTACAGATATGAAACATACCCATTTTATGGAAATAAAACTTGATACTCAGAGAGGCTAAATGATCGGCCCAGAGTCACAGGGCTAGTAGGTGTCAGAGGCATGATTAAAATCTAGTTCTCTCCAGGTCCTAGAAAATATGAAGTAACAATTATTGTTCCTCTTTTCTATACAGAAATGGTGTTGTTGAAAGTTTAACCGTGCCAGAATCCAGTTCTCAAGCACAGTCGATTGATTCTTCCAAAGGTGGGCAGTTTCCCCAAGATACTATTTCAAAGTCTCAGAAAACTAAATACTAAGCCACAGAAACCCATTTGGTATCACAAGGTCATAGCTACAGGTCTTCTTAACATTGAATCAAGGAAGAACATATACTTCTGTAGAGTAAATTAATTAGTTTACACTATATGATAGTCTTTGGCCTGGCAAGAATACTACTTTCTCAATAAACATTCTGAACATTACAACTAACATTCATTTTTGAATTAACAGATATCTTTTTCATTGGTATAGAAGGTACCATTGATGAGAAGGAAATATTCCCTTTTCCTGGAACATACTTTCTTCTCATCTCTTCCTCTCAGAATCCTTGTTTTTCTTAGAGGTTCCGTTCAGGGACTACATTCTTGGTTAAAAAAAAAAAAAACCCTTCCCTCACAGAATTGGGAGGTACTTCCAAGGCCTTGTAGTTGAAACAATACCCCAAAAAAGATTTCCCCCTTTAGCATACCCAAGAAGTGGCCATCAGAGCTGTCCCAGAAGGCTGCCAGTAAGAGGGATCACACCTTTTCTTAAGGCAGCTCATTCCACTTTGGGATAGCTCTAAGGGTTAGGAAGTTTTGCCAGTCATCAAGTTTAACTTCCTAATTATTCCTAATTCAGCCCTGTGGGAACCAACAAAACAAGTTTAATCCTTCTTTTACTTGACAGCCTACTGAGTACTTGAAAACAGCTATCAGCTTCCTTGTACCCCACCCCTCCCACCCTCCACTTTACTTTCTCTTCTCGAGGCTGGGCAACCCAGTTTCTTCAAGCTATCCATATATGGCACAGGCTTTATCCCTTTATAACATCTAGGTTGCCCTCCTGTGTACATATACCAATTCATCAACATTCTTTCTAAATTATGGTGCCTAGAAATAAATAGTCTGGCTCGGGAATTCTTAACCTGACATCCACAGTAGGGATTTGGGAATAGATTTCATTGATCTTGTAAATCTGGAACTTTTAATATTTTGATAACTGCATTTCAATATAATTAGTTTCCTTTGCAATCCTACTTATTTTATTTTATGCATTTAAAGACATTATTCTGAGAAGGGATCCATAGGTTTCATTAGACTTCCACATGTGCTCCATGACATACCATAAAGTTGGATAGATGTTGTAGATAGATGTGATCAGATCAGGGCAGAATATAACACAGACACTATGCCTCCAAATTAGTTTTTTTGAGTATCATATCATAATACTGATTCATATCGAGCTCACTAAAACTCGCAGATTTCTTCAGATTAACTGCTGTCTAGTCATGTCTCACCTGTCTTGTAGATGCAAAACCAATTTCCTGAACCCAAATGTAAGACTTTATATTCATTCTGATTATATTTCATTTTATTGGATTCAGCCCAATTCTCAAGTCCACCAAGGATTTTTTTAGGTTCTGACTTTGTCATCCAATGTGTTAGCTATCCATCCCAAGTTTATGGGACCTACAAATTTGACCTATACTTTTATCTAAGTCATTGTTTAAAATGTTCAGTGGACCCGGGCCCCTGAATACTTCTTGTAATTTGACATGGAATCATTTATAACTATTCTTTGAACATAGTCATTCAGTGACTCCATAAGAGTACTATCATTTAAAAGCTATATCCCCCTTTTTTGAGGGGGGGAGGCAAGGCAGTTGGTGTTAAATGACTTGCCCAGGGTCACACAGCTAGTAAGTGTGTCAAGTGTCTGAGGCCAAATTTAAACTCAGTTCCTCCTAACTCCAGGGCCAGTGCTTTATTCACTGCACCACCTAGTTGCTGCTAGCCCATATCTCTTCATCTTTTCTCTGTATCTTCCAACCATTATTGCTCTCTCCCTACTCAATTTATCATTTTTGTCTTTGTACCCATTACCTGATACGTAGTAGGTGCTTAATAAAAGTTTGTTGAATTAAATTTATTGTTGAACCACATCAAAATATTTGTAGGTTTTCACATACTGGAGCATAAAATTCTATTTTGAAATAGCCTATAAAAATAATCTTCCAATAGTTGACATTTTATAGATTGCCATATCTAATATCTTATTTTAGAGGTCTAACTTGAAAAAGAAACTTTCACATTTTGGTTTCACATATTAAAACAACTGGTTTATTTTTTTAACCTAATCTTTTAAATCTAAATCTTTGCCTTTAGATCCAAGCAGAACAAGGAAAATCAAGACAATTGTGCAGGAGGTAGTGGATGGGAAAGTTGTTAACTCTGAAGTTCGAGAAATAGAAGAAGAACTCTAAGATACCAGAAGTAAGCTCCATATGATTAGCTCCTGAATCAGGAAGGAGAAATTCACAAGAAAAAGCCATCACCATTCTAAGGCTCTTGGTTTTTATTTGCTAACTCATTCTCTGTTTCTTTTAGTCCCTTATAATACTGTTGTAAAGAAAATAAGTTCTTTTCTCCTTCAGTTCTCTTTTTGTGGCAAGAAATATACTAATGGAAGCCGATGTGACCTTTTATGGGTTTTGCCTTTCAGTCTTCAGAAATCAGAATCCTTTTAATGCACTTATTTCTAGTAGCTGGGGGACATGGTAAGGGAATGGATGTTGAAGAGGTGAAGAAGAAACAGTCAAGTTTACTTAGTGATGCTATTATCTGTTAAGCTATGCAAATTATTTTTGCATAAATATGAGGCATAATTTGCAAGTTTTTCAGGAAAAAAAATCATACAAGTTTGTAAACTGATTTTTTTTAAGTAATACTAATTTTTACCTTTAGTTATTCTATGCATTATTTCTTTAACTTTGCAACATGATTAAAATATGATAGTATATTAGTAGTTTTCATATATTCAACTCCATTTATCATTAAAAGGGACAATATTTTTTAAAACCCAAAGGAGTCTACAATGAGACTGGGGGTCAAGAAGAATGAAAACTTGGGGAGTTACTTTTGAGTGTTTTAAATGAATTTCAATGAATCAACAAATGTCCAGAATTGGAAAGTGCCCAAAAATCATCTAGCTCAATCTATGCCAGAATAAGAATCTTCTCTCAATATACCCAAGAAGAGGTCTGCTTGGTATATACCCAAGAAGAGGTCTGCTTAAAGACCTCCTCTGAGAAGGAAACTATCACCTCCCGAACCAGTGAGTCAACAAGCATTTATTTAGCAGCTTATGTATCAGGCACTGTGCTATATACAAAAGAAGGCAAGAGATAGTCACAGTTCTCAAGGAGCTCATAATCTAACAGTAAACAAACAACTACATACAGAGAAGACACATACTAGATAAATTGGAGAATATCAACACAGGGACATTAAGGAGGATCAGGAAAACCTCTTGCCAAAGGTGGGATTTTAGGTGAGACTCCTAAGAACGAGATGAGGTAGAAGAGAGTCCCAGGCATGGGGTCAGCAAGCGAAAATGCTTGGAGACAGGAGATGGAGTATATAGTGTGAAGAACAACAAGAAGGTCAGTGTCAATAGAAAACATAGTATATGGTAGGTGGGAGGGGTGGGATGGAGCATTATATGGAGTTAGACAACTGGAAAGGAAGGAAGGGACTAGGTTATGATGGGCTTTAAAAGACAAACAGAGGATTTTATATTTGGTCCTGAAGGTAATAGGGACCTATAGGAGTTTGTTGAGTAGGGGAGAGGGGTGGCATGGTCAGACCTATTGCTTTAAAAAGATCAATTGAAGTGGGGAGAGATTTGAGGCAAGGGGACCAACCTCTAATATATTTCACTATTCCAGGTGTGAAATGATAATGGCCATGGTCATGACAGTGTCCCAGAAGAGAAAGGGTCATATTTGAGAGATGTTGCAAGTTAGAAATGACAGTACTTGCCAATTGATTGGACGTGGGAGGGGGGAATATTAAGAGAAAGTGACAGCCCTTCAAATAATTGAAGATAGATAGACAAGTTCCTAAATCTTCTCTTTTCCAGGCTAAGTATCCCCAGTTAGTTCCTTTTAACTAATTTTCATACAGCATGAACTCAAGGCACTTTCAGAATCCTAGTTACCCCTTTCTGAACAACCAATTTATTAATGTCCTTAAAACAAAAAGCCCAGAACTGAACAAATACTCTAGGTTTGCTCAGACTAGGGCAGATAACAGTAAGGCTTACTAGTCCTGCATGCCACAACGTTCTCTAAACAGTCATATGCATTGAAAGGAATTTCTTGACATTATACATTAAGAAATGATGGATGGTCTTGATAAGAGGCAGTATGATACCGCAGATAGAGAGTTGGCCTTAGAAATAGAAGGTCTGGGGTTCAGGTCTTGCTTCTGATGTGTGTCATGCAGGGTAAGGCCTTCAACCTCCCAATGACCTGCTCAATTTAGTTCTAAGACCATAAGTTCCAGAGTAGGTGTCCACTTGTATCAGTAAAGGGAGTTTCCTATAGCAGTGAATCCAAAAGCATAGGGTTTTTTTAAACTATTTTGATGGCTTTAAATTAGAGGGTTTCAACTTTTTTGAAGTCTACATTTTATATTTTGAAAACTGCATGTCTCCTTGATCAAGCAATAAAATGTTAATGGCATAAATATAAGGAAAATAAAAATGAAGCAAAATGTGTCTGTAGCTAATGATCCATGGGATTGGGTGAGGGAGAGAGAGAGGATTTGGTCATTTGCAATAGTTAATGGAATAATTAAATATTTGGGTAATAAGTTTGAAGATGGAAGAAGTTGTAGGAATAATATTCTTTTCTACTAATAATAGAATTATTATTAGTATAATAATATATTAGAATAATTTTACTGTAATAAACTCTCTTCTACTTTTATGCTTCTCCTTTGATTACAAATGTAATGACAGTTCCATGGATGGATAATAACAACTACAGTAGCTGTTTTTAGAAAGCAACCTCTGCTATGGCTGGTAACAAATGCAGCACTACAGACAAATGAAAATTGAAGATAAAAGAAAAAAGTACAAGATTAAGACATAGGATTGACACACATTTCCTTTTTTTCTTTTTTTATTTGGAGGGTAATTGGGGTTAAGTGACTTGCCCAAGGTCACATGGCTAGTAAATGCCAAGTGTCTGAAGCTGGATTTGAACTCAGGTCCTCCTGACTCCAGGGCCAGTGCTCCATTCACTGCGCCACCTAGCCGCCTCTAAGCACACAAGTTTCAAATAACAAAACAATCAGTTGATAACAATATCTAACCATGTTCTAACCCTATCTAGTAGAACAATATTCACTTTGGAAGGCCCCACAGAACCCTAGCCGGCATCTGGGTCTAAGATTCCCTTCATGGAACACAGCATGGAATGCCCCTTCTTTAGTGAAAGGAAATTAGTGGGGCAGTAAGGCATAGTGATAAGAGTATTGAAAATGGAGCTAGAAGACCTTAGTTCAAATCCTGGCTATGCTTAGCATGTGTGAGAACTTGAGCAAGTCATTTCACTTAGATCCTTTACAATCCTAGATATATGGAAGTAGATTGATTAAATGAAATAAATACCTTCATTCTGTTCCAGTATGCTGGAACCTGAACTCTGCAGAGAGGACTTTATAATGCCTCATAGCTAGGTTTACTTTGCCCCACTCTCCATGCAATCAAGTGCAGATAAGTGCTCTTATCATAAGAATACAGCCAATCTACAGAAGATTGAACAGGAGTGCCATATCTGCTTAGACTGAAATGTCAGGGTCACAAGAGAGTATAGCTTAGAGCCAAAAGGAACTTAAGACACCATCAAATCCACCCCTTTTGGGGGCAGCTAGGTGGCACAGTGGATAGAGTGCTGGCCCTGGAGTGAGAAGGACCTGAATTCAAATTTGACCTCAGACACTTACTAGCTGTGTGACCCTGAGCAAGTCATATAACCCTGGTTGCCTCATTTTCCTCTTCTATAAAATGAGCTGGAGAAGAAATAGCAAACCACTCCAGTATCTCTGCCAAGAAAACTCCAAATGGGATTCAATCCAACCTTCTCATTTGAGGAAACTGAGATTCATTGAGGTTAAGTGACTTGCCCAAGTTCAAATGGTAGAGGTTAGGGAGAGAAGGGAGGGTAAGCAGCAGAGGTGGAATTTGAGCTCTGATCCCATGACTCAAGAATTAGTTTTGTTTCCACTGTACGGCACTGCCTCCTTAAAATTTTTGTTTTGAGTTTTTTGTTTGTTTGTTTCCTTTGGGAGAGGAGCTGACTAGCAAAGAGTTGCTGTAAGGAACCAAAAAGAAAACTCACATCCCAAGGTTAGCACTCTGGGTGCTTGTACATTTGCCAAGGTTATTTAAAATCAATGAATAGGAAAGACTAAACCACAAAAGGTAACCTAGCTAAAATTGTACCTGTTACAAGAGTGCCATCTTGTGGAACCTCATGAAATAAGTCTTAGAAAAACTATGACATTTGTCAAAATCTATTTTAGATATTTAGGAAATTTCTAAAAGCAAGCCTTCAGGGAAGATCAACTGGAATCATATTAATTTACAAATGAGTGATTTACACCCAAGGTTTACCCAGGACTAAGGGTTCAGTTTTGTATTGAAAGTGGAGAGTAAATGTCTGTCTGGGAATCAAAGCTTCCAAAGCCAATCTGAAAAATTCAAGCTAAACCATGCACTTTTTCACATATTCAGAAAACTTAGTCAATGATGTACCATTTTGATTTTTTTATTTTTGTTTTCTTTTGAAAAGCCAAAACTCAAAGGAACAAATATTAATTACCACATGCTAGATATGTGCTCGGTACTGGGGGAGATAAAAGATGAAAAATGACATTTAGTGTCTGCTACTAAGCTTACAATCTAATATGAGTTAGGATGTGAGGCACTCATAAATTGCTGTGTTCTAATGTAGAATAGAGAGGCAACATGGTATGATGGACAGAAAATTGGACCCAGAGTCAGACTCATATTTCCAATTGAATAATTTCTACCTGGAAGTTTTGCTGAATTAATTAATTAACAGGCATACATCAAGCATTTACTATGAGTCAAGCACTGCATTGATATCTCATATTCATAATATTTTCCTATATTTCATAACATCTCATATTCATAATAATAACATATTCATAGTATGCTCTAAAATAAATTCTTCCCCCCCCCCAAAAAAAAAACCTATTTCTTCTCCTGACTTGCCTAATAAGGCTTTTTTAAATGACACCACAGTGCCCTGAGTTACATGTGTCTAAACTCTTAGAATCATCTTTGATTTACTTCTCACCACCCTGTGACCAGCTAAGTGAGGAGAATGAGATAATTACAGGAACCAGAAGTAGGGGAGAGCCCAGGAAGCATCTCCTGCTAAAGATTCCCAAGGCTACTCCTATTGAGCCAAAGCTGTAGGAAACATCTAGCTCTGGTTGGAAAAAATTATCATTGGCACATTCACGGCAGCCTGCCCTTAGTCAGACACTTGAGAAGAATGGTCAGAGCTGGTGCTGTTGCATCTGGAGAAGCCAGATTATACCTGGTGAGGAAACATGGTGTGGTAATAGTATAAAGGTCAGAAGTCAGATGGATCTGGAGCTACTAGTAGTGTTGGTTTGCCCAGTGCTGGGGTTTCTGGAGGTGGGTAAGAAAACCGTGTTTGTATGTTTAAGTGCTTGTGCTTCTCCAGGATTCACAGTAGGGGACACTGAATAATAATAAAGAAGTGTTCTAAACAGAACCTAGAGCTGCCTTTCCAATCCCCTGGCATCCCTGATTCAAGGAACCGGGTGTCCATGCACTGGAACATTGACACACATGCCCAGTTAGTGGTAAAATCCTATACATGCTGCTTCCACAAATACAGGATCTAGAGCCAAAAGGGACCTTAGAGTCCTACTTTTACATTTTACAGATGAGAAAATTGAGGCAGACAGAGGTTAAATGACTAGTGTCAGAGGTGGGACCTGATTCCAAGTCCAGAGCTCTCCCCACTACACCATCTCTTTCCTTCCATTCCATTCCTGCTTCTCTCACATTTATTTCTAAGATCAAATTAATAACTTGCTTTGAAGCTCCCTCCCTTCCTCCCTCCCTCTGTCCCTTTGCTACCTCTCTCCTCTACCTCTGTTCACATAGGGTTTCATACCTTTAGCTTCAGGTACTGTGCCCAAAGGAGTATAAATTTTGATAGCTGAAACATCAAAAGATATCTTGTAGTTTAAAGGCTAGATTTCTTTCTTAAGGATTGCGCCTTGAATCCAAATCACTCTGACTTTTATTGATTGGCCAGCAATAGGTCCCAGCCCAAACTTCTCTTGGTCATTGTTTGGGTCCTGATGACTCAAAGTGAGTGTAAATAGCAATTGTTTCTCTTTTGGCCAGAAACCCTGAGGGTCTTCCCCTACCAGATCAATTTTTTTACTAGGTAAAAGAGGTCATTCTTTGCCTCATTTCTTACCTAACCTTAATTCCCTAAGTCAAACTGAGACCTGGGAAAGACCTTAATTTTAAAAGGCCATGGTCTCCCACTGCATCTGGAGCCATCTCCAGTTATCCTGGTCTATATCTTAGCACTGGATACAAATGGCTCCTGGGGAGAAAGTGAGGCTGGTGACTTTGCACAGCCTGGCCTCACTTAAATCCAATTCAATTGCAAGTCATGGTATCACCTTCCTGATGTCATGGGCCTCTTCAAGAACAAAGGACAAACAACAACGACAACCTATCAGCCCTTCAAACTCAACTAATGCCAAGCAGAACTCACTACCTTCACCTTCCCCCCCCAGACCTACCCTTCTATCTTTACGTCCATTTAAACCCACTTCTCTATTTTCACTTCCCTTCAGACCACTCCTCCTCTAAACTTCCCTATTTCTATTGAGGGTACTATCTTCTACTCACTCAGGTTCACAGCCTCTGAGTCATCATTGATTCTTCCCTCACCTTCACTCCCCATATCTAGTCAGTTGGCAATTCTTATCAATTCCACCTCCACATTGCTTATTGTCCCATTCTTTCATTCAGGAAGTCACTGCCCTGGTTCAGATCCTCATCATCTCTTCCCTGACCTATTATAAAAACCCTTCTGAGCTCCCTACTTCTATTATATCATCTTTCTACCCCATGCTCCAAACATCTGCCAAAAAAGATTTTCCTGAGATACAGGTCTGATGGGATCACCCCTTACTCAATTGTTTAGTGCCTGATTCCCTATTGTCTCTAAGATAAAATGCAAAGTCTCCATCCTGGTTCTTAAAGCTTTCTACAATGTGGCTCCAACTGAACTTTTGGGACTTATTTCATATTATGCTCCTTTACTGACCTTGTTCCAGTCAAGTTGGAACAATTTTGGCTGTTCCCTAAACTCATTATAGCCTCTCTCATCTCCAAATGAGTTCAAGTCTCCTGATTACAACCAAGGGTACAGAATGAACTTTCAGGTGTGATTGTTAAACTGCTATTGGTCATTGTTAAAGAATCAGGAAGGACAGAAGCAAAATTGGAACCTACAGATTACCAAACATGCCATTAGTTAAAAAAACACAGGAAATAGGTTCCAGAAACCATACATCAGTGAGCTTGAACCATGTCAGACAAGAACAAGTCATTAAATAACAGAGGTATGAGCTCCTAAAAAGAGAAGTGTATCATCAGAAATCACCATTGGTCCACCGTGAGCAAGACATACCAGATTAACTAATTAATGAGACTAACAGATACTATATGGTTTACTATTAATACTATAAATGAGAGTGCATTTGGATTTCAGTGAGGCATTTAACAAAGACTTTTGCTAAATAGCCTTGTGAACAAGGTGGAGAAATGTGGACTAACTGATGGTGCTAGGTAATTAGATGGCATATTAGCTAACATCTTTCACTTGGAGTCAGGAAGATTTTGATTCAATCCATACCTCAGATACCTACTGTGAGACCCTGTGCAAGTCACTTAACCCCCCTTGGCCTCAGTTTCCTTCTCTTTGAAATGGGGATGATAATAATCGTACATTATTATACAGGTTTTGGAGATCAAATGAGATCATATGTGTAAGTGCTTAGAAAACCTTCAGGTGCTATATAAATGTAAGCTACTAGCATTGTAAATTTAGAAGGATTTATGACTGCTTGAACAGCCAAGATGAAAAAGCATTAGCTGATGGATCAGTCTTTGAGAGGAAGGTGTGCCACATGTCTCTGGCTTTGGCCCTATCCTGCTCAGAATTGTTGTCTTCATCTCAATTGAAGCTGTAGATGAAATGTTTAAGAAATATACACAAAACACAAAGCAAAAGGAAGAGCTAATGCATGAGCTGGAAGAATTAGAATTCAAAAAAATCTTAACAGGTTCATAATGAGGTGAATCTAAGGAATGAATGTTGATAAATGTTTAGGTTTTAAAAATAGCCACATAAGTATGTGATGGAGAAGAAATGATTAGACAGCAATTAATTTGGACAAGATTCAGGAAATTTATTTCAAAAAGTCAGCAATATGATACATTATTTTTATTATATAGAGTTTCAAGGTTTGTAAAGTTCTTTACATGTATTATCTCTTTTGATTCTTACAACAACCATATGAGAAAGGTGTTATTATTATCCCCATTTTACAGATGAGGAAACTGAAGCTAAGAAAAGTTAGCCACATAGCTAATAAGTGCATGAACAGGATTTGAATTCAAGTATTCCAGGCTCCAAGCCCAGGGCTCAGTGCATTAAATGGTAAGCCAACAAATGAATGAATAAAAGGTATTTATGACAGGATTCAGGCAGCTAGGTGGTACAGTGTATAAAGTGCCAGACCTGGAGTCAGGAAGACTCATCCTCTTTTTTCCACACTGCACTGAGCTCTCACTTTGTCCTTTGCATCTATGTGTTGATAATTCTGGAAATGGCCATAGCTGCTGGTGATCTGGAGTCCTTCCAGCCAGTGGTTGGTCAGGCCCGCCCTGGGGCTAAAACCTCTGGCTCCGGGGTGCTGGCCAATTCCTGCCGGCCTGCCAGGCTGTCCTCAGCATGAGGTTAGCTTCTCTGTGTCATTTTGTGGGTTCTGTAGCTCCAAAGTTTGTTTAGAGTCCCCTTTTACATGAATTGGAGGTGGTGGGAGCCAGAACTGCATGAAGGCCTTGTTTCTACTCTGCCATCTTGACTCTGCCCCCTCTTCCCGAAAACTCATCTTCCTGAATTCAAATCTGGCCTTAGACCCTTACCTGTGTGACCCTAAGCAAGTCACTTAACCCTTTTTGCCTCCGTTTCCTCATCTGTAAAATCAACTGGGAAAGGAAATGGTAGACCACTCCAATATCTCTGCCAAGAAAACCCCAAATGGGATCACAAAGAGTCACACATGACTGAAACAACCAACCAAAGACAAAAAGTACCAAGGATGAGAGTAGGAAGTTTCCAAATCTAGCACCCTTTTCACTAACTTTAGATGCATCAGATAACTTCTTTATTTTTTTGCTGGGGGGAAGGTAGGGTAATTGGGGTTAAGTGAATTGCCCAAGGTCACACAGCTAGTAAGTGTCTGAGGTCATATTTGAACTCAGGTACTCCTGACTCCAGGGCTGATGCTCTATTCACTGCACCACCTACCTGCCCTCAAATAATTTCTTAATGTGAAGACTTTCCTGCCTTGTGCAGCTGGCTCCCATCTCCAAACCAGAAGGGTGCTGCCCTTCTCTGCACCTTTCCCATGAACTTAGCAGATCTATCTAGTACTATATTTATTTCTAAAGTGACTATTCCTCTTCAGGCTGCACTCTTGGCTCTCCCTAGGATTTTCTTTTCCATACTATAAAAGCATCCTCTCTCTGGAAGTTCACTCCACCCCTAGACTACCCATATTAGAATTACCTTCTATGATTACAGCCTCTTCCTCTGATTGGCTGATTCCTCCAAGAACCTACATTTTAAGGAGGATGCTCAGACCAACCATGTCTTCATTCCACTTCCACTCCCATACATTGGGTACCTTTATCTCTTCTCTCCCCCCAATTTTTCAGCTTCCTTATAAGTGTTATCTTCTCCTCCTAGAATGTAAGCTCCTTAAGGGTAGCATTTTATTTCTACTTATATTTGTATTTCACTTAGTACAGTGCCTGGCATGTTGAAAGTACTTAATAAATGTTTTTTGACTTAACTAAAACTCCCCCTTTCCTACCAAAAAATAAAAAAGCGGTTATTAAGCATCAACTATGTACCAGGCACTGGAGATACAAAAACAAAACTATCTCTGTCCTCAAGAAACATACAGTCTATTTACATATTTAGTATTTCTAAATCATTTGAGAGGGGAGGCATTGGTCCTGAGGGGCATCAGGAAAGGGTTCACACAGTAAATAGTACTTTAAGAGGCCAAGGTGAAAAGGGAGTACATTAAAGACATAGCATGCCACTAGTACAAAGGCATGGAGGTGGGAAATGGAGTTTTCTGTATGAGAAATACTGAAAAAAAAGATAAGTATGCCTGGATTGTGGCATGTATGAAAGGAAGTAATGCACAATACGACCAGAAAGATTAATCAGGGTCAGATTGTAAAGGACCTTAAATGTCCCAGAAAGTTTTTATTGAATGACAGGAGTAATAGAGAGCCATTGGAATATATTGAAAAGGCAAATAACATGATCAGATCTGTGCTTTAAAAATTCCTCCTGTTAGACCAAAATTTCCTACAAGACAGGGGCTGTATCTTATTAATTTTTTAGCCTTTTCAATACCTGGTCTTGCCCATCGGAGATATTTTAAAATGTTTTGTTCAGTGAATAACAGTGAATTACATTTGACCTCTTAAAGGAAGATTCATTACAAGTGAGTCAAAAATGTGGAAGCAATGAAGGTTGGGGAAGGGCTGAGCAAATTGGTATATGAATGCATTGGTACTATTTTCCCATAGGAATTTGGGAATAGGAGAAATTCAGAGAAACCTGGGAAGAACACTATGAACTGAGGCAGAGTAAAGAAAGCAGAACCAAGGGAACAATACACACAATGACTATAACATATAAATAAAAAACATTAAAAGGCAATTAAACTCAGATTATGATTAATTTTGACTCAAGAGGAAAGCTAATGAAATACATTTCCTTTTTGGTAGAGCAATAAAGCATTTTGGTGGAGCAATAAAGAAATATTTAGTTAATTTTTTCCTTTCCATTCAATTTAATTTGACAAACATTAAGTGCTGATTATCAGGCACTGTGCTAGGTGCTGGAAATGCAAAGTTAAAAATGAAAAGAATCTCTGCCTTCAAGGATCTTGTAGTCTACTGAGAGGAAACAACATAGACACAAATAAGTTCAAAATATAATATCAGAGTGTGCTTGTAAATATTTAACAACCAGCTCTCAAGGAAAAAAATACTCTCAAAACAATCTGCATGATTAACATTTTCTCTATCACTTTCTTAAGTTTAGACAATCAACAAATCAAGCTCTAATGTATCATTTCTCCATCTCCAAGGTGTAAATGCTCATATGGAAAATTTAACAATTGGCTCTCCAGAATGAGGATAAGCTGGCTCCAGAACACCCAAAATCAAAATAATTTTGGTGGAAAGGGGGAAAATAGAATGATTTATGGGGTGGTGTCATAGAGGGTTTTGTCCAGGAGTTAGATTTGAGATGATCTTTGAAGGGAACCAGGAAACATGGGATTCCAAGGGGCAGAATTGATTCAGAGTCATCATCCTGATATGTAACCTCCTTGCCCTTTGCTACAAGCAAGGATTTTACCATAGAGGAGTGAAAGAAATAACAAAGGCACAAAAACAAATAGAAAACAAAAAACATCAATAGTTTTAGAAATGTTTTTATTCAAATTGACTAGAAATATTTATTATGTATATATTTAAATCACCAGAAAGCTGTGCTCAATTGTTCTTCCTAACTGGCATAAATTAATTAAGTTAGGCTGTTAATGAAATGGACAGTGACAAGTGCATATGATCAGGTAGTAAGAGCTGTTTTAAAAGATGCCAGTTGATTATCTCATCCTGCTAGACTCCACTGTAAGATGAGGTATTTCCTCCCTTGTTTACTTTTATGAGCTTTCATAAATCCTAAAAATAGCCACATCACATTTTTGAAGGAGTAATTTTAGGGCATTTTTTGTGATGACATTTTTATAATGACAATGAAGGAATAGGAGAATCTATGATGAAAATAACTCTGAATAAGCAGGAAAACGAATCGTACACACACATTTTCATTTAATAGAAGTTGGGAAATAATTGTGATTTTTTTAAAAACCTGTACTTAATAATCAATCCCAAGATAGATAATACAAACACATACACACACACACACACACACACACACACACACACACACACACACAAATACGATCCCAGCCCCTTTAGACAGTGAGTTTTAGGTTGAGCAGGATTCATCAATTTAGAGCTAAAAAGTGGCCTTAGAGGAGAAGGGGGAAGGGAATGAGCATTTATTAAGCACCTACTCTATGCCAGACACTGTACTAAGTATTTTGTAATTGTGATTTCAGGGGTGGAGCCAAGATGGTGGCATAGAAGGAGGAATACTCTGTGAGCTCTCCCCATAACCACTTCAAATACCTAAAAAATATGGCTCTAAACAAATTTTAGAGCTACAGAAACCACGAAGTGACAGAAAGAAACAAATCTCCTGCTGAAGGCAGCCTGACAGGTGGATAGAAAGGGTTCATTGCAGTGTGCTGGGAGCCAAGCCTGGCCCCACCCACATGAGTCCATGGTTTTAGCCCCATGGAGGCCCTGACCAGCAGCTGCAGCAGACTTTGGGATAGTAGATCACCAGCAGCAGTGGCAGTTTCCAGAAATATCAATCCATAAATGCCAAAGAAAAAGTAAGAGGTCAGTGTAGAACTCTGTTGGAACTGGGGGAGATAGAGGAGCAGGTCCAGCCCCTGCCCCTGGAGCTAGAAGTGGAAGAGGTGCAGAGGCCCTGCAGCCATGTCCATGTGGCTGCTTCAGAGCTTCTGGCTTGCAGATTGTAGGGGGGTCAAGCACACATACAGAGGGTAATCACTCTTGCTTTAAGCTGCCTGGATCTGGATCATGGTCTTGGGTGGTGGTCCTGAGGTGTGTGACCAGTGAGACAGAGTTTGTGGGGGCTGCAGAGACAACATCCTCCTAATAGCTCTGGCAGCTGCAAAAACCCCAGCAATTTGGGACAAAGCTCTCCCCTCTGGAAGCAGAGCTCTACTGTGGCAAAGAGCTCAAAAGTCAAGTAATTGAGTGGTAACATGAGCAAGCAAAGGAAGTGAAGCAAGCACAGTAATCCAACTTTAGATTTCTTTTTTGGGGACAAAAAGGATCAAAAAGGAATGGGAGGAAGACAACGAAGTCAGAACTCCTGCACCAAAAACTTCCAAGAAAAATATGAATTGGTTACAGGCCATGGAGGAGCTCAAGAAGGATTTTGAAAATCAAGTAAGAGAAGTGGAGGAAAAATTGGGAAGAGAAATGAGAATGATGCAAGAAAATCATGAAAAACAAGTCAACAACCTGACTGAAGAAAATAACACCTTAAAAAATAGATTAACTCAAGTGGCAAAAGAGGCTCAAAAAGCCAATGAGGAGAAGAATGCCTTAAAAAGCCAAATTTGCCAGATGGAAAAAGAATTTCAAAAGCTCACTGAAGAAAATAATTCCTTCAGAATTAGATTGGAGCAAATGGAAGCTAATGACATTATGAAAAATCAAGATACTATAAAACAGATCCAAACAAATGAAAAAATTAGAAAGCAATGTGAAATATCTCATTGGAAAAACCACTGACCTGGAAAATAAATTCAGGAGAGATAATTTTAAAATTATTGGACTACCTGAAAGCCATGATCAAAAAAAAGAACCTAGAAATCATCCTTCAAGAAATTCTCAAGGAAAATTGCCCTGGTATTTTAGAACCAGAGGTCAAAATAGAAATTAAAAGAATTCACCAATCACCTCTTAAAAAAGATCCCAAAAAGAAAACTCCTAGGAATATTATAGCCAGGTTCCAGAGTTCCCAGATCAAGGAGAAAACACTACAAGCAACCAAGAAGAAACAATTTGAATATTGTGCAAACACAATCAGAATAACATAGGATCTAGCAGCTTCTACATTAAGGGATGGAAGGGCTTGGAGTATGATATTCCGGAGGTCAAAGAAGCTGGGATTAAAACCAAGAGTCACCTACCCAGCAAAACTGAGTATCATGTTTCAGTAACTTATGAAACTTTTCTCAGTATGAGGATAGTTGAAGGAAATATAAATGTGTGTGTGTGTGTGTGTGTGTGTATATATATATATATATATATACATATATATGTATATGTAAGCATACATATATGCCTATACAGGAGGATATATGTGCATATGAATACATATGTGAGAGTGTGTATATATGTGTACAGGCATACATAGACAGAGGGCACAGGATCTATTGAATAGGAAGGGATGATATTTAAAAGATGAAATTGAGAGATGAGAGGGGAACATAATGAGAGGAGATGGGGAGAGACAGAATGGGGTAAATTATCTCATATACAAGAGGCAAGGGATAACTGTTACAATGGAGGGAAAGAATAGGAAGGCAAAAGGGAATGGGTCAAACTTACTCTCATTGAATTTGGCTTAGGGAGGGAATGACATACACATTAAATTGGGTATCTTGCCCTACAGGAGAGTAGGAGGGAAGGGGATGGGGGGGGGGTGGGGGAGGGGGGGGCAGGGGGTGGGGGGGGGGGGCGGGGATAGTTAGAAGCATACAGTTTTGAAAAGGGACAGGGTCGAACCTCAGCCCCGCCCCCAGGAGACAGGGCTCGGGCTCGGCGGGGCGCGCGGCTTCAGGACGGCAGAGGGCGCTGTCCGCGAGGGCAGCCAGTGCTCCCGGCATGGACAGGCCGCTAGTGCGGCCCCGCTGGTCTCGGGTTCGGCTTCCGCGGCTTCGGCCAGGCACTGGGCTCGGAGCGGGGGCCATCGAGCAGCCTACACGAGCCCGAGCCGCTGGTGCTGGAAGACATCAGAGAGGGATAACCGGAAAAGGCCCGCGCGGCGGTCACCAAGGTCCTCCACGTGCGGCCAAGCTGGAGCTTCACCGGCTTCGTGACTCAAGACAGGCGCTTAGTGCTGTCGGGCTCTGTGAACGGCCAGCTCTACCGCTGCAGAGACTTGTTGGCCTCAGAGCAGCATCTGCTCGTGCTGCGCTTGGCAGTGGAAGGAACCCCAGCAGAGGTGCAAGCCTGGGCTGCAGCCCCTGAGCTGCAAGGGGAGCCCCTGTGGACACGACCGATCAGGGAGACTGGGAGGAGGATTCTGGGTCTGGGGACCAGGCTGGAGGTCATGGAGGAGGTCCCCTGGATCCTGCTTTGCTACCCTTAGTTCCTGAACCAGGGTGGTATGTGAGCCCCAGGCAGCCTTTCACCCAGCCCCTGTCCCCTGAGCTGAAGACACGACAGCTGACAGCTGGTGCTGGGGGCAGAGCATGCCCTGCTGCTGGGTGGAATGGGGCAAGTGTACACCTGGGGCACAGGCAGACTTGGCCAGCTGGGCCATGGGGCCCTGGAGGCAGAGCTGGAGCCTCGGCTGCTGGAGGCACTTCAGGGCCTAGCCATGGCCCAAGTCTCAGCTGGCGGGTGGCATTCTCTCTGCGTGAGTGAGGCTGGTGATCTTTATATCTGGGGCTGGAATGAATCTGGGCAACTTGGACTGCCTTCCAGAGCCATAACAGAAAGAGAGAAGATGGTGGCAGGTGGAGATGGTGAACTCTACACTTGGGGCTGGGGTAAATATGGACAACTTGGTCACAAGAATATAGCCAGTTTGAATCGGCCCCAGCTGGTGCACTATTTTACAGATAATCTGCTTCACGTGGAAGCTGTGACCTGTGGCCCATGGAACACGTATGTGTATGCTGTGGAAGGGAAGACCTAACCATCTAGCCTACTGGACAAAACCTCATTGTAGCCAAGTGATCAATTGTGTGTCCCTATGTCTTTTTATAGGTACAAAAAACAAATTAGGGGGAAAAGGGTGGAAAACCCTTGCTCCTGTTTATATCTGTATTGGTATTGGCAATTGTTAGCAAGGCAAGAAACCAACAGTTTAGTTTGGGGCATGCCTAGTTCTAAATTACCTCTAGCTCAGTTCTAAAATTTGCTTCATTAAAAATTTTGAAAAAAGATTTTCAGGTAAAATAATTTAGTTCTCCTCAAGTTACTTTCTATCTTTGGCAATTTTGAAATGCTAATAACAGATACATATAACTTTTAACTTTGGCATTGAAAAGCTGTTATAATTCTATACAATCTACCCATATCTTATATGGTTTCAGGGATTCCGCTGTACTTCAGCCAAAAAATATTCATAACCTAAGCCTCTGGTGATGCATCCCTCTCCACTTAGATCATTCACCAGGGGCATTTCCCAGGCCTGAGAGAGGAGGCTCTGTGCAGGAAGAATATATATGGGAAGAAATGAAGATGTTTTGGCTATGCTTTATAAATGTTGAAAAAGGGGTAGAAAGTATTCATGGGAAAACCAAATAAACTGAGGCAAGAGAGAACTGAAAAGAGACAAACCACTCCCCCCCATTCTCATTTTATAGTCAAATAATAATTTGTTATGCATCAATACAGGGGCAGTTTTCATCCTAAATGTCAGAATATCAGACTCATAGTGAAGATTTTCTGGGTTCTAGATTAGGAACTCTGATTTTTACTTAGAAAGTACAGATGTTTGGAGGTGAGGCACACTTCAAAAGGACAAAAACCTTGACACTTCCTACTTTTGACATGTTTCACATCTTATTTTATTAAAATGTTTTACTTTCAAAAAAAAAGAAAAGGGACAGGGTCAAAGTAGAGAATAGAACAAGTGGGGGGCAGGATAGGATGGAGGGAAATATAGTCAGTTTTTCACAATGTTTTGCATAACTACACATGCACAACCTATATTGAATTGCTTATCTTCCCAGTAAGGGTGGGTGATGAGGGAGGAAGGGAAAGAATCTGAAATTCACAGTTGTAAAATCAAATGTTAAAAATATATATATATATTTTTTTTTACATGCAACTGGGAAATAAGATATACAGGCACTGGAATGTGGAGATCTATCTTGCCTACTGGAAAGTCAGGGGGGGAATGGAGGAGGATATAGGAGAGAGCAGATTGGGGGAGGGCGTATTCAGTGGGATCACTGTTTTGGGGTGGTGGGTAGGGGAAAAACAGGGAGAACATTTGTAACTCAAAATCTTGTGGAAATGAATTATGTAAACTAAAAATAAACATAAAATTTAATTTAAAAAATAATCATTGTGATTCCATTTGATCCTCACAACAATCCTGGGAGGTAGATGCTATTATAATCCTCATTTTGTCAATGAGGAAACTGAGGCAGACAGAAGTTAGGTGATTTGCCCATGATCACATAGCTAGTAAGTGTCTATGGCTCAGCTTCAACCCAGATCTTCTCAATTCCAGACCCAGCACTCCATCAACTGCACCACCTAACTGACCTTGGAAGTCATAGAACCCAACCCCCTAATGTTGCATGTGGGGAAACTGAGGCTCAGAGAGATTATCTGACCTGTCTGAGGTCACACAGGTAAGAAATGATAGAGCAGAGATTTGAACTGAAGTCATCTGAATTGAAATCCAGTGCTCTTAGACAACTTAGCATGATGAACTCAATTCTCCATCTCACAACTCTGAGGCTAGAGGCAATGAACCCCTTCGCGGTTTCTACAGGGGCAGGACAACTGGAGAATGCTCTGGGAGGGGCAGCCAATGCAAGGATCTTTTGCTTGGGAGAGTGCACAGTTGCACCTCAAGTGCTGAAACTGGCAACAAGACTGAATACAAACAAGAATATAGATGGGAATTGCTCTAGGGGAAGGTAGGTTCCAATAGGGAGGAGAGGCCAGCCAACATCTTAGTCATTGTTATCCACGGCCTTCAGGGTACAGGACTAGAAGCATTATGGAAGGCATCATCAGAAGACATGAGCACTGAAGACTTCATTGACACAGTTGTCATGCAACTTATATGCAGTGCTATGGGCTAAAGAGGAGTGTTACCACTTAAGCAATAAAGGGGAGTTACCTGAATTTTCAGATAATTGAGATGAGACAAACTTCTTCATGTATAAGTCAAAAAAGACTCTACCTCAAATGTTGCCATAATATAACTTTCCATTTTGTTGTTTTGTTCAGTCATGTCTGATTCTTCATGACCCCATTTCTGGTTCTCTTGGCAGAGATACTGCAGTGGTTTTTCATTTCCTTCTCCAGATCATTTGACAGATAGGGAAACTGAGGCAAACAGGGTTAAGTGACTTGCCCAGAGTCACACAGCTAGTAAGTGTCTGAGATCAGATTTGAACTCAGGAGGATGAGTACTCTTGATTCCAGGTCCAGTGCTCTATCCACTTGCCATGTAGCTGCCCCAAATAATGTTTAGAAAGACAGCATAAAATTTAAGTAAACCGCTTGGGGATTTGTGATTTGTCAGCATGGATGTTCCCTTCACTATTTAATACAGATTACAACTCCTCTACTCCCTAGTAGATGGTCTTTAAGACCCATCTACTAACTTGTAACCCATCCTAGTTGATGTCCTTTCTGAAATTATGTACTGATGCCTGGCACATAGTGTGTATTTAATGAATGTCTAATAAATGTCTATTGGTTGATATTATTAATATTCCTTATAAATACTAATATTCTAATCTTATTAACTATATAACCAAAGGACATCAGAATTCAATTCAATCTAACATTTGTTAAATATCTATTTTGTGCCTACTGTTCTAGAAATAATTAATCATTTATTAAGCTCCTACTGTGTTGAAGGCACTGGGCTAGGCACTAGGGATACAATACTAAACAATCCCTACTGGGGAAGAAGTTAACATTCTAAAAGGGGAAAGACTATAGAATATACCAAAAAAAAAAAAGTAAAAATTTCTTCTCCAATGACCTTAGCATCTCTTAGGAAGATACAATATATTTACAAGTAAACAATTCCAAGACACATGCAAAATAATTTCAAGAGGGAGAGAACACAAATAATGGGAGCTGGGATTAGGAGAATCAAAGAAAGTCTTAATGAGGAGGTGGCATTTGAGGTATGATGGGAAGAAATTTAGGGATCCTACCAGGGAAATTGGAAAGGGGTACATTCCAAACATCTAAACTGTAAATTATATGTTCTTAACCAAATTGCATTATGGAACGGGGTTCTTATTCTTGCCAAAAGTATCTGATATATTTCTCATGCAAAAATAGGTTACAACATCAGATAAGTAATTTATCTGGAAATATATATATATACACATATAACATATATATATGTACATACATATAAACTACAGTTAACATGCCATGTAAACATCATTTTTTCAACTTAGAAAAAAAAGCAGATAATTGAATTTTTTTAATTTTCAAAAGAATTCTAGTAATTTATATTATCTAGAATTAGTATCAAAGGACTTTAGAGCTGGAAGTCACCCCAAAGATGCTCTAGTACAGGAGTTCTTAAACCTGTTTTAGCTGTGGATCCCTTGGGTGAAGCTTGTGGACCCCTTTTTTAGAATACATAAATGCATAAAATTAAATAAGGAGGATTACAACGGAAACCAATTATATTGAATATGTGGAGACATGAGGAATTGAATTGAATATATGGAGATTGAAATATTGAATACATAGAGACACAAGAAACCACTGTTTTAGTCTAACTTACATTTGAAATATGGGGTAATGGAGGCTCCAATATGATACCTGGCCCCATTCTTTACCTATTCTTTCCCTTCCCCCAAACTCAGCTCTCCCTCAAGGAAGTGAGCAGATTGCTGGATTTAGCTCTGCCCTTACCCAGTCAGCTCACTTTCATGGAGGTGGGCAGGCTTCTGGATCAGGGAGACTTGGCTCTGGCAAGAATTTTAAGGTGTGTAATGACCAATCACTGATTGTGGCCTCTGCAGATTTCTGCTTACATAATACCTAACCGTTGGCCATGTGGCATCCCTTTAAAAGCTGAGGCTTTAAAAGCAGAGCTACCTCTGCTGTAGGACCTGGGATGGGGGTGGGATTGTAACTTGTCAGCCCTCCATGTGTGGCCTTATCAGCCAGCATGATGTAAAATAAGATTCCAATTATAAATTGTTACTTGGGTCTTGTTCCTGTTTTCTGGGTACAACACCAAGATTTGCCCAATATCACACAGTAAGTAAATGGTAAAAGTGAAACATGACTCTTGAAGCCTTCAGTTAATGTTTATATTTATTTTTTCTGGAACTGCTGTTGATTGCTCATGTTTTTGTGAATGAATCCTGGAAAAATGTTAACTAACATTTGATATTGAGCTAAGTCAAGTGTTTTTTGATCCCCTACCCCAATCCTTGGAGTCAAGAGGTTCTGAATTCAGATCCAGCCTCAGACACTTACTAGCTATGTGACCCTGGGTAAGTCACTTAACCCTGTTTGCCTCAGTTTCCCCATCTGGAAAATGAGCTGAAGAAGGAAATGGTAAACCACTACAGTATCTTTGCCAAGAAAACCCCAAATGTGGTCACAGAGAGCTGGACATGGCTGAAACAACTCAACAACAACAACCCCCATTCCAGCTTCTTTCGAAAGCTAACTAAAGTCCTAACTTCTACAAGAAACTCTTCCCAGTCGCTCTTTATGCCAGTGCCTTCCCTCTGGGATTATATCCAAATTATTCTGTCTATAATTTGTTTATGTGTTGTTATTTGCATGTTGCATTTCTCATTAGACTGTGAGCTCCTTGAGGGCAGGGACTGTTTTGTTTTATTTTGTTTTGTCTTTGTGTCCCCAGCTCTGTGCTCCTCACATAGTAGGTGCTGACTTGACCTAATGGGTAAGAAAATTGAATGTCATTTACACCCTTCTCTTGAATTACCAAAGCCTTTAGCAGGAAATAATGTTGGCTGTCAACAAAACAGTCAGAAGGATTTTTATTCTTTTAAATGAGAAACATTTAATCCAATTAACATTTATCGAGCTCGCTGTGTGCCTGAGTTTGATGGTACTTTTCCAACTCAAATGAACACGTCTTAACTTGATGGCTTCATAAAGAATATTGATACATATCACATTTCTCAACCTGCTGTTCTCTATGACTCAGTAAAAGTGATTTTCCATTTAAATACACAGATTGGCCATTATCATTTGCTTTTTGAGGTTTTTCATTTGCAAGCTTTTTTCCTCCATAAATAAAAAAGTACTAGGAAAGATTTTCACATGCTAGGCTTTCATCATATCCAAATGTATATATGTTGGTGGGGAGGGCAATATGTAGAGATGTTTCATTTCTATGTAGTTTTTTTTAATGCCAAAATGTGCATATATATCCACAATCCTGTAGGCCTCTAGTTCATACCAATGCGAACTTTACATATCCATTCTCAGCTAGTAGCAGACACTGATGTTATGAGTCTTGTAATGATGGATGGAGAGTAGATGATCCATGAAGAAATGACTCTCCAATACAAAAGGTTCACAGAATAATAATTGTCAGAACTGGAAAGAACTAGTCTAGACCTCCCATTTTCCAGATGCAAACAACTGAGGCCTAGACAGATAAACTGACTTGCCAAAGTACAGTAGAAACAATGCAGGCTTTGGAGTCTGAGGAAATGAGTTCAAATTCCATTTCTGCCACCTACTACCTTTGCAACTTTGGATCTGTCACTTAAATTCCCTGTATAATTTCTTCAACTGTAAAATGAAGGGGTTGGACTAGAGGGCTCTGAGGTCCTTTCTGGCTCTAAATCTTTGGTCCTATGATAAGTAAATTAAGTGAGTTAAACCCAGGTCCTCTGACTCCAGATACAGTATTATATCTACTATACTACATTCCCTTTGGCTTAATCAACAAAGATGTTTTCTCTAAACAGTCTTGAAAATAAATAATAATGAGTAGCATTTCAATTTTTTTTATCTTAAATTCAATTTAAATTCAGTTTTCTATTTTTTATAACTAAAATATGTGATTCAATGGACTAACTCTTTTATCATGAACCATCTCTTTAGGAGGAAAAGGCCTTGTAAGTGCCATGGGGGGATACAGAGATGAAAAAGACCCCTGCCTGCCCTCAAGAAGTTTACACTCTAATTAATAGCTACACCTTGCCAAATAAACAAGCCAATTCCCAAAGCAAACACAAAATCTTGGAGCTGTAAGGGGCCTTAAAGCTCTTGTCATCCAAACCCTTCTTTTATACAAATGAAACCAGCCTGTAAATTGGCTGGGGAAGTTATAGATTCAGTGAAATAACTAAAGAATTACCTTGCTTGGCTTAGTTAACTATAGTTGATGTAATCTTTCACTTTTCTACCATCTGTGTTAGGTGCCAGAGTCATTTGTTAACATGTGGATTGGTTTTTGTTTTTAATACTGCTGCATGCACATGAGCAAATTAATTCCATTTACTCATCTCTCTTTCATTTCTCAAGGTACTTAAAAAAAAGCTCACAGAATCACAACTTTGTAGAGTTGGAAGAGACCTCAGTGGCTATCTGGTCCATCTTATGCCCAAAATGAATCACAACCATAACATAACTGACCTGCTTGAAGACCTCTATGAGGAGGAACCCATTGCTTCCTAAGCCAGCCCATTGTACTTTGGCAGCTGCTCTACTTTCAAGGAAGCTTTTCCTGACACCAAGGCTAAATTTGCCTTTGTACCTTTAATCCATTACTCTTGTTTTTTTTTAATTCGGTATATAAACAGAACAAATTTAGTCCTACTTTTATATGATAGCTTTTCAAATGGTTTAAGGCAAGTATTTGAAGACTCTTATCCAGGGGTGGGGAACCTGAGGCCTCAAGGCCTCATGTGGCCTTCTAGGTCCTTGGGTGCTACATTTTGACTGAGTCCAAGTGTTGCAGAACAAATCCTTTTATTAAGGGGATTTGTTTTGTGAAGTTTGAGTTCAGTCAAAGGGCTTCACTTGAGGACCTAGAGGGCCACATGTGGCCTTAAGGCCACAGGTTCCCCATTGCTGCATCCAAGCCAAATATCTCAATTAATCTAAACAATCCTCATATAACATATACTTAAGAGCCTTTGACACCCTGTTTGCATTACATTATATGCTTTCCAGCTTATCAATAAACTTTGATGCCTGCATCAAAATGGGCACAGGCCGAACCGAGAAGTGTGGAATGATGGACACAAGCCAGGTGGGATCTGTCACAGAAGTTCCAATTTATTGATCAGAGAGCAGGGTTTATATAATGAATGTAAAGCAATTATCTCTTAGGTCCCCATGAGAAAATGTTTAATGTCCTTGTTCATTTACACACGTCTGTATGTTTTAATGTCCTTGTTCCCTTGCATGCATCTATGTCTGGGTCACTGCTTGGTTATCATGTCCTAAACTCCTGCAAGTCAGGAAGAGATGGTAAGCCAATCTTAAGACATATTATGGCCTTCATGGGGAGCTGGCTTGGGAGAAATCCTGGACCAGAGTCTTCCCATGTATGGGCCAGGTCAGAGATTGGCCTTCAATACTTCTTAATGGTGGCACACAGAACTAAATACAACACTCAAGATGGGGTTTATCCAGGAAAGAGTACAGAGGGACCATCACTTCTTTATTCTTGGAAATGATGCTTTTCTTATGTGGCCAAGGGCCACCTGTGACTTTTTCACTATCATATCATCCTGCTAAGGATGAGCTTGTAATACAATAAAATAAACATATCTTTTTTTTTTTTTGGCTTTTTGGAGGGCAGTTGGGGTTACATGACTTGCCTAAGGTCACACGGATAGTTTTTGTGTTAAGTGTCTGAGGCCGGGTTTGAACTCAGGTCCTCCTGACTCCAGAGCCAGTGCTCTATTCACTGTACTACCTGGCTGCCCCAACATATCTTTTTTAAACAAACTACCATCTAGCATAATACACTTATCCTGCAATTATAAAATTGATTTTTTGAGCTCAAGTGTAAAACTTTTACACTGATCCCTACTGAATTTCATTTAAATAAATTCAAACCAGTGCTGCCAATACCTTGTTGGATTCTGACTTTGTCATCTACTATGTTAGCTGTCTCTCACTTTTATATCATCTGAAAATTTGATAATGCTCTTTGCTTTTATCAAAATCATTGATCAAAATTTCCAAACATACAGGGCCAAGCACAGATTCCCCAAGACATATCAATAGAGACCTACTACCAAGTAGACATTGAACCAATAACTACACTTTGAGTCTAGCCATTCAACCAGTTCCAGATCAATCTTAATGTATCTATGTAACATCTAGTTCACATCTCTCTCCATTTCCACAAGAAATGAGATATTTTATCAAACACTTCTCTAAAACACAGGTAAACTATATTTAGCAGTCCTGTCAAAAAGAAAAGAAAAGAAGGTTTGTCTATCATGACTTTGTGTTGATGAAGCCAGGCTTCCTTTTATTTATAAGAAAATCAAAGGTTAAGAGTTAGAAAGTACCTTCATGACCATCTAGTCCAACTCCCTTATTTTACAGCCAAGGAAACTGAAGGTCAGAGACTTAAGCAGCTTTAAGCTGGCAAGACATCCAGCAAACATACTGTCTGCTTTAAAATTTTATTGATATCCTTTGTATTACTTCCATTTCCCAGTATATTCTTTTCCCTCTTCCACTCAGAGAACCATCCCTTTTAACAAAGAACAAAAAGAATGGAGAGAGATGCGTTCTATCTCTTCTTGGGGGTCTGGCAAATTCATGCTTATCACTCTTTGCTGGGTACATTACATCCAGTCACAAGGAATCTGTCATCCCTATATTTTAAGCCATAGTCTAGAAATCCAAATTCCATTCTCAGTTGCTCCCTTTCATATTATGAATCAGTCGTTCCCTTCATCATCCTTTGCTTGCAATGGTCAACACTGGAGAAAATATCTCCTGTGCTCTTATTATTTTCAGTTTCTTGTTCAAAACTTTATCATTTTTAGCTATTTTTCAAAGTTTTTTTTCTGCCAGCAACTGTTTCTGTTCATATTAATTGCCAGAAATTGGTAGCAATTATTTTATTTTGATAAGTTTTCAGAGGTTTTCTATTATTTCTTTTATTACATGCCCCATATATCAAAGACTTCTCTAACTTGCTATTACCATGTCGACAAATAATTGCCTCAGTATTCCCTGTGTGGGTAATCACCAACCACCAATTGTTCAACTTTGGCTGCTTCCTATAATTCCTATTAGATGGTCTTAAATTTGTCTTTAACTCCAAGTAAACACTAAGCATTTTCCCTTCCTTCTTTCCTCTTCTGTGTGTCATTCTTCCACTCCTTAAAGTGAAGGAAGAAGGGGAGGAGGAGGAGAAAAAAGAAGAAGAAGAAAAAGAAGAAGAAGAAGATGATGATGATGATGATGATGATGATGATGATGATGATGAAAAAGAAACATGGAATTGTCTCTGAAAACCTGGAGTTTGAGGAGGCATTTCATCTGCACCTACCACAATGAGCCAGGCACTGTGCTAACCAGTGGAAAGAGAAAAAAAGATGAAAATTAATACACCACCCCCACTCCCCACCCTCAAGAAGCTCTACATATATACAAATAAATAATGGTGGTTGTCAAGAGATTTAAAATTATTTGAAAGATGTATGATTTTGAATGAAAAATATATTTAACTTAGTCATTTATAAAGACATTGGAGGTTAAAAAAACCTGCAGTAGACTAGTGTGGGATAGTGGATAAAGGGTTGAATTTGAAATCAAGAAGACCTGAATCCCAATCCTTCCTCTGACACTAACTCTGAGACCAGGTTCAAGTCACTTAAGTTCCCTGATTTTCAGTTTCCTCATAAATAAAATGGAAATAATGATATTACATTACCTAATTCACAGGATTATTATGAGGTTCAAACAAGGTAAAGCACTTTACAAGCTTTAAAGCCCTCTCCAGGTGTCAGTTATTATTATAATGACATAATGTGTTTGTTACTATGCTATGGCCAGTGGGGCACTGGGCAGCATAATCAAAAGGGCTATACATTATTGGCAATTAGTCTTTACTGGGCAGAATTCCTTATTTAGCCCAAGGACCATAGCAGTAGAAGCAGCCAGGAAGGTTTGGTTGGGTTGGGTTTGTTGTTTTGTGTATGTTTTTATAAAGGTAAGTTGACAGGAAAAGTTTGTTAATATGAAATGCAATCTGATTTATGCCATAAGATTTTGCAATATTCATGTGTTGCAACATAAAATTATGATTTTAATTGGAGGTTGATAATTATAGCTTACAAGCTATGTCAGTTAATCAGTGCTGAAATCAAGTTTGCACTAAGCAACAGGCTTTAACTCAGCATTCACAAAGAAGGGTGAACCCAACCAGGGAGTAACACAAGAATCCATTAGCAGGAGATGAAGATATACAGGAAGTCCCAAAACCTAGTTATATACTCAAAGCAGCAAGGTTGGGATTGGGGGCTAGGGATGGGAGGAGACATTCAATTGTCTATTACAGTAGATTTAATATAGTATAGTAATATAGTAGATTAATTTAATTTAATATAGTATATATTATATACAATATAGTATATAATATAGATTTAATATAGTAGATTTAAAGAATTTTTGAGAAAAGTATAAATTCCATGGTAGGTAACTCTGCCCACCCTAATCCTTGATGATATTGCTGTGTTTAAGACGAAGGTTATGGATGCCGGCCAACACATCCTCCCACAACATGCCCCTCGGTATCTCTGTCAACCTCCTGTGAGAGAGAAATTGAGGCTGAAGATATGGATTAAAGAATAAGCTATATAGCAGAGGAACCCAGAAACTATGCCATATGAGGAATAATTGAAGTAACTACAGGTGAAGACAGACAGAGACTTGGGAATAGGGAGGAGATGAAATTTGTCTTTAAATTTTTTAAGCCAAGTCAATAAGCATTTATTAAGTGCCTACTATGTGCCAGGCATTGCACTAAGGAGTGGTAATACAAAGACAAAGACAGTTCCTACCAATTAGGAGATCACATTGGGGGAGATAATGTGCAAATAAGAATGCATAAACAAGATAAATACAGGATAAATTGGAAATAGGATCAGAAGGAAAGCACTAACATTGAGAAAGGAAAGCCTACAAGAAAAGCTTCTTATAAAAAGTGGAATTGTAACTGAGGAAGACTGGAAAGAAGCCAGGGAAGCCAGGATGAGGGGGAAGAGAATTACAAGCATAGAGGAATGCAAGTGAAAATGGGAGTTTCCTTGCAAGAAACAAGGAGACCAGTGTCACCAAATCATAGAGTAGGTGGAGAGGAGTAAAGTGGAGGGTTGGTTGTCACATAAAAGAATTATACTTTATCCTGTGTGACTCCAGAGGTCAGAACAAGAAGTACTATAATCTTAGAATGATAGGATTTCAAGCTATAAGAGCCATTAATGATTCCTGACATTTTAGCACAGATTCCTGACATTTTACAGCTGAGGATCAGCTCAAATAAGTTGAATAAGTTTCCCAAAGACAGGATTCAAAACCATGGTCTTTTGACTCCAAATCTAGTGCTCTTTCCATTAAAAAAAAAAAGTTATTGGGAGGCAGATTTGGGAACATACCAACAACTGGAGATGTCAAACAGCAGAATGACCTACCACCATGGAATAGCATGCTCCATTGAATAATAGCTCACCTTTTCCAATAACAACAATATTCACAATCTCAAATTTTCCCATGTTAAATAATAATAATAGCTCACATTTGGGCTCACGACTTCATAGAGGAGGGCAGCCTAAGTGGCTCAGTGAATGGAGCACCAGCACTGGAGTCAGAAGGACCCGAGTTCAAATCTGGCCTCAGACACTTGACACACTAGCTGTGTGACCTTGGGCAAGTCACTTAACCCCAATTGCCCTGCTTTCTCCCCTCCAAAAAGCAAAAACAAAAAAAAAGAGTTCATAGAGCACTTTCTTTTCAAGGAAGGCATGCAACCCTGTAAAGTAGATGGTATAGAAAAATGAGATCCAGAAAAGTGTGAAGACATTTCCATGGTCACATAGTTAGAAAGAGCTAGTGTAGGACAGTTGAAAGGACACTGTTTCTACAGTTAGAGGTTCAAATCCCACATCTGTCACTTATCACCTATCCTACACTCTACTTCTCTGCAATTCAGAATTCTCCTGGGTAAACTGAAAGGTAGGATGGTATTAGAGATAAAAAAAAAAAAGGCAAAAGACATTCCCTGCCCTCAAGGAATTCATAGCACAATGGGGGAGTAAATATGCAAACAACTTGTGCTACCAAGATGTGGACAGCAGAAATATCCATCTAGTGACTTCCCTAAAACTCAGTGTAACTGGGGCACCTTAATACCCCACCACAGATATGGGACTAATGAGTTTCCTGTAAATACTTTTCAACTCTTTTGATGTTGTCAACCAATCAACCCAGAGGGCAACAGATTCTCTTAGTATCCACTGTGGAACTGACTTTCTATTATTTGCCAGCTAAGTGGCACAAGGGATAGACACCTCTTCCTGAATTCAAATCAGTCCTCAGACATTTAGTAGCTGTGTGACCCTGGGCAAGTCACTTAACCCTTTTTGCCTCAGTTTCCTCATATGTAAAATGAACTGAAGAAGGAAATGGCAAACCACTCCAGTATCTGCCAAGAAAAATCCCTAAATTGGGGCAGCTAGGTGGTGCAATGAATAGAGCACCAGCCCTAGAGTCAGAAGGACCTGAATTCAAATACAGCCTCAGACACTTGATACTTACTAGCTGTGTGACCTTGGGCAAGTCACTTAATCCCAATTGCCTTGCTTTCCCCCCCACTCAAAAAAGAGAAAGCCCTAAATGGGGTCATGAAGAGTTGGAAATGACTAAAATGACAGAACAACAAAAACTGTTAATAAGTTTTTCCTGACATAGCATATGGAACTTCATGGGATCACAGAGGCTATTTAAAGGCCAGTCTCCTCATTTTATATAGGAAAGTGCCTCTCTGGGGTTGCAGCTTATCCAAAGCTACAAAGACAAAAGGTCTCAGAAGCAAAATTTAAAGCCCCAGCCTCTTCAAAGTCAGTGCCCTTTCCACTTTCTGGTTCTTCCTCCTCTACTCCTAATATATATTTCTGAATTTTCCATGCAATTCTATGAAACACATGTTATAATCCCCATTTTACAGATGAGGAAACTGAGATCCAGAAAAGTACAAAGACATTCCCATGGTCAAATAGCTACATAGAGCTAGAACCAAGATTCTTACCCAGATTTTCTGACTCCAAGATCAATGCCTTCAAAGAAGCATTGTAGCACTGTGAATAGGATTATTAGATTCAGAGTCAGGAACATTTGAGTTGAAATCCCCATGTTTAAGTTAAACATCCAACAGGCACAGTGCATTGCACATAGTAGGCCCTTAAAAATGTTTATTCAATTAAATTCTATATGAAGTAGCAAGCGCCCACCAGGTCTGGACTGCCATAGTTATTGACTTCACTTTCTGTTCTCCCCCAAATTGCTCTCTCATGCCTTCAGTCACTGAATTGTCTTGCTTCCTTTTCCCATGTAGAACTGAACTATTCCCAGGCACCTCTAACATTCTCCAAAACTCTGACCTTCATCTCAGTTTTCATCTTGCCTTAGACTTCTTTGCTCCACCCAACTTTCTCCCCCCACTCACTCATCATTGCCTTTCACACCTACTCAGAAGTACTGTCTGCAATAGAAAAGACAAATGCCTTCCATACCACCCCACCCATTCTCTCCTTAACCACCTGCAACCTGGCTTTTGTCCCCAACCCTCACCGAAACTTTTCCCTCCCAGATTCAGTGACCTCCTTCTTTCTAAATCCAAAGATCTTGTCAGTCATTCTCCAAAGGCCTTCTCTTTAAATTTAAAACTGTTGATCACCCCCCTACACACACAGCCCATCTGCTTTTGGATCTCTGAATTCACTGACATTGTGTCATTGTTTAAATTTTTCATATATGTATGTTTTGTTTCCCCTGTCTAGTCCCTATCCATACCTCCAAGAAGAGAACTGTCATATAGGTACATGGTATGTGTTCAGTAAATACCAATTGAATTAATGTAGTAGAATAATAGATTGAGAACTGAAAAGGGCCTAAGAGAACATCTTGTACATCTTTCCTTTTGCAGTTGAGAAAACTGAGGTCACAGAGGGGAATAGACTTGTCCAAGGCCACTCAGTAGTGATTTAATAATATTTTGCACTTATATAGTGCTTTAAAGATTGTAAAGCATTTTACAGATGTTAGTTCATTTTATTTTCACAACAATTCATAGTTGTTTTTGTTCTTCAGTCATTTCAGTTGTGTCTGACTTTTCATGATCCCATTTGGGGTTTTCTTGACAAAAATACTGGAGTGGTTTGCCATTTACTTCTCCAGCTCATTTGACAGTTGAGGAAACTGAGGCAAGCAGGGTTAAGTGACTTGCCCAGGGTCATACAGTTAGTAAGTGTCTGAGTTCAGATTTGAATTCAGAAGATGAGTCTTCTTGACTCTAATTCCAGTGCTCTGTGCACTATGGCGCCACCTAGCTGCCCCTCCAATATTCTATCCACTGTCACCTAGCTCTCTACCCAGGTCAGGTCATCTTATTCCAAACCCAGAGTTCTTTTCATGGTACCACAAATCCAACTTCCAAGCTTCAAAGAATGCATAGAATAACAGATTTAATTAGGAGGGACCTCACAGGTCTTCTATTCCAATAAGAAATACCTCCAATAAGTGAGCATCAAACCTCTATTTGAAGAAGTCCAATGTGGAAGAACTCCTGTGCCAACACCCCTCCCCAGGCAGTCCATTCTACTTCCAGTCAGATCTAACTGTTAAGGACTTTTTTTCTGACACCAGTACTAAATCTCTGCATTTTCTCTACCCAGTGACCCTCGTTCTGCTCTCTGGAGCCCAGCTGAAAAGAGCTAATCTCTCCTAAGTATGATAGCCCTTCAAATTCATGAAGATACACCTGAAAACTATGGGTTTTTTCAGTCTCATATGCTGAGGATACATTTTCTTTTCCTCTTCATGCCCAGGGAAAACATATCCTCTATATTTCCCTCAATGGCTCTGGACCACACCTATAAATGTGCCACTATATAACAAGGTGTATAGCATTAAACAAGTCACCAAATGTCTCTGGGCCTCCTTTCCTCATCTATAAAATGAAAGGGTTGAACTAAATAATAATAAAATGACATTTTATAGGTCTTGAAAGTTGACATAGTGTTTAACATATATTATGTCATTTGGGATACAATAGCCTTATGATTTAGGTCAAAGGGTCATAGATTTAGAAGCTCAAGGGGCCTTAGAGGACACCCAGTCTAACCCCCTTATTTTATAGTTAAGGAAGATGAAGCCTAGGAAATTTAGGTGACTTGACTAAGGTCACCCAGGTAATAAGCATCGAAGGCAGAATGTGAACCTATGTCATCTGACTCCAAATTCAAGACCCTTTCCACTGCATCATGTGGTACTCCTCTCCTCTTCTCCAAGGTACCACAGGTTTTTAAAAATTATTATTATTATTTCTATTGATATCTTTGGTCTTTACATTGTCAAAATTTCTCCCAATATCTAATCTGTCCCTCCTCCCTTCCCAGAAAGTCATCTTACTAGAGGCATTATTATTATAAGAGGCACTATATATGTAAAGGGGGAAGGAGACAGAGAAAGAGAGAGAGAGATTATATCATAATATTACAAATGAGTCTTAAAGATGTAAGTGATCTGCCCCATGGTCACACAACTAATGAGTATAATAGGCAGGATTTCAACTTGTCTCCTTGATTCTAAACCCATACTATATAAGGTCCCTTCCATCTCTAACACATGCTGGTCCTACAATGTCATCCGGATTTTTCAAATGTGACTCCTTTCAAAAATGCAAGGGAAAAGAATCTTGCTCTAACAGGATTTGCAAGGGGCAGAATTTATAATGAATTACCAGTTTAAGTAAAGAAGATAAATTAAGAATCTAGAGATAACTTTAATTACAGAGGATGAATCCTGTGCTTCAGAAGCTGGTCTTTTTCTTTTATCCTGCTAATAGAGATTCATGTCAAAATACTTGTCTAAGGTTGGGGCACAGTTAGTGATTCAACTTGCTATCAAGTGGAATACACAAAGACACCCTAAAATCAGTCAATAAAGTCAGTTGATAAGCATTTATTAAGTTCTAGGCACTATCCTAAACTCTGGTATTTTAAATACCAACAACACTTCACAGATTTACAATACATTTGTTTCTAGGGCTTCTCACTAATTTCATAAGAACATAGATTTAAAGATGAAAAAGACCATTGAGGTCATCTAGACTTCATTTTAAAGTTGAAGAAACTAAGGTCCAAAGGCTCAGAGAGGTGAAGTGATTTGTCTGAAGTCACACAGGTAGTAAGTAATAGAGGTAGGATCTGAACCCAGGTCGATTGATGAAAGAAAGAAAAGAAAGAAAGAAAGAAAGAAAGAAAGAAAGAAAGAAAGAAAGAAAG
>NW_027187370.1:619436-676068 GCF_028583685.1 Petaurus breviceps papuanus
AAGAAAGAAAGAAAGAAAGAAAGAAAGAAAGAAAGAAAGAAAGAAAGGAAGGAAGGAAGGAAGGAAGGAAGGAAGGAAGGAAGGAAGGAAGGAAGGAAGGAAGGAAGGAAGGAAGGAAGGAAGGAAGGAAAGAAGGAAGGAAAGAAAGAAGGAAAGAAGGAAAAGAAAGAGAAATATGTTTCATGTAGATTTTACTGCTTTTTTTAAAGTTTTATGTTATCTGTTATCTCATTTAAATCTCCTGGGCCAGTGACAGGCTATGTCTGCTGTGTGAGAACCACCCCTAGCTAAGTTCTGGGAAGGTTTGTAATGAGGTTGGCCACAGAAATGCTTAAAGAAAGGGAGTGCGATTTGATGAAGAAAGCATTGGACTCTCTTTTAGTGCCAAGGAAAGCTGGGCTCAGATCCATTCTTTGAGATCCATTAGTTGCATGCCCATGGAAAGTTCCTTAACCTCTCTAAGTCATGGTTTTCTCATCTGTATAATGGAGATACCATCCACAGTAGTACTTACCTCACAGAGGTATATGGAGCTTCATGGAATGAATACATTGAAAGTGTTTTGCAAAACTTAAAGTGTTATGTAAATGTAAGTTATTGTTATTATTGAAGAATACTGAGATTGTAAATTTATATATAGAAAGCCATAATCTGCATTGGTGATGGAAGGACCCATGCTGATGAAACCTCATATCCTTGATGCATGTAACATATTACACAGACCTATGTTCCTTACCAAATAGGAAAGCTTCACTAAAAATTTAAAATCAAAGAGCATTCAAAGGAAAAAAAGAACTTGTATTGAGGCTATATGCTACAGTTTCCTATATGTAGGATCAGAAGACATGTGTTCACTTTCTGACTCTGTAACTTACTATTTTACAAGATTTGGACAAGTTACTTAATCTCTCTCTGACTCAGCTTCCTCATTTACAAAGTTAAAAAGTTGTTTTAGATGACCTCAGAGGTCCCTTCCAGTTCTAAATATATGTAAAAATATTCTACTTTTCCTTATGTTGCTAATGTAATTTTAGAGGTTTGCTTTCATGTCTCTTAAAACTTCTTTCTTTCATATTGAGTTCAAGTGCATCTTCTGGATCCTTAAAGACCAAACATCATTACTTTTCAACATTCTCAACTGAGAATGAAATGGGTAGTAGGAGGAAAATCTAACATTCTCCACCTGCTACTGGTGACTTCAACTGTATTTACTCACTTCTGAAGGGCATGGAGCATAACAGAGCTCTCTCCCCTCATTTCTATTTTTCTCTCTTTCCATTATACTTTTTGTCCTCAAGCATAAGCCTAAAGTGGTTTATGGGACCAGTGGGAATCCCAACTGAAGAAAAGTAATTAGTTTTAATTGGATGAGAGAAGTATTCTGATATCTTACAGGATCCAAGATTTAGGGCTGAAAGGATCCTTAAAGTCCTTTTGTACAAATGGAGCCCAAAGAGGGTAGACAGATATATAGATAGGTAAGTAGGTAGGTAGGTAGGAAAATAGATAGAGGGATAGATAGAACTAGTTAGCATTAAGTACCTACTATGTTCTAGTCACATTGCTAAACATTGGGGGAACAAATAAAAGCAAGAAAGAATGTCCCTGCCCTCAAGAAGCATGCATTCTAATGGAGAAAAACAATACATAACGGAGAGGTGGAAAAATGAAGGGGTGAGGAGGAACACAGGGCATGGAGATGGCTGGGAAGTAGTAAGAAGGCCCCATTCACGACAAGCTGAGTCACAAGCTCACCTATCAGAGCCTGGAATCCCAGAGGAAAAGACCATACTTCCAGTAGGAAGGAGATGAAGATGATGGCCAGAGTACAGACACCATGATATAGAAGTGCAGACTTGCTCAAGGTCACTTGGGGAATAAATGTCAGAACCAAGATTTGAACCCGTCCTCTGATTCCAAATCCAGCGCTTGTTTTTTTACTGGGTCTTTTTCCTTCTGACCCTAACGGTTCTCTAGTATATATAGATAGGTGCCTATTCTACTGAGGAGATTGAAAAGACATCCCTATAGTTATGTTGATATAAACTTCATTTAAAAGTGTAGACTACTTGGGTGTGTTATTTGTTTTTATATAATAATGTTTCTTTACATTGTATCTATAAATGGAAGGACTTCCTCAGAAGTTCTTATATTTATCTCGTCTAATATAACAGTATTTAAACACAATATGATTCAATTCAACATTTATTAAGCAATACAGTGTTTGAGGACTTATACTAAGATGCACAGATCCTAAAGATATATACCATACACTCAAGGCACTCATGATATAATGGAAGGAGAGGAGGGGCACAGTGGGAAGGAGACTTGGACGCTATAGTTACAATACAAGGGAGAGGAGGCGATATGGTAGCTGGCTTTATTTATATGAAGGGCTTTTTCCTGGAAGAAGAAATAAAGTTCTCCTGCTTATCCCCAGAGAGCAGAACTAGAAACAAGGGGTAAAATTGGCAAAAAGCTCAACTTGGCTGAATATCAATCAGTCTTCCTGATGTGAGGCCTGACACAGCATCCACTGTGCCACCCAGCTGCCCTGGAGTCAGAAAGAACTGAATTCAAATCTGGCCTCAGTCACCTACCAGATGTGTGACCCTGAACAACTTATTTAACTTCTATCTCACTCTCCTCAACTGCAAAATGGGGATCATAATGGAACTTATCTCCCAGGGTTGTAGGTGCAACTAGATGGTGCAGTGGATAGAGCAGTGAGCCTGGAGTCTGGGAGACTCATCTTCCTGAGTTCAAATCTCAGGTCTCAGACCATTATTAACTGTTTATTCCCAGGCAAGTCACTTAACCTTCTTTGCCTCCATTTTCTCATCTGTAAAATGAGCTAGAGAAGAAAATGGCAAACCACTCCAGTTTCTCTGCCAAGAAAACCCCATATGGGATCACAAAGAATCGGACACAGCTAAACACATACATACATACAGGGTTGTTATGAGGATCAATGATAAAATATGTACAAAACATTTAACACAGTGATTTGCACACAGTAGGCATTTAATAAATGCTTATTTCTTTTTCTTTCCTTCTTGCTTTTCCTCCTATATTAGGAAGATTACTTAGGCAACAGTGTGAAAGATGAATTGAGAAGACTGGAGGCAGGAAAGCCATTTGGGAGTCTTTTGTAATAGAGTGGGAAATGAGATTCTCAGATGAATCAAGAAAAGATGATGTTAAAGAGAAAATGGAAGACAACAGCTGCACAACTAACTGAATGTGGAACAGTGGAAGGAGCACGGATCTGGAGTCAGAGGAGCCAGGTGCAAAGCCAGGGTAGCTTCCTAGCCAGGTAGCAGATCTTTCCTCTGGGACTTCCTCAGGCTTCTCATTGGACACATAATAGGCTCAATAAATGTTTTATTTCTGACTGATCCGTAAAGTGAGAAGATTGTCCCAGATGATTTATAAGTTTGTTTGTTTTTGCAGTTCCCATGGCTCTATGACTGTATGTATGTTTGTGTGTATATGTATATGTGTGTATGTGTAGGTAGGTAGGTAGGTATATAGAATTGATAAGACTTGGTAACTGATTGACTGAAGGGAGTGAGACAGATACGAGGGAGAAAGAAGAGGCAAAGATGATTATAAGATTGCAATCCCCGGCGCTTGGGACAATGGTGGTACCATCAACGGAAAGCAACAAGTGGGGTGAAAGGAGGGGAGAAGGTTTGAGGAGGTGCGTTCAGCTTTGGACATGTTTGATGTGGTAACAGGACATTAAGATGAAGGTTTCTAGCAGATAGCTAGAAACATGAGACTAGAGCTTTAGGGGAGCAATTGGGTAGAGTTGAAAGTGGAAATATAGATTGGGAAGTCATCAACATAGAGGTGATAATTAAGACTGTGGGAGTGAAAGAAGTTAAGAAAAAAAAAGTATAAAGATACAAGGGAACCAAGAACAGATTCTTGAAGGATATTTGTGGTTAGATGGCAGGATGAAGGTGAGGAGTCAGCAAAAGAGACAGACTTTAAAAGATGCTTAGTAGCATTTTACAGGTTCTTTGGGATTAGTAAATAGACTTCACACACATATAAGCATGTGCGTGTGAAAGCATTTTTTTTTAACTAAAGAATGTTTCTTCATTATTAGTGCTTAGACTGATAGGTTGATGCTATCAGACAATATATAGCCTATGGTAGAAATCTCGATCATGCAAAATGACAAACTGCCCAAAGAAGAATAAATCTTGGTGAATGATCATATGTTAAGAAAATGATATGGTAATTCACAAAGCCATGACAGACTCAATAATTGATATACTACTCCTCCCAACCTCACCCTTGGGCAGGGCCTGGGGTGGGATCCACCATGTGTTGGAACTGAAGACTTTCCAAGTTGTAGTCTGGTATCTGGCAAGTGATACAAATTCTGAAACAAAGTTAGGGAGCAAGAAAAGCCACATCCCCAAATAGACAGGTATGAAAGTGATCATCCAGAGTTAAAGTCAGTGATCTGAATAATAGGAACTAAGAAGATTCCCTGAAGAAGAGGATATTAGTGGACTGAAGAGAAACAAGTCACCAAGTACCAGAATCAAAGAGAGTTCAGAAGCCAGCAAGGAGGCATGGTCTAGGGGTTAGCCTGACATGCTGCTACTTTCCATGTTCTCCAGAGAAATAATTGTCTGTTAAGCAGCAGTGAACAGTCTAAATTCTGAGCTGACTAGGATGACATCTCTTTTGATCACATCTCTATCAACCTCAAGTGCAAGGGCTAAGGAATATTCTATTTTTAAAATCTACACAGGGAAAAATTACAAAAGTCTAAAAAATTTCAAGGGCAACTAGATGGTTCAATGGATAGAGAACCAGGCCTGGAGCCAGGAAGACTCATCTTCCTGAGCTCAAATTTGGCCTCAAACACTTACTAGCTGTGTGACCCTAGAAAAGTCACTTAACTCTATTTGCCTCAGTTTTCTTATCTGTAAAATGAGTTAGAGAAAGAAATGGCAAACTACTCCATTATCTTTTCCAAGAAAACCCCAAATGGGGTCACAAGGAATTAGACACCACTGAAGCAATTGAACAACAAAAAAGTCTAGAAAAGAAAAGAATTAGAAAACAAATTGCTGATCATCTTCAAGTATTTGAAGGACTGTCCTAAGGAAGAAGGATTAATCTTTTTCTACTTGACTCTAGCGGTCAGAACCAGGGGCAATGGGCAGAAGTGACAAAGATGCAGATTTTGGTTCAGTCCATGGAAAAACTCCTTATCTTATTCAAAATTAAGAAGGACTGCCTCAGGAGGCAATGAGTTCCTCATCACTGGTAGCCATCAAGAGGAAGTTGGATGAGATGACTACTTGTCGAGGATTTTATGGAGGGGGATTCTTATTCAGGCATGGATTGAACTGGCCAACCTTCTGTGAGTCTGTGAACTATGGAGCTTAAAAACAATATTTTACATTTGCAGTTTTAAGAATTCTTCCATATATCTCAACCCTGGACAACTTCATTAAATAATTTATTTGCCCAAAGGGCAGGGATGCATGCAAGCACCTATTGATGGAATTTCTCCTGCAAATTAAATTCATTCTTAATGCAATTTGCTATCAGCATGTGGAAATAACATCATTATATGAAACCAGTAAACAAAATGATATCTGCCAAAATGGAATTCTTTGTCTTTTTCTTACATCTTTCCTCTGAATTGCTAGTTTCCTACTCTCCCAGCTATGCTACTATATGTATTTATTATTATTGTTATGCCCTTATTTGAAATTATTATTACTATAGGCACTATAATAGGCAGTCTAGGTAGAGAACTACCCTTGTAGTCAGGAGGACCTGGGTTCTCTCATACATATTAGCTGTGTGACACTGGGTAACTCTCCAAGAATGTAAATTGCTAGGTAGTCAATAAGTCAATAAACATGCATTAAGCACCTACTATGTATCAGGCATGGAACTAAGCCTGGAGATATAAAGGCAAAAGACAGTCAGTCCTTACTCTCGAGGAGCTCACAGTTTAATGTCGTCTCCCCATATAAATATTAACAGCTACGTCGGAACAAGCTGCACACAGAACAAATTGGCAATCATAAAAAAAATGGAGGCACTAGGATTAGGCTGAATTGAGAAAAGTTTCCTACAGAAGGTGGAATTTTAGCTGGGACTTGAAAGAGTCAAAGGAAGAGAGGAGGCTAACCAACATTAGTAGAGGGCCTTTCCTCAGCTGGGAGTTCCCTTTAACAATGAACCACTAGTCCAGTCCTTATCCCTATAAGAGTTAATATTTATATGGTATTTAAGGCACAGAGAATCTTTTTCACATGTTATCTCATTTGATCCTCACAAAAACTCTGTAATGTAGACAGGTCAATTATGACAAATCCCATTTTACAGGTGAAGAAACTGAGATTCAGAGAAGTGAGCTAACCAATGTCACATCACTAGTGAGTGGCAGAACTAGCTTTAACCCAGGTTCTGAGGCTACTAAGCCTAGTGTTCTTTCCATGACACTGCTGCCACCACTCTTTTTGTTTTTAGCTCCTTAAAGGCAGGGATCTGGCTTTTGCCTCTCTTTGCAACTTCAAATTTTAGCACAGTGCCCTACACATATATGTATTTAATAAATGATTGTTGGCTGACTGACTTACTATCTAGTCTAATCTTCTAAATCAGTGATGTGAAATTCAAATAAAAATGGGGGCCATTATATAAATAGATCCCTGCAGGTGAAGATTGTCTCAAAAAATGACATATTAACATCATCTGTGTTTTATTGTATTTTATTTATTTTGTTAAATATTTTGCAATTCCATTTTAATCTGGTTCATGCTGCACTCAGGAGAGCTGCTGGCTGTGTGAGGCCAGCTGGCAGCTTGTTTGACAACTCTGCTCTAAATCACTCCTTAAATTCCTTATTTCTCAACTTGCCTCTTTCCCAATAACTAGCTCGAGCAATTGGTTCATCAGTGTGAAATTGAGATATTTTAATTCTCTACAAGGTAACCAGTGGCTTAATATAAGGAAAACCTCCCTAACAATTAGAGCCATCCCAAAATGGAAGACAGTGCTCCTTAAGTAGAATGCTAAGAAGGGGCTTCTCCACCTCAAGCATGGGAAGACTTCCCCTGGAGGGATGGGTAGATGAGAACAAGAAATCCTTTGAAGCTAAGGGCAAGTCATAGGCTTTAGAACTGGAAAGGCTTTCAGAGGTCACTTAGTCCAATTCCCTTTTCTTATAGATGAGGGAACTGAGGCCCAGAGAAATTAATTGACTTGGCCAATGTCATACAGATAAGATTCAAAAGTGGGATTTGAAACTAGTTTCTTAAACTCCAGAGTCAATGTCATCTGTGCCATGGCATCTTTTTGAGTCTCAGTTTCCTCCTTTGTAAGATGGGGATGATACTGGCAGTCTCACCTTTGGCACATTCTGGCTGTGTGACCTTGAACAAGTAACTTAACTTTTCAGTGCCCCAAGCAATACCTCTAATACTATAAGTTGTAGAACAGGTACTAATCTGCATTGATGAGGGAAATTTCCTCTCTGGGAATTCCCTATGAAATCAAAGGCCTTGTCAAAAAGCCCCCATAAGATTGTTGTGAGGGAAGTGTTTTGAACACATTAAAGTACATTATTGCTATTAATGTTATCATTATTATTATCATAATATAATTATTATATATTATTATATCTTATATATTATAACATATGCATCATATATAGTATTATGCATATGTTATGTATTATAACATCATATATAATTGGAAAATAAATTATTATAACATATATATTATTGTAACATACATCTGATTGGAGCATTTCTTTACATTGTCATTTTTTTAAACATTTGCCTTTTTTATGAATCACATTTTAACCTATATTGGAAGCAAAGTTTATTAACAGACACATGAAGGTTGCTCTCTGGAATGTTACTATTTTTTTAAATTACCTTGCTCTCTGAATCAAGAAGTTAAAGGTGAGAATAAGGTGACTCGGGGAGAAGTGAATGTAAAAATCAATGTCGCTCCTGGAACTGACCTGACTACTTTGCTGACTAAGATGACAAAAATGTATGGGGCCCTCACTGAGCAGAATCACAGAAATATAGAAACCTGTTTTAACAAGAAGGTAAAAGATTACACCCCTACCCCCACAAGAAATTCACCTGAGTTTAGGGGGACCCATGAAACTGGAAATTTTCAGCTTATCCATTCCTTTATTTCATTTTGTTATCTCAGAGCCAAGAGTTGAATGTACAGTTATCCACTAGCTCTGAAGAGACAGCACTAAAAAGAGTAAGATTGCTGAACTGAGTTGTACCCTTCAAATATTGGAATTTGAGCTTCAGTCCCAATAGTTTCTGGTTAGAAATCTGCCATTTATTCAGTGACTAAACATTTACTAGCACTTAACATGTCCCACACACAGTCATAAGGAATGGAGAAAAAAAGAAAGGTGAAAAACAAAGTCCCTGCCCTCCAGGAGTTACCATTCTAATGGGGAAAATAATACAGATAACTATGTACACATACAGTATATACAGAATAAATGGGAGGTCATCACAGAAGAATGGGCATCTAGGTGGTGCAGTGGACAGAGTGCTGGGCCTGGAGTCAGGAAGTCTTATCTTCCTAAGTTCAAATCTGGCCTCAGATACTTAGCAGCTATGTGACACTGAGCAAGTAAATCACTTAACTCTGCTTCAGTTTCCTCATCTGTAAAATGAACTGGAGAAATGGCAAGCCACTCCAGTATTGTCAAGAAAACCCCAAATGAGGTCAGGTCATGAAGTGTCAGACATGACTGAACAGCAACAACTAATCTCAGAGGGAAGGAGGAAGCTCAGGGAGCTTGGGATAGACCTTTGTAGAAGGTAGGACTGGAGCTGAGTCATGAAGGAAGCTAGAGAAGCTAACAAGTGTAGGTTAGAGGGCAGAGCATTCCAGTATAGAAGATGCCAGATCAAAAACAGAAAGGCAGGAGATGTGGCAGGAGACCATGTGCCAATAGCAGTAGGTGGCGAGTTCAACTAAATTATAGAATGTGTATAGAGAGGTAAAGTGTAAAAAGACTGAAAAGATAGAAGAGGGCCAGACTATGAATGCCAAACACCAGACTTTACAGCTGATGCTGGAGGTAATTAAAAGCCATTGACAATTATTGAATAGGTGGTTGACGTGGCAAGACCTACACTTAAGGAAAATCACTTTTGGTAGCTGAGTGGAGGATGATTTCAAGTTGGGAAGGACCTGAGGCAGAGAGACTAATTAGAAGGCTATTAAAAATAGTCTAACTGAGAGGTAATGAGGGCCTGTACCAGGAAGATGGCAACTGTGTGATGTTTTAAAGGTAGAAAAGACAAGATTTGACAACAGATATGTTCATTCACTCACTCTTGGAATAGTAATTAGTCAAGTACCTGCTACATACAATGGGAGATAAAAAAAAAAAAAGCAAGACATAGCCATGTCCTAAATCAGCTTGCAATCTAGTAATTTTTAAACATTTTTAATTTAACAACCATATGTCAAGTATCTACTACAAACAAGTCATTGTGCTAGTCACTGGGGACCTAAAGATAAAAAATTATTCAAGTTCTGCCCTAATTAAGCTATATTTTATTGGAAGGATATGATGTGTGCACAGAACAGTGTGACACAAAGTCTTACGATTGTACTATTGGAGAAATATAGAACGTGCAAAGACAATTTAAGGAACATTTTCTGGAGGAATCAAAGAGGCCTTCTTGGAGGACAGGGCGCTTAAGAGAAGTTTTGAAAAAAGAGTAGAATTTTGACACCTGGAATTCATCCCAGGTTTGAGAGATTGTCTTGAATAAATCCATGGAGTTGGGAGACAACATGGTAAATGCAGAAACCAGCTATTAGTGCAGTTTGGATGAAATGTAGAGAATATGAAATCAGGCTGATTAAGTAGGTTGAAGCCAGTTTTTTTTTTTGTTTGGTTGGTTTTTTTGGTGGGAGAGACAGAGGCCAGAAGACTTCCTTTATGTGGAAGTGGATTGGTTTCATTACAGTTTTCTTAATTCATTTCAGCTTTTAAACTAACCTATATTAGCATAAAGAAATGTACTCTGTTCAAGACTAGCAAGCGAGATTATAAGCTACTTAAGGAAAGTAGTGGATGTGGCATACACACACAGACACACTTTTAAACAGGACCTGTATAATAGGGGCAGCTAGGTGGTGTAGTGACTAGAGCACTGGCCCTGGAGTAAGGAAAACCTGAGTTCAAATCCAGTCTCAAACACTTAAGACAAAAACTAGCCATGTGACCTTGGGCAAGTCACTTAACCCCAATTGCCCTACCTTCCCCCCTCCAAAAAGCAAAAAAAAAAAAAGAAGAAGAAAGCACCTGGACCTGTGATCTCATTGGCATAGGGACTCCCAGTGTGAAAACTTCCTCTAACACAGCAGATCTATTTTTGCTCCATAACTTAGAATAACAGAGAATTGCCTGGGCTGCTGAGAGGTTGTGACTTGCCCAGAGTAACACTGACAATATATGTTAGAGATAGGACTTAAACTCAGTTGCTTCCAAATCTGAAGGCAGCTCTCTATCCATTTATACCCTACTGACTCTCGTATAAATGAATATGTGAAGGACAGTGACAGATACAGATGACATGAATAGCCATTGTGCATACCTTCTAATGCTCCTGGAAATGATAAACTCTTAAATCAACTTCCATAGCATCCCAAGATCATTGTATCTCTTTGAGGGGTGTGTGTGTATGTGTGTGTGTGTGTGTGTGTGTGTGTGTGTTGTTCGTCCTTTATTTTTCAAGAAGAACCATTGACATTCAGGATATTGTCTTGATTCATGAGTGAATTGGATTTCAGCAAGGCAGAGTTGCACAAAATCATCAGCCTCATTCTCTTCCTAAGTTAAGATAACTGGCAATGGCCCAGGATGCAATAGTTGACCTTGGCCTCTCCAATGTCCCATCAAATTCTAAGCATTCTACAGTACCTGCTTCAGCCACTTTCTATTAATGATGACTCTGAATCTAGCCATAGTTACCATGCTAAAAATAGCTACATTGTAGGACTCTTCCTCTGAAGGAAGGAGGGATTCTCTGTGTACCTATAGTAAAATGTGGGGTAAATTAGAAAGTATACTGGCTCTGGAGTCAGAGAATCTGAGTTCAAATTCCACCTATGCTGTGTAACTCATGACCTGAACCCCCTACCAATAGAAGATTGACAGACCATACAAAAGACATAAATTTTGAATGAAAAGCATTTAATTAAGACACAAAACAATACAAGTAACAAGGAAAGGAAACAAATAGCAAAAAAATATCTTCTGCACTTAGGCAGTCAGAAGAATTTTTGACTAAAGAATGCCACCTATCCAGGGCAGCTAGGTGGTGAAGTGAATAGAGCACCGGCCCTGGAGTCAGGAGGACCTGAATTCAAATCCAGTTTCAAACATTTGACACACTTACCAGCCATGTGACTTTGGGCAAGTTACTTAACCCCAACTGCCCTCCAAAAAGCAAAAAAAAAAATGCCACCTATCATTCTGTTCAATCTATTTCTAGCAACTAGTCAAAACTCTGTCTTTTACTCCCACCTATTTTACTGGACTTCTCAGAGCAATCTGAGGATGACTTACAAATTCAGCAAATAGCAGAGTAGTGTTTCGAATTATCCACAGCATCATATGTTTAGAATTGAAAGGTATTTCAAAGGATACCTAATGCAACCCCTCCCCAAATCATGAAACCCATCTAAAATACCCCCAAGTCCTCATGGAAGCTTTGTTTGAAGACCTCCATTGATAGGGAAGATTCTACTTCCCTAAGCAGCCCATTCCACTTTTGGGGAACTCTGTTAGTAAGTGTTAGTTATAATTTTCCTTATATTTTAGCACAGATTGACCTCTCTGCAATTCCTCCTACCCCCTGCTGCTCCTAGCTTGACCAACTGGGACCAAGGAGAACAAGTTCCATTTTCCTTTCTACTTGACAAGCCTTCAAATGGTTGAACATAGCTATCCCAGTCTTCCTAAGTCCTGTGTTCTGCTGGATAAACATATTCCTTCTAGAAGAATGTTACCCATTCAGGTTACCCATATATTAGATCCTGCCTAAAAATGAACCATGTTATCTATCTCTCCTCTCCTCTTTTACCTTTAATTTTCCCTGCTTGTCTTCTCTTTATCCCAAACATAGATTTCTTTAAAAACAAATTATTGATGCCATTAAGGTTTGTTTTTTGTTTGTTTGACTGTGGACATTTTCCAATGTTCTCCTCTTTCCCCACAGAACCCTCTCTTGTCACAACAAAAGCCAGGGAAGCAAAGCTGCCTAACAGAGAAACCATATCTTATTGCAAACCAAACTTTGGATTTACCTAGAGCAAGGGTTCGTAACCCTTTTTTGTACCATAAACCCAGGCCCACCATTCTACCCACTACACCACCTTCCTGCCTTAGAAATAAATCTTATTTCAGCAAAGTTGACCTGGTACTCTAGTTTCCTTAGCACTGGACTAGTGGTAGTGGCAGCTGAAGATGAGAATATGGCATTATTTCCACACTAGGTCTCTGAAGGTAGGTCAGGGTATAGGCCTGGCTAAGGGGGGCAGTAGCTTCTCCTTGGCCTAACTTTGTGAGGAGCCGTCTTACCAAGATTACTGAATCAGTTCAAGTCTATCAAAAACTTTCTAAAGTTTTTCTCTTAGTTGAGAAGTTCAAAGCAATTGAATGGCACAGTGACTTAATTAAATCATATTCCCTAAATTGATATGACTGTATAAAGTAAAAATCTGATATAGTGTAATTAACCAATTGGATGGATAAAGTAGTCTAGACTGACAATGCCAGCATCATGAAGGGATTACCACTGTAGTTTTCTATGGTGACTAATCACTATTATTTGTTATTTTTAACAACCTTTCCAGAGCTGAACACAATCCAAAGCTGAGAACTTCTACTGACTCAGGGTCTAGAATTTCAAGAAATGGAAATCAGAAACTCAGATTCTAGATCTGACTCCGATCTAGGATCTAACCCTAAGTCAAGAATTTATTTTTTTGTTTTTGCTTTTTGGAGGGCAATTGGGGTTAAGTGACTTGCCCAAGGTCATAAGGCTAGTTTTTGTGTTAAGTGTTTGAGGCCAGACTTGAACTCAGATCCTCCTGACTCCAGGGCCAGTGCTCTATTCACTGCACCACCCCAAAGTCAAGAAATTTTTTGTCATAGGTAATAATGTTTCCAAGTCACTCTATTTTTCATCAACATTTTTGGTCCTGAGGAAAACCAGTTGGAAAGAAAATCCAATTTTGTGTTACAGGTTTTTAAGTCATGCTCTATATACAGTCAATTCCTGAACAATGGAAGCGATAATTAGACTACGCAAGAACTGAATTTGACCACCTGTGTTTTATTTGGATATTAATTTAATGAAGCCTTTGGGGAAGTGTGAGGCACTTTCTGTGAGAAAGTGAGAGGTGGAAGAAGAAAGGAAGGCCACAGCTGCTTGCATTATGTCAAAAAGGTGGCATAGTGGACAAGGTTCTAGGCTTAAAGTCAGGAAAATCTGAGTTTAATTTTTTTTTTAATTTCTTGCTTTATTTCTTCTAAGTATTTTTGTAATCCTTGTGGGAAAATCCATTACTGTTCTTTCCTTTAAGTCTCTGCTTGCAGTTGTTATGACATTAGGTTTACAAAAAATATTTTATACTAGTCAGGATCTTCTTCAATTTACTCATCTCTCTCAATTCCTAAATTGGGATTTCATGCCAAGGTCAGTCTCCACCCCTTGATACACTTTTGGGTGGGGTGGTTGACTTTATGAAGTCTCATCTTGAATCCCCTGGGTTCTGACATCTACCTCCTGGTATTAGGTTCCCCCTGAATATTTGAGGTTCAGATTTCTGTATCTTCACACACTCTCTGGAAGAAGTGTTAGATATCTTAGGGTCCCTGGGTCTGGGCTTTTCTTGTCTGATCACTGCAGCACTTTGGTGGTTAGCATCTCCCTGATGCTGCCATTTACCATTCATAGGGGTTTCCAAGATCCTCATCCTAGGGCTTCCTAGGTTTTCTAATGTTCCTGGAGCTTTCTTAGGAGAGCTTTCTTTCTTGCTGCCTTGGGGGAAGTGAAGGGGGAACAGAGTTTTGCAAGTAACATTATGTCCCATCTCTGGTTATTCTGAAACTTTACTTTCTTGAGAAACTCTCTTGCCTATGGCCTATGGACTGTATTTTTATGTAGTTCTCAGGTGGAAGACATCACTTGCCATGATTTCTCATTGGATTAACTGATTATTATTCAGTCTGGTGCAAACTTCACCAATACATATGTGGGAGCTGGGTGAACGGCCTCTAATTTTATCAATCTCAAATGAAATACAATTAAGTATCTCTGGAGAAAGATTCCACAAGATGAAGGAGCTATTGAATGTGTTTCTATGGAACCATATAGTTTGAAGTCATTCATGCACATCAATTGATTAGTAAGATGTTTTGGTTTGACTCCCTGTTTAATCTGGAAGTCATTTTTAGTTTCATTTAGAAAATACGATAATGGATTTAAGACTAGGCTTAAAATGTTTCCCTAAAAAGTGTCATGTTTTATATCAATTGTTTTTGACATTATTGTGTTTGTAGCATGTTTTAATAATGTCATTAGATTGTAAGCTCCTTGAGGGCAGGGACTGACAGTCTTTGGCCTCTTTTTGTATCTCCAGCACTTAGCACAGTGCCTAACATACAGTAAGCACTTAATAAATGCTTACTGAATAGAACCGAATTGAATTTTACCTTTCTTTGTATCCCCTGCATTTAGCAAAGTGTCTCGCACATAATAAATAATAACAAATTTAATAAAGGTTTGATGACTGACTTACTGTCAATTAACAAGTATTTATTAAGGTCCAAGCATATGTCATCTTCTTTGCTAAGCACTGAGTATATACAGAAAGGCAAAAATAGTCCCTACCCTCCAGGAGGTTATACTCTAATGGAGGAGACAAAAGAGATAGCCGGGAATCTCTCACATGTGCAGGGACTTGGAAAGGCCTCATACAGAAGATGACCTTTGAGCTGAGTCTTAAAGAAGCCAGAAGACAGTTTTCTGTGTGAATATCCAACAGTTGTGTTCTCATTATACTGTACTTGGGAAAATTATATATATATATATATATTTGTAATAAAGGTTAGCCATGAGTTCAGAACTGTGTCAAAGGTTTTGTGCTAATCAACTTAGGCAGAATTAATGTTACAACATTCCTAAGAGATGTGTACAAGATCTGTGATTTCGTTGCTAGCAGGAGAACTTGGTAAGGAAACTCCCCTCTATAGTTTTAGGATTCTGCATGTGGTACAGAGAGGGTCACATAGTCAATGTCTATCAGAGTTAGGCAGGACTTAAACTCAGGTCTTCCTACTCTACATTTGGGTCTTTATTTACTACACAGTGAAAAAAATGTTATTATTCTTGATTTTATAGATGAGAAAACTGGATCATAAACATAAATACACAATCACACATTCACATTAGTTCATGCAACAATTAAGCAAAAGAGCTAGACCCTCAAACTTTGTATTAAATGCCCTAAGAAGTTAGACTTCTTTCTTTGTATTGGAATATAGGAAATAACAACAAAAACTAGCATTTATATAGTGCTTTAGAATTTGTGAAACATTTTATGAATATTATCTCATTTTATCCTCATTATAAGAGATAAGTGCTATTATCCCCATTTTATAGTTGAGGAAACTGAGGCAGGTAGGGGTTAATGACTTGACAGTGTCACATAGGTAGATTTGAATTCAAGTCATCCTGACTCCAGCACTTTATCTACTGTGCCACTTAGTTACTTCTCCTAGCACTGAGACATTCGTGATTACATCATACAACACCTTCATTTAATAGTTGAAGAAACTTGTGCCCAGAGGTTAAACAATTAGTCAAATAAGTAGTTATAAAAGCAGGATTTTGACCCAATTCCCCTGACTCTGAGCTCATTCTGTTGCATGATGCTACCTTGTTAGAGACAACTAAGTGGCACATTAGATAGAGTGCCCGGTCTGGAGTCAGGAAGACTCATCTTTCTTAACTCAAATCTTGTCTCAGACACTTACTACTTGTGTGATTTGGGGCAAGTCATGAAACTTTGCCTCAATTTCCTCATCTGTAAAATGAGCTAGAGAAGGAAAGAGTCAACCTCTCCAGTATCTTTGCCTAAAACAACAACAAAAACAAAAACAAGAAACAAAAAAATGGAATCACAAAGAGTTGGACATGACTGAAATGAATAAACCACAACAATAATATCTTAATAACTTTATTAAGAAATATATTATGTTTCCCTATCTTGCTGACTAGCTGAAGAATAATATTTTTATTCAATCAGAGAAAGAATTGGAATTTTCAACTAAAAACAATCTAAAAAGGAATTATACTGGAAGGAAGCAAGATACCAATCCAAGGTAGGAGCTATCCAAAAATACCTGGTAAAATTATAGCATTTAGAACTGGAAAAGACCTGAGGTATCACCTAGTCCAAGCTTCTCATTTTATAAATGAGGAAACAGAGGCTTAGAGAGGCTAAGTTACTTGTTCAAGATCACAGAGGAACAGAGTTAGAACCAGAACCCAGATTCTCTAACTTCAAAATGATTACTCCCCCTCCCGCAGGAGGAAGAACCCTTTCCCCCCATTTCCTTTGAAAAATAAAATAATCGTCCAGAAATTTTTAAAAATCTAGAGACAAGCAAGATAGTCCTTCAAAGAAGCACAAATTCAGAGCATTTGCCATACTATCAATTAATTTAATTTCTATCCTCATCACTCTATTGACATTGCACTGTTTGAAGATAGTAATAACCTGCATTTATATGTTGTTTTACAGTATTATTATTATACATGACTAGGGGATAATTTGCCTTTCTTCACAGGGCTGTTGAGAGGGTCAAATGAGACAACAAATGAAATCTTATTGGAAAGTTTAAAGCACTATATAAACTCAAATTTATACAACTTAGGAAAGTAGATAGAAAGCCAGCTTTAGAACTAGGAAGACCTAAGTTCAAGTCTTGTCTGGGACTGTATAACCTTGGACATCCAGTTCTGTTGGTCATCCTTGTATGACATCTCATATCCATCCCCTCTTTTGCATTTCCACTATTTCCATAGTGGTTCATGCTTTCGTCATTTCATGCACAGTTTAGCAGTTTCCTAAATGGTGTCTTATTTTTAGTCTCTCCTCTTTTTCAATCCAATCTATATCCCTTCATATTCTTAAAGCACATCTCTAAGGATGTCTATCCTCTATTTGAAAACTTTACCTACATGATGAAATCCAATTGTCTTAACCTTGCATTCAAAGCCATGCTCAACCTACCTGTAAAATATTTCTTATTACTTCCACACATGAATCCCTCCTGGTCAAGTCAAATTAGTTAACCATGTATCATCCCATAACATATTTATCAGCTTCCAAGTCCTTTTAAAAATATTTTCTCTTAAAATATATTCTCACATGAGCTCTCCCAAATACTCTTCCAAACAACTCTAAATAATGCCTCAAAATGAATTCAGAAGTAGCAGAACCCACAAAAGGACAAGATGAAACAAATTTCCAGCCCAAGACAATTCAAAAGGTTATAAGGTAAGGTCTGTCGCACCTGGGCAAGAGTGAAGCAGAGGCCAGTTCAGGCTGTGCCAATATAGATCCCACGTGAGCAAGCAAGCAGTAGAAATTTGAGGTGATTGATTCAGCAGCAAATTAAAATATCTCTAAGCTACCATCCCAGACCTATCAAGTTGGCTAATATGAGAGAAAAGGAAAATGACAAATGTTGGAGGGGGTGTGGGAAAATTGAGACACCAATGCACTGATAGTGGAGTTGTGAACTGATTCAACCATTCTGGAGAACAAATTAGGACTATGCCCAAAGGATTATAAAATCGTGCATATGCTTTGACCCAGCAATACCACTGCTAGGTCTGTGTCCTAAAGAGATTTAAAAACAAACAGGAAAAGGACCAAGATGTACAAAAATATATCTATAGCAGCTTTTCTTGTGGTAGCAAAGAACTGAAAATTTAGGTAATACCCATCAACTGGGGAAAGACTGAGCAAGTTGTAGTCTATGATTGTGATGGGTAAACTGATACAAAGTGAAATGAGAAAATCAGTAGAACATTATACACAATAACAATATTGTATTGATGTTCAACTATGATTGACTTAGCTATTCTTAGCAATATAATCATCTTAGACAATTCCAAAGGACTTATGATGAAAAATGTAATCCACCTCCAGAGAAAGAAATGATGGAGTCTGAATGTAGATTGAAGCATATTTTTTATTACTTTATTTTTCTTGGGGTTTTTTGTCTGTATTTTCTTTCACAATATGATTAATATGGAAATATGTTTTGCATAACTGTACATATAAAACCTATATAGAATTACTTGCCTTATCAATGGGGGGGGGTGAAAAAGAAGAGAGGGAGAGAATTTAAAACTGAAATTTTTAAAAAATTGAATGTTAAAATTGTTTTTACATTTTACATGGGGGAAATGTTAAATATTTTTAACATTTTTATGTTTTTTAATATTTTTAAATATTTTTTTAAATTTTTCTTTTTACTATGAACTTGATAATCACCAATAAAGACTTCAATGTACAGGGGGGGGGACAAAAAATGGGATATTATATGAAATAACATATGTTATAGACATATATATAAAACAATAGTTATAGACAACTTTTTAAAGTATTTTCATATTTAACACAGTAGTAACAAAATTGCCCTGATTGTTTGTGTCCCTTCCTAAACTTCCAAGTCCTTTCTCATGTTTTATCCTCTGCTTGGAATATCACACACACACACACACACACACACACACACACACCCCAACCTCTCAATTAATCAAAAAATACTATCCCCACTTCAAGTAAGATCTAGATTCACTTCTTTCTTCTCCACAAAGTTTTCCTGTCAGTTCCAGTCCAAATGCTCCCTTCCTGTTCTGAACTTCTTGCCGCTTATTTCCTTAGTTATGTCTCCAGACATACAAAAAGTCTCATCTCCCTAACTAGATGCAATCTACTTCTATTTGACAAATGCTGGTCAATTGCTCATTGTTAAAGTGCTAGGGAAAGAAAGATGAAATAAAACAGAATTCCGTACTCTTGCCATTGAAGTGGATAAGACAGGTATACAAATGACCTTAATACAAAGTAGAATATGATCAGTTTGGAGGAGTCCAAAATGCTATCATACAGTAGTTGGTATCAATGTAGTACTTTAAAAGGGTTTGCAAAACAATATACAAAAAAAAAAAATGTTATCCTCACAATCCTGGGAGTTGAGTGCTGCCATTACCCTTGATCAGAGGCAACCAGGAAATTAAGTAACTTGCAAATGATCACACAGGAAGCGAGATTTGAACTCAGGTCTTCCTAGCTCCAGGTGCAGTTCTCTGGACTTAGCCTCATAGATGCCTTGAGAAACTCAAAGGAGCTTGGGCTTTTTCCATCATTCCTTGGGTCACAAGGCTTTGAGACCTTTCTGAACCTTTCCACCCTACTCTGTGTGCCATTCTAGTTTTTTGCAAACTTATCACAGGCTTTCTTTGGTCTTCCTTATCTTCATGAAGGTCCCAGGGTGCTCTTTTTCTGGTGTTCTTCTCTTCCATAGGCATGTACTGACAAGCTTAAGAACCTGCAATGAGTTGGGTAGTGATCTCCCATAGGAAAAATACACTTTGTGTTAACACTTACAACCAGTCTTCCTTCCCTGCAGAAACTTTTTCTGTTGTTCTCATGAAATGCACTGAGTAGTTGTAAATTTAATATGAAAATCTAATTAGCAAGGGGAGAGAAATGCCAAATATCCAAACTTGATTTTCAAGATCTTTCCAAGAACTTCCTGGTTGGAATTTTTTTTTAAGTTTGGAACAAAGTTTCTTCAGAGAGAAGGGAATTTGGGAAAGGCAGACTAACCCCAGTGTTCTCATACAATATGCAGAGATTACTCTGAGAGATAGCACGGCAAACAGGTTGGGGACAGCTTGAGGAAGGCTACAGATGAGACTCCAGCTCTAAACTCTAAAACTAGCTTTGTGACCCTAGGCAAATCACATAACTTCTTGGCCACAATTTAATCATCTATAAAATGGGGATAGTAACAGGTCCAGTGCCTCCTTCACAAAAACCATAGAAAGGTTCAAATGAAATAATATATGCAAAGTAGTTTGCAAATTCTTAAATATTATATAAATGCCAGCTATTGTGATTATATATACACAGAATGTTGTGGAGGAAAGAGCACAAGACTGGAAGTCAGAAGGCTGTTTCTAATCCAAGATTCATTATTTATTAACTTTATGACCTTAGACTCCTAGATGGCATAGTGGATAGAGCATGGATTCAAGAAGACCTAAGTTCAAATCCTAATTCAGAAACTTACTAGTTATGGCATTTATCCTCTTTTGCCTCAGTTTCCTCATCCATAAAATGGACATAATAATAGCATCTACCTCCCAGGGCTGTTGTGAGGATTAAATGAGACAGTGTTTGTCCAATAATTTGGAAACATGAAAGTATTATATAAATCCCATTGTTATCATTTCAGATCTGAAAAGGAGTTCTGGCATCTGGCAGAATGGAGAAAGAGTTGGCCTTGAAAGCAGGACTAACTGGGGTTCAAATTCTACCTCTGACATACACTAGCTATGTGACCCTGGGACAGAACCATGTATAACCTCAAGCAAATACCTTCAACTTTGGCATAGGAATAACAATAATCTCAGTTATTTATTATGTAGCAGTTTGATCTTGCAAAGATTTCCTCCCTGCACCCTTGTTTTATCTGGACTTCACAAGAACCTAGGAGGGAAGGGTTTCAGAGATTATTGCCCCTATGTTACAGATACTGAAAATGAGTTTCAGAAAAGAGAAGGTTCTCACCTAAGTCACACAGTGAAAGGTAGCTAAGAAACAAGAATTTAACTCAAGAAGCTACTATGAAGTATATTGAGACAAGGATCATTTCTTAATCATGGTGAGAATCTAATGAGTTCATATATTTAAGGCACTTTGGAAACCTTAAAGTGATGATGATACTAATGATCATGATGATGCAGAAGCAGGTATATTAATTCTTTCAAGAAAAAAATACTTAACTTATTACCTTTCATTCAACATTTTAATCTTCCTGGACCTCTCCTCCCTTTCCAAGCTTCTTATAGTTTACTCCCTTCCACCTACTCTGTGATGCAGTGACATTGGCCTTCTTACTGTTCCACCCACAAGACACCTTATCTCCTAAATCTAGGCATTTCCCTGGCTCTTGAAATTCTCTCTTTTCTTGTCCCCATCTCCTGGTCTCCCTGACTTCATTCAAGTTCTCAATAAATTATTTCCTTCCACTACAGGCCTTTCCCAAACCCCTTTCATTCTAGCACCATTCCTCTGTTAATTATTTCCAATTTATCTAGTCTGCATCAAGTTTGGACATAGTATTGCATCCTCCATTAGACTGGAACTCCTTGAGAGCAAGTGGCCATCTGTCATTTGCCTTTTTTTGCTATCCTCACCACTTGGCATAATACCTAACACATAGTAAGCATTTAATAAATGCTTAGTGACTTCAATGCTCAACCCATCTCTTTTGTGAAACCTTTTTGCCCCCCCCCAATAGTTAATAGTCTCTCCCTTGCCAAATTCCTCACATCTGATTTTATTTTACTATTAATACTTTACTAAATATATATATATACACTTCTTTTCTACATGCATGTGTATATATGTGTGTGTATGTGTATAAAGCATCCTTATATTCACTGTGTCCCTCTTACATTCCTCCCAAAGGCAAATGTCCTTGATGAAAGTTAATAATTGGCTCTTTGTCTTGGTATTCCCAAAGTCTGGCATGGTGCCTTGTACCTAGATGCTTAATAAAGGTTTGATGAATGGAAGATGAATGTGAACAAAGTATTACACAATCCCATCATCTTAGAACCTCAGAGTTGGAAGAGATGGAAAAATTTTAGAAGTCACCTATACCAACCTTGGGTCTTTGAGCCCATACATTATGGTACTTGGTTTTGCTACTGTGAGATTAACAAAATCCAATACCTAATGATGATGGATGAGTTAAAAGGGAAAAAAAAATCTGGTATGACTTCAGGTTCTCAGTAGATTAAAAAAATCTCCAAATGACATAAATCCTTGCCATTTAAAGGTTCCTCTCTCAAACAGATTAATCATCACCACCTTTAGGCAAAATGTCAATAAGTTCTCATTCTCTGAAGGAAAAGATTTTCTACAGAGAAATATTTAGGCACTTCCTAAATTAAGTTTTTATGACTCTTATGAATCCTATGTACATAATATGTCTCAAGCACTGTGAGTTATTCATCTAAAAAATTTATTAATACCTTCACCTTCATGAACCAGGGTTTTTGATGCTCACTCACTTTATTAATTGCTCCGATAAATTAAAATTTTTAAATTACTTTTTTCAGGCTATCACTTGGAATACTATCTGTCATGGTTTTTCCCTTTTGTGGAGAAGAAAATTGCATGTGTGTGTTTGTGTGTAAGAAACTGACAAGCTTGCACCAGATACATCACTTGCATTCTCTATTTTTTTTTTGCTGAGAATATAGTTTTTTACCAATTGCTCAACATTCTGCAAAAGATAAAAAAAAAGAATAATGAAAGTGAGTCCCCACTGAGCTCCACCCATCTTCCATTTCAACATAATAAATGTCCTATTTATTTCAAAGGCAAAACACACACCAGGATGCATCAGATTGGTTATTAGTAATGATAATGCTAAATTGGCAAAAAGAAGCCAGCCGAGTGAGAATACTGCAGATGGGCCACACCCTCCCAGCTCAGTATATAAAGACTTGCCACTGTCTCTGGGTAGCAAGCATTGCTTGAGCTGAACCTCTACTGCATCACCATGTCCCAGAGATATACTTCCAGCAAACATTACTCTTCCTCCCGCAGTGGAGGAGGGGGAGGAGGAAGCTCATCCGTCAGAATCTCAAGCAGTAGAGGCTCTGGCTATGGGGTTAGCTCTCTTGGTGGAGGATTTAGCTCAGGTGGGGGCTCTAGCTATGGCAGCTGCTCAAGAGGGGGCTTTGGCAGTGCATCAGTAAGGGGCTTTGGAGGCGGTTTTGGTGGTGGCAGCAGTTATGTTGGGAGTAGCTTTGGTGGTGGTAGCTACGGTGGTGGTGGCTTTGGTGGTGGTAGCTACGGTGGGGGAGGCTTTGGTGGAGGAAGCTTTGGTGGGGGAAGCTTTGGGGGAGGAAGCTTTGGGGGAGGAGGCTTTGGTGGAGTCCTTGGGGGAGGCTTTGGTGGAGGCGATGGAGGTCTCCTCACAGGCAATGAGAAGGTCACCATGCAGAACCTCAATGACCGCCTGGCCTCCTACCTGGACAAAGTGCGAGCTCTAGAGGAATCTAACTATGAGCTAGAGCAAAAAATCAAAGAGTGGTATGAGAAAAATGGCAATGCAAATCAGCGAGAACCACGTGACTACTCTCGTTATTATGACCAAATCAAAGAACTTAAGGATCAGGTAAGAAACATCATTTATACTGCTTCTGAACCAGTCTTCTGCTTGTTCTTAGTCTTATATTTTAGATAAGAAGAGCTGGTCTCAGAGTTAGGAGGTCTGAGTTCAAGATTCCTCTGATACCTAGTAGCTATATGGCTGAAGATAAGTCCCTTAACCTCTTCCAGTGCCCCTAGGCAGGTTCTGATCTGCATTATAAGGAGTTTCTCATTGGCAGCTACTTAGAGCAATGAAATCACAGATTCAGCCCATCTTCTCTTCCTCACCAATAATAATAATAATTGAGATAGAGAAATCTTAAATCAAGAAACATGGGACTGCTAATTGCTATTGCCTGTGTTATTCTTGGCCCTGGGAATAATTCAGTATGATCCAAAATTAGGAGAGTTGAGAGAAAGTGATTTTTACCCAGCATGCAATAGTAAACCATTATTGGTTAACAAGGATGTTAGACTGCTGAAAGCTGCTGGGCCTCCAGGGAAGTCCTGAAGAAAGGAAGTGTAATCAAAGAAATGAGAGGAAGAAACTACAGAAGGCAAGACTAAAGAACCATTTGAATGCTGGGAAAAATCCCTGCTAGTTCTATCAGGGTAAATAAAACATATTCCCAAATTCATAGAAACGTGTTCTTGCCTACACTTTCCATAAGTATGAATTCTCCCAATTGGAAGCAAGAGAGATGTAATTCATATCTTCCAAGGATATCTAAAATTCAGATCTGATGGGTCACTTCTAAATATAATTACTTAGGAATATGTATATAGAAAATACCAAATCAGTCAGAGGAGTCCTGAAGTCAGTGAAATAACATGGTGTGATAAGATCAAGATTTCAGTAGCTGAGTAAAAAAATAAATGCCTGGTGAGAAAAGGCATGACTTCAGAAATCCTAGAAGATTCAAGCTTTAAGAAACAGGTGAGTGCACTGTATGTCATTCTTAAACAGCAAAAGTATCCCCCATAGGACTCTATGAGATGATAATGGTTAAATTCAATTCTTAAGAAGCACAGTAATTTTTGAAAATCCATATATATGAACTCTTTCTCAATTATTTTTTCCTCTACAGATCCTGAATCTAAGTACTGACAATGCTAATGTGCTGCTGCAAATTGACAATGCCAGGCTGGCTGCTGATGACTTCAGACTGAAGTAAGCAAAGAGAATAAGGACCATGTGCTTCTGACATTGAATTTGGTGTGGATAATTTCTTAATAAAACCAAAATGAGTTTCCAGTGGCACATCCTGCCTGGTAAAATAAAAAACAGTTTATTCAAAATTAAACATTTTCTAGATCATCAGAGAAGTTTTCAGTGATAATAATATCATCTAATATATTTGAGATCAGAAATACTTTGCAACTAACTTTAAGTCATTTTGGACTTTGCTGCTTTTACTTGACTGTTTACCACGATTTGCATGTGAAGTAGAATGAACATGCTGAAAGAAAACATAAAATCAATCGGTTACCAGACTATGAAAAGAATTCTATCAGTAATCAAGTTACTACTCTATTAGTAATGACTACAATTCTATTACTAATAGAACTTGTCCTTTTTTCAACCTGGCACAATTTCTTTAGGACCAAGAAAAATATTCTGTACACAATAGGTATTTAATTAGTATGGTCTGAACTGCTATGGTATGGTATTTTATTACATTGCATTGCATTCTGTTACTTTATATTTTCTCAAGATCCTCTTTTTTACTCTCTGCCCAAATGATATTCATTAAATGAACTGAGTTATATTACTTATTATACCATGTCTCTTTCAGGTATGAAAATGAAGTGACCCTGCGTCAGAGTGTGGAGGCTGACATTAATGGCTTGCGCAGAGTCCTGGATGATCTGACCTTGTCCAAGACTGACCTAGAGATGCAGCTAGAAAGCTTGAATGAGGAGCTGGCCTTCCTGAAGAAGAACCATGAGGAGGTGAAATAAAATTCTATTCCATCCCACCATTCCACAATCCAATCTTCTAAATTCTCACTATAGTCATGAAAACTACAGTCACATTATGGGCTCTCCTTCCCCTACAGGAAATGAAAGATCTTCAGAATGTGTCCACTGGTGATGTGAATGTGGAAATGAATGCTGCCCCAGGAGTGGATCTGACTGAATATCTGAACCGCATGAGAACTGAATATGAGACAATGGCTGAACAAAACCGTAGAGATGCTGAAGCTTGGTTCAATGAAAAGGTGAAAAATTGCTGACACCTAAGTTTCTCATCATAAAGACCATTAAGGTGGTTATCATCTTCTAATGATTCTTTTCTTTCTTTCCTCTCCTTTACTTTTATAATCCTAGAGCAAGGAGCTGACCACCGAGATCGATAGCAACGTTGAACAAATGTCCAGCCACAAATCTGAGATCACCGAATTGAAACGCAGCTTACAAGCTTTAGAGATTGAACTGCAGTCACAACTGGCCCTGGTAAGTAACAATTATCTCTAAACATGAGTTCTGTTTCCAAAATGGAATAATATATTTCCCACATAAGTGTATTTTTCCATAAAGTACAAATTTTTCCCATTCATTTTCAAGTTTTCCAAAACGACTTTGCGATCTCAAGGATGAATATTCATCCTTGGTATGTCTATGTACCAAAGTAGGGAATATTAACATTAGGGCATCCTAAAAGAAAGGAGTACAGTATCAAGATTTTGAAATACAACCAAGACCCCATATCAGGGTTGAAAGTGTAAGTGGTATTGGTCTGAAATTACTGAGAAGCTAAAACTAGATTGGATCACATTATTTCTAATTGAAATCCAATTTCTTCATTCCTCCATCAGTTTTCTAATTAGAAAGAATTTTGTTGTATTCCATTTAATCATTGATGTTGCCAGTTCACACCATGCTACTCTCTTCTTCTCAGAAACAATCCCTGGAATCATCCTTGGCAGAGACAGAAGGTCGTTACTGTGTTCAGCTGTCACAAATCCAGGCCCAGATCACTGCTCTGGAAGAGCAGTTACAGCAGATCAGGGCTGAAACAGAATGCCAGAATTCAGAATACCAGGTGCTCCTTGACATCAAGATCCGCCTGGAGAATGAAATTCAGACCTACCGCAGTCTGCTAGAGGAAGGAGGGTGAGTGAGAGAAATAACACTATTAGAGATCCACCATGCCCTACGGGAAAAGTCAAAGGGGGTATGGGAGAAGATATGGGAGAGAGTTAGATTGGAGGAGGAGGAGATATCCTGTGGGACCACTATTTTGGGGTGGTGGGTAGGGGAAAAACGGGGAAAAATTTGTAACTCAAAATCTGGCGGAAATGAATGATGTAAACCAGAAGTAAATAAAGCATTTGGAAAAAAAAAAAAGAAAGAAATTCTCCTGTCTACCAAGTTTCTAGTTAAAGGAGCTTCTCTCAACTTTTAAGAAGCAAAGAGTTGTTAGAGGAGAAACACATTGCTCTGTCTGAAATCTTGGGTTCATGCTGCCTGATGTTGGCCAAGGGATGATTTGGTCAAAGAAAACTTTTTCAAGTTCTTTACATTCTCTGTCTCTCCTCTCTGTCTCTTTCTCAGTCTGTCTCTCTGTCTCTCTTTCTGTGTGTGTGTGTGTGTGTGTGTGTGTGTGTGTGTGTGTATCACAGTCTATTAAATTCTGGGAGAAAGACATACATTTTCTAAGGCAGAAGGATAACCAATCATTAAAATTTGTCTCCCTTTTCATTGTTCTGGTAGCTCATCCGGAGGTGGTGGCCGTGGAGGCGGTGGATATGGAGGCAGCTCTGGGGGCGGAGGATATGGTGGAAGCTCCGGAGGAGGATATGGAGGAAGCTCCGGTGGTGGCCACGGAGGTGGTAGCTCCAGTGGTGGATATGGTGGAAGCTCCGGTGGTGGCCACGGGGGTGGTAGCTCCAGTGGTGGATATGGAGGCAGCTCTGGTGGCAGTGGAGGATTCAAAACTGGCTCCAGAGGAGGACAAGGAGGAAGTGTTGGATCTGGTGGAGAATCTCCATCGAAAGGCAGCTCTGGAACAAGGTCAGCAGAAACTAACTGGGGTAATCAGAATCCATTTTAATTTTCTGTGGGTTTTAGTTGTGAGATTGTTTTTTTTTTTCCTTTCATTCTTCATTAGTATGGAAACAGAAACATTAAAGAGACTTTGCATTTTCAGAAAATAAGTTGTTTTGGTAATTTTGAAGCTAAAAATGTAGGCTTTAGATATCATTTTTATGTTTTTACTTGGGCCAACTCTCACTAGAAGTCACTTAATTTGAAGTGACATCTCCCTGGAACATTAGGGGGAGGGAGGGAGGGAAGGAGGGAGGGAGGGAGAGAGAGAGAGAGAAAAAGAGAGAGAGAGAGAGAGAGAGAGAGAGAGAGAGAGAGAGAGAGAGAGAGAGAATGACAGAACTTTGTCCCACACATAAACAATAAGTTTTTCTGAGAAAAATGTATTCTGAAGTTAGAATAAACCTAAAAATTTGATAGAATCCATTAAAGTTCTCTGATGCCTCATTGTGGTATAGATGTGATTCTGCATTCTGAAAGAATACAGCAGTCTAATGCAAGCTCTGGAAATCCTAGAGGCAAGATTTTTAATATGAGCCAAGTGAGTGGTCTGTTGTTTGAGAACCATCCTAGCTAAGATGGGAAAAGCTCCTGTCAGGTTGGTTACATGATGAGAAGGCCATCTAGTGAATGTTAAATAAAGTGTTTTGACCTATGTTGGCAAAGGGAACACCTACACCAACAAAATCACAGATTTTTGATATAGTAGAGTATAATTTAAAACTGAAATTTCAAATAAAGCTGAGGAAAGACCATTGCTGTTGGGCTCTTTCCCTATGTTTTCCTTCAGATTAGAAATTTATTTTATGTATCTTACATTAAAGTATTTTAGTTGACAAATGTGCCTTTCAAGGACCAAACTACAATTTCTCTGATTATAGAGGAGTATTCCAGCTAATGGTTTCACTCATTATTACCTCTTAATTTTCTTTGCTCAAGTTCAGTTTGGGGGGGTCTCTTAAACTTTCCTCAACTTCATTGAAGAGGAGCACTCTTCATTATGTAGTCGAAATACCAATGCTGGTCATTTTTTTACCTACAGATTCTAATAGAAGCCATTTGATCAAGACCATTATTGAGGAGGTGGACCCTAATGGTAGAGTTCTTTCATCCAGAGTGGAATCAGAGACCAAGAAACACTTCTATTAACCAGGGTTGACATGGAAGGCTCTTTCCTTAGACCACAACATATCAATACCAGGCAAAGAAAATCCTCATCATTCCTACTGGTCATGGACACCTTCTCTCTCTTTAAATATAAGGTGTCTAAAAGGTTTTTCATGATTTCTTTCCTATTCTTTTCATTTTACCAGAGAGTATTCTTCAATGAAAACTCACCCAAAAAAGCTTTCTGTTCCTATTTACTGATATATTTCAATAAACTTTCTTACTGATGCAAACAATATAATTGTGTATATGCTATTTTTCTCTCTTGAATAAGACAGTAGCCTTAACAGGAGAAGTTATAGTATCATAGGAGTCAAAGTCAGATATTAGTGAAATCATCCAGTCTAACCCAGTCATTTTGCAGGGAAGGAAATTGAGGCTCAGAGAAAGAAAATTACTTCCTGAAAGGTCACATAAGTAGTAAGTCCCAAGGTTGGACTTGACCCTATGTCATCTGATTTTAAATCTAGGACTTTTTCAAAAACAGCAATATATTGATAGTGAACCTCCATGTTTGAAAGTTGTTTAATTTTTACAAAATCGTTTGCAAACATATCTTAACTTCCTGAGACAAAAGTCTTGTCCTATATTGGACCAATGTCTTATGATTGTGTAAACAGTTTCTCCTAAAACAATGCCCATACCTTGCCAATTTTAAGAGTAGTTTCCTCCTAAAAGGTATAGAGTGTGTAACCTATTTCTAATTCTCTAGGACCTAGTAGCATGATTTTTGGGAAACCACAGTAATTAGGAATCACAATAAGTCACAATGATCTGCTCACCTGCCTCCTCCTGCCTTGTGGTCAAAAATGTGAAAACCTCCTCACATCCATATTCAATTATATTTAAAAAAATCTGTCTTACTCTACATGGAAGCAGGATGGGAAAGGGATAAAAGAAAGGGAGGTTGATAAAAAGGATGGTGGAATTGGGGATGCAGTACATGGACAGGCTGAAGGGAAAAGAGAAAGAGAGAGAGAATAAATAGGGGGAAATGAGATGAAAGGAAATATAACTAGTCATAATAACTGGGAATGAGAATGGGATAAACTTACCCATAAAATGGAAGTGGATAGCAGAGTGGATTAAAAACCAGAATCCTGAAATGTTGTTGTTTATAAGAAATACACTTGGAGCAGAGAGTTGCAGGCACAGTAAATGTAAGGGGATAGAGTAGAATCTATTGTGCTTCAGCTGAAAAAAAAAAGCAGGTTTACAAATTATGATCTCAGACAAAGCAAAAACAAAAATAGATCTAATTAAAAGAGATAAGCTAGGAAATTTTGTGTCATTCAATTATGTCTGACTCTTCATGACGCCATTGGGAGTTTTCTTGGCAAAGATAATGGAGTGGTTTGCCATATCTTTCTCCAGCTCATTTTACAGATTAGGAAACTGAGACAGAATTAAATGACTTGCCCAGGGTCACATGGGTAATAAGCATCTGAGGCCAGATTTGAACTCATGAAGATGAATTTTCCTGATTCCAAGTCCAGTGCTTGATCTACTGAGTCACTTCACTGCCATTGGTTAAGTCCAAGGCAGCAAAAGTCAGAATCACCAGCATTTGAGGAATTTCTTGTGCTGACCCATTCATTTATTTATTCAAATATTGATGAAGCATGTACTACCTACAATTCATTGCAGATATATGCTAGATCCTAAGGGAAATATATAGCTAAATTATTGTTGGTTTCCTTGAATAGGGATGCTAGCTGATAGAAATAGATCTCAGCAGCACTGCCTAAGTACATTCTTTTCTATCATGCTTTTTTGCTTCTACTATGATACTTTCTCTGCAAGCTTGAACTTATCAGTCCACAGATTGATATTAAATAAGTTCATGTGCACCAAGTATTTCTCAGACTGTGGAGGGCCATATACATGAGAACTGCCATTGTCATCCTTTTTCCTGGCTGTCACAACTGCCTGATGAGCATTACTGTCACTGTGTGCTTATGAGTCCGTTTCTTTTGCTTCTATATGTTTGTGTGCTAGAGAAGAATATTTTTTCATTGTCGGCCATGATGAATTTCCACTTGCTCCTAGATTTTCCAAATTTGAAAACTAAATTCCATCATTTAACCCAAGGCCCATTGGGCTCCAGGGAGATCAGGTGATTAAGAATAGACATTCTTAATCTATAGATTTTGGGAACTGTGAACTCAGATCAGAATACACACATGCATACAAACATATGCTAACACATATGTATGTGTATATGTATATGTGTAAACATTCTAATATACACATGTATGTATACACACATTTTCTAATACCCATATATACAAACATATTCTAGTACACATGTGTATGCATATATGCATGTATAAACATATTCTAATACACAAATATATGTATATACAAACACATATATATATATTCTGATCCAAGTTTCATAGCCCCCAACACATATGTGTGTTTCTATCTTCATTTCTACAGAATCCGTTTTATTTATAATCTTATGCATTTTATTGTATGCATTTTAAAAATGTAACTCTAAAAAGTCAAAGTATCCATGACACAAAAGGTTAAGGAACTCTGATTTAGAATAAAGATGTTTGCTGTGGATATCTGAACTAAGGATGGGGTGAAGGTGAACTAGGATTCTAAAAGAGGTTGTGGAGGGAAGGAGAAGTTTCAGACTATTCAAGAGAATTTCCCTGAAGAATACAGAGAAAGATAAGAGTATAGGTGATATCCAGTGCTCTTCACTCATGAAATTCACCTGGAATTCAGATTATGCTCTGGAGCTACTGGAAACATCTAAAGTAAATAGTAGCTGCTAACACCAGCAGTTTCACAAAGGTATTGAAAGTGAACCAGATAATGAATGAGAAGGGAGCTTTGGATCAAACTAGCCTAAGTGTGGTGGGAAGGAATAGGGTATGGAGAGAGTGAGTACAGGGGAGAAACTGGATATGGATGAGAGCAGCAATGCTGCTGTGATACCACCCTCTGTAGTCCTTCCCCTACCCTACCCCACTCACAGTTTCTTCATTGTCATGAAGCACAGAGGAATTGAAAAAACATTAGACTTGGAGACAGATTCTGTCTGTGACTCACTGACTATAGAACCATGGACAAATCCAACGCCTATCCCCACCTCCATGGGGTGTTGTGAGGTTCAAATGAGGTTACTTGTGGAGAGAACATAGAAAATTCTATAGCACAACATAGATGTCTGTTATTATTAGTGAAAGGACATGTTATGAGGATCATAGGGTCAATATTTAGATGTGGAAAGGTCATTAGAGGCAACTGAGGTAGCAAGAAAGAGTAGTGGGTAGGAGTGCTGGAGTTGGATTTAGGAAGACCTAAGCTCAAATCTTGCCTGAGACACTTATTAGCTGTTTGTGACCTTGGGAAAGTCACTTAACCTCTCTCATTGTCAGGTTCCCCATTTGTAAAACAGGAATAATAGTAGCATCCACCTCATAGAGTTTTGTAAATATCAAATAACGTAACATATAAACAGTATGTTGCCAACCTGAAAGCACAATATAAATGATAGATTAGTAAACTAAGGCACAGCAAATTTAAGTGACGTATGCAGGGTCACTCAGCTAATGTCTAAAGCTGTATTCCTACAGCATCATAGCTTGTGCTGTTCCAGAATCTACACAGTGTGCACCAAAATAGAATGATGTTAAAAGCAGGTTCAGATCCTTCCTTAGATACCTACTACCTATGAAACCCTAGGGAAATCATGTGACTTCTCTTAGCCTGTTTGCTCTTCTGTCAAATGACAGACTTGGTCTCCACCTCCAAGTCCCTTCCAGATGTTAATATAAGATCCTATGAGGTCAAATATAGCCTAGAAATGCCCCTCTTAATTCTACCACCCATATAGGGAGCTGTGGAGTTGTAGTCTGGAAAGTCATGGATTCAGATCCCACATCAGATACCAGCTGTGTGTCCCTGCACAGTTCATTTAGCCCAAATTTAAAAAAAAAATAGATTTTGTTGTGATTAAAATTTAACAAGGAGGTAAAATGAGGCAATTCTCCCAGAAAGATAATATTTTTGTTTGTTTGTTTTAGAGGGGGAAAAGCAAGGCATTTGGGGTTAAGTAACTTGCCCAAGGTCACACAGCTAGCTAAGTATCAAGTGTCTGAGGCCAGATTTGAATTCAGGTACTCCTGACTTCAAAGTCAGTGCTTTATTCATTGTGCCATCTAGCTTCCCCTGAGGTAATGCTTATTAACAAGGACATGCTGTCTGCCAACAAATGAGTTAATGAATTGCTTTCATTTATGACAAAGGTATCAAGCAAAAGGACAGTTCCTTTTCAATAGGTTTTGGGGAGTAAAGAGCAAAGAACTGAACAGTGTAGGTGACATCATATGGTTGAGGGCAATATGATTAGTTACAGAGCTGAGTTGCAAAGAACAACATGACTATTTGAAAATTTGGTCATGGGAGCCAGCAATGACCTCCTCCTTTTCTCCTGAGAGTCCAGGTGCAAGATAAACCATACAACCTTGAAGGATAGGTTGGTGGTGGATGGTCAGTTCCAACCCCCTCATTTTCACATGCATCCCCCAATGTCCTTGAGGCATCAATAGATCAGTGACAAGCAGAAGAGTTGGATTTTGAAATGTGCCCCATCACTGGCCAGCTGAATCAGTTACAGGATAAAAGCATTGATAGGACAAAACCAAGTAATTGTAAGTAGGATCAATAAATAAATAATACAGGATTAACCTTTCTTTTTGGAGGCAATCAGGGTTAAGTGACTTTCCCAGAGCCACATAGCTAATAACTATCTGAGGCTGGATTTGAACTCAGGTCCTCTTGGTTCCAGGGACAGTGCTCTATCCACTGCACTAACTAGCTGCCCTGATAGGGGATTGTAATGGGAATGCAAATTTGGAAGATCTTCCCTGCCCCTAGGGTGCACTTTAGCCTAGGGGCAGGGAAGATCTTCCAAATTTGCATTCCCATTACAGGGATCAGTCTTAATCTTCTCAATTCTCCACTTTGATAGATAGATAGATGGATGGATAGATGATAGATAGATAAGATAGATTATAGATAAATATAGATGATAGATAGGATAAAGAGATAAGATTGATAGAGAAATAGATATATGTATATGTGTATGTATATTTGTATATATCATATATTCATATGTATACATACACATATATGTTAATCGACATGTACATATATTGATCAATATATGGTGGTTGATTACTTTTCAATAAGCTAATTCTTTAAGATCATTAACATAATAATTATTAGCAGTAGGATGCACTTATACAACTTTTTCCAATAGAAGTTTAAAACAAGTTTTAACACGGTCACTGATGTAAAGTTGAAAAAGAATAACAAGACTGACTAATCATAGAACAAGCCCTAGAAAGAACATCTAACATCATGGACCAAAGTTAGCAGGGAGATTTATATGTCTCAAGGCAACTAAGAAAATTCAACAAACATGCTTGTGAAGTGGAACATTAATTAACATCAAGTCTCCTAGTATGACAGAAACCATCTCCCAAGGTCCATTTTATCAGCACATTTCATCTTGAATCTCAGTTATTGCATGAAGTCTTCTGTTCTCTGGGAACATCTGATCTTAGACATTTCAAAATAGGCCTAGTCCTCAGGGCAACTCTGAAGTGGTCTCCTCTTTAGTAGATTTGCTTCTCTGGTTCCATCTTGTTTGTAGAAATTCTTAGATGTTCCTGCTAAAAAAAAATTTTACAAAGCAAATCTCAATATGATTTAGTATAATTTCTTAAATTTTACTTCTCTAATAACCATTTCATGTGGTTACAACAACTTCAAACCTTGTGGTTCTGATAACATTCAATTAGGAACCCATAGATCCCTTGAAATTTTAGAGAATTTTATTTTTTAAATACCTTTTGTTGTTCCTATCTTTATCTAAACTCTGTACCTGACATAAACACTAATAATAATAAGCTAAAGAATATTTTTTAGGGGAGACCAGGTAGCACAGCGAGTAAGAGCACTGGCTCCAGTGTTGGGATGACCTGGGGATCGAATCCAGGCTCAGACACTTAGCACCCACCCAGAAACACCTGGCCGTGTAACCTTGAGCAAGTTACTTAAGCACAATTGCTTAGGGGAAGCCAGGTGGCTCAGTAAGTAAGAGCACCGGCTCCAGTATCAGGATAACCTGGGAAGCAAATCCGGGCTCAGATACTTAGCACCACACCCAGAAATAACTGGTCATGTAACCTTGAGCAAGTTACTTAACCCTGATTGCTTTAAAAAAAAAAAAAAAGAATATTTTTTTTAAAATCTTGAGAATCTTACTTGAAAATGAGTCCTTCTAATTTTTTTAATATTTACCTAAATAGATATAAAAGCTAGGGCTAAGGGTTTTTGTCTAAATTAGAATTGACACTGTTACCACTTAACTTCCTATGATGTAAGTTAGCAAACTATTACATTGATATATTTAAGAAATTCAAAACAAACTGAAAACATCAAAAGCTAAATATTTTAAAATAATTAGTATTAGAAGTAAGAATATAGAAATAAGAATTCTTAAAACCTTTTAAGTTACATATATGATCATCTGATCCTGTTGCTTTCTCAAAATTTGTATTCAATTTTTACTGCAATTATTTAGAACTTCAAATTTCTCAATTAATTCCATTAATTTTCCTATTAATTCCAATTCAGTTCCCTCCCTTTGAAGAAATAGAGACTGATAAATATCTAATCCTTACATGAAAACATAGGCAACAACACTTTTTATAAGAAGAAAATGAATGTTACAAAATTTACCCAAGTGGTAACAAAAGACACATGCAAATATACTTAGTAATTAATGCTAAATTGCATACAAAGAACAGTGTAATTCAAATGAGCCACTTTATAGTAAAATCATATCTGTATTTCAGGACATGCATTGCAAATAGATGTTAATCCCACATTAAATAATAAACCTAAGTAAAATCGGCTTTTCCTATGATATAATGCAAGCCATTCCCCAAGTTACTCTCCTTCAAGGACACTGATTGCACTGAAATTCTTTTCTTCAAAACAAAAGTGAAAAATTTCTGATTTTAACTTGAACTAATTAATGGATTTCTATTTTGATCCCACAAACTTTTACATCTTTGCTTAATTCTTTCCATATTATTTTGAGATAATTCAAGGACCATATGTAATGCATAAATGTATAACTATAAATAGGCAGATGACGAATTCAAGCACTCATCCATGTTGTTTAGTTATTTAGAGTATGGAAATGACTATAATCCCAGACTGAAAACAGGGAGATTTTATATAGTTGCATCTTACAGCAACAGCAAGATTCATCATAAAAAATTTTAAATTATAGCTTAATTTGCAATGATCAGAGAGATTTGCTGTGAAACGAAGAAGCAGCTGAAGACTGCTATAGCAGCATCAATTCCAGTCCTCCAGGCCTAAATCCAAGAGCACAGAATGACTCAACACATGTATAATTGGATAAAGCATGCATAGTTTCATTTTATTTCAGGTAGAAATAGTAGAACCAGTCAAGTGTATGTCAGGACACCAACCAAGTTCAGAATAAACAGGTAAAGGGATTTCCAATGTGGGAAATTGAGTCGAGTGTCCAATCTTAGCCTTCCCAAAGTCAACCTCCCAAATATTTTCCAAGGACAGATATCCACTGGTCATCAATCACAGACCTCACTCTCATTGAGCTGCTGGCATTTTTCTGAAGTGGTAAAACATTGACTTAAGGACACAACAAACTTGAGAATGTCAAAGAGAAAATTCACAATTTCAGAAGGTTTCACCTCAAACACCAGTTTTACTAATCACAGTAGGATTGGAAACAATGGTTTTTAACACTTTAAAGTTGTGCAATAAATTAGCCAGCACAGAAAAAGCTATCAAGCTTTCTAAAAAACAAAAAGAAAAATACATACAAAAAGATTTTACATAACATTCTCTTCTTCTATTGCTCCCTTTTCTCAAATAAAGCTTAAAACTCATCCTAGTGTAAAAGGCAATTACTGGATTTTAACATAGTGTATATTAATCTCTTTAAAGCAAAACCAGATCATCAAGACTTGAATCTGTTAAGTCTTAGTTGGTTCAAAATGTAACTCCAGTACAAGTATAACATCACAATTTTCAAACAAATATAACAACTTCAGTACAAGTGTAACATCATAATTTTCAAAATCACAAAGTAGCACATAAATAATTTATTCATTATAAACACAATTTATCTTTTCCCTTTATTGAAGGAGTATTTGCAATGGGGCAGGGGGATCCTGTTCCCTAAATAAATCAATCCACGAAATCTCTCACAGGGTTGATAATAATTTACAAGCTTGTTGAAGCTAGAAAGTTTACAAATAAAGAGACTTATACAAAATCTTTCTCACTCCCATTTTCAAAAAGTAATTTTTTATTTCTCTTTTAAAATATGCCCAATTAAAAGGTTTATATGTTTCAACCTCATGACAATAACCCCTAATAACTTAATAATTTCACAATACCCAAATAAAAAAGAATTTAAAATCTCCAAAAATAAAAATTCTCATTAGTAGCATTTCTTATACCATAATTTCCCAGAATTTATAATAAAATTTTAAAATATGATAATAGTATTCATAATAACATGAATTTAAAACATGAAATAAAACTCAGTACTACTCAGATATATTAAATTAGTCCAAGACATTTCTATATTACCTCTATGTAGAAAAACATTCATACTATCACAAATGGCTTTTAAATTCAAAATTCTCATGGATTAGAAAAGGCATTCGTATGAAACACATTTAATATTTCATTAAAGACCCAATTAGCAAAAAACAACATATACATAGACCAAATGAAATGACATAAAGCAAATAAGAATTTTTGGTTCAAATTAAGTGTTAGGTTAATTCAAAATATACTGGACTAAATGTTATAAGCCACTGTTATTAAAATACCTCACTCTACTTGTGAGTCTGGTAAGATTCTAGAACTCTTCATTACACAAAGGACATCTTAAACAGATTTCTACTATATCATATCAAATTCACAATAAAATATTATTATAATCCTTTACATTTACAAATGAAAAGTTTCAAACAATTTGTATTGTGCTATTAACAATTTAACCCATAATGATTGAATCTATTACCCAAATGAATGCAGATTTCAAAAGAATTTACCATTCTACCAATATTTCTAATACAATGACTTATCAAATAAATGCTAGGCACTATCTTTATTCATGTCACAGATTGATAAACTGAGGCAACTTATTTTAAGATCACATAGCTAACAAATTTCAAGATCAATGCATCTTCCCAACACTTTGTCTTAATAAAAAATAGTACAATAAATTCTGGTTATTCATAAGTGTCTTTTTAGGACACACACATTTCACTTAGAAAGAGACCAGAATAGAACCAATCACACCTAGATCTATTTCCCAAATGGTATCACACAGAATCTCAATTTGTAATTTCAATTATTCAGTATTACATCCTTTACAAGGGCCATCTATTCCAAGCAATTTGTATTATAAAGTCTAATGATAATTATAATCCACTGTCATAGATTATAAAAGTGATAGTCTAATGTAAAGCTTTAATCTACCCCAATCATCCCAATAGAAAAGCAAACTTAAAAGCACATTTTAAATTAGTTAAAATCTGGTTTCTACAATCTCAGAAAGAACCCATTGCTCATCCATTTATTCCTAACTTTCTATAACTTTTCTCTATTTACTTTCAAATCAAAATACAATTTTTATTACTGCAGTTACCATAAAATGGGTGTGCAAAGTTTCGCACTTCTTACTTTAATAAAATCAAAACTCCTCTTAAACCTGTCTTTCAACATACTTAAACTTTCTTACATTTCTCTGTATATACCTCCAGTGGCCTTGAAAACCACAGCTTTCTTATTCCCTTTATATTCTTTTCCTGAACTTCCTTTCATTTTGTTCATTCCCTAAATTCTCCTTATTTCAAACAGCATCCAAGACCACTAATAAGATTAATAATTCCTTCACTGAATTTTTCCTTTACAATTTTATCATATATTGTTCATCAAAAACCAATGACTTATTAAATACTTGTACTCCTAAATTGCATGATTTCAGTAAAGACAGTTTTTACCATTAATTTGTCCACAACCCTGTTGAATTATATCTAATCTGTTACAATTCTGCTCTTCCCCCAAAAAAACAAAAACACCTAAAATACATTAAGGTGTCCTCATCAAGTATAAAATCTTTAACAGATTGCAAAAACTTGGTTAATTCAAATAACAATTAAGTTTTGTTACATTACTCATAGAAGTAATAAAAAAAATTTAACCAGATAAAATTTTATTCCCATCTTAGTTGCCTAAATAAATTTCTCTTTTATGGGCAAGAACGACAATTCTTTAAAATTTAGATACATAAACTATTATAAAAATGGGTAGAAATCTCATATAATTTATAGTAAATTTTCTAAGTTCAAAACACACAGCAATTCCAAAAGTTATTTTTAAATTGATTTCTACTTAAGTTTAATTTGTAAAACTCCCGAGTATCTAATTAGATTTTCTAATAAAACTTACTTACCTGACTTACAAAAACGTTTTTTCTCCTTTCCATGAATCAGAAAAAAAGTTAACTTTTAAAGTGTTAGCTGCAGTCTTTTTTCTTCACTTTGGAAATCTGTTACTCCTTTTTACAAGCTTCTCTCTAATCAGAGAAATGACTTTCCTTTCTTCACTGTAAAACAATAAACTTGACAGTTGGCAAAGAGTGATGAGGGAATCTTAGGGTTAATTTCCCTATAACTTTAATATATATATATAATTTTTAATTTATGAAATAAAACAAGCATTTCCATAACATAGTACAATTTTTTTTAAAGATGATTGCATAGGAAACCGCAAATCTATTATGTATAATTTGCCATTTCTTTTACATGTTATATTTGTCAAATATAAGGTTACTATATTTGTTACTTATTGCATGTCCACTCTTTTCCACTCTTCTACTTACACAATGTGGTTGCTGGAGACCGTGATATCTCACACAGGAAAATTTGAATCAACTTTGTCTGCCCTTCTGTGGGTCACAAACTTGTCAAATAAAACCTCTTTTCCCTCACAAGAGATACACTAAAAAAATGAAAGACAGTTCCTGGCTAGATTGAATTATAATCTGTCACCTCTATAGCCTATGTTAAGATGTCTTTCTCAATGGAGACACATCTCCATTAAGACCATCCATGAAGTATAGGCCCCTTCTTCAGTGACTCTTTCTATATCTAACCAATCATTCCCAAATTCAAAAGCTGCAGCTATTGATACAAATATAAATACTCAAAAAAGACATACATCATGTAACACTCACTCTTTTTGCTTTGGAGAAGAACTGAAACTATTGTTATATGTAGAGAGCCAATCCACCACCACAGATTCCCCCACCAGAAAGCTCTCCACTTTGTGGAAAATTTTCCAACTGGAGCCCAAAGAAGGGAAAGGATTCTGATAAATGTCTGGTAGGAGCTCAGTCTCTATCTCATCACTACTACCATTTGTCATGACTGAAATTTAACAAGAAGGTAAACTGAGGCAATTCTCCACGCAAGATAACATTTTAATAAATAGTAAACTGGGCAGGTTGCTTATCAAATAATAGGTCAGTGGGTTGCTTCCATTTATGTCAAAGACCACAAGCAAAAAGGCAGTTCCCCTTTAAGGTTCTGGGGAATACAGAACAAAGAACAAAACACAGTAGGTAACATCATATGGTTGAGGACAATATGATTATTACAGAGCTGAGATGCAGGGAACAACATGACTGAAAGTTTGGTCACTGGGGCCAGCAAAGACCTCCTTCTTTCCTTCTCAGAGTCCATGTGCAAGATAACAAACTAGACATCCTTGAAGGATAGCTTGGTGGTGGAAAGATATCAGTCCTGACTCCCTTATTTGCACATACATCCTCCCAAGGTCAATTAAATTCCTTGTGGTGAGAGCTGATGTCAGAGGCAGTTGTCAAGATCTTTCCCATAAAGTAGAGTAGCCACAGTAGTGGTTTTCTGTTGAAAGAGAATTCAAATTTATATTAAGCATACATTAAATTGTTTTCTATTTCCAGAGCACTGAACCTTTTTGAAAGAAGTGTAGGGTTTGGGGGCAGCTAGGCAGCACAGTGAATAGAGCACCAGTCCTGGAGTCAGGAGGACCTGAGTTCAAATCCAGCCTCAGATACTTAACACTTACTATCTGTGTGAGCTTGGGCAAGTCACTTAACCTCAATTTCCCTACCTTACCCCCTCCAAAAAAATGTAGGGTTTCACAGATAGTTCCACACAAGGGCATGGAGCAAGGGAAGGGACTGGAAGGGCTGTCCCATTCTGGTTTTACAAGATAATCTATCCAACTTGAGGTAAAGTTTAACTAGAGAAAGATCCAGATCCCCCCAAGTCATATATAGCACCAACTTCCTTAGCCCAGAAGTCTTTCAATATGATAAAACAAGGTTGTAATAGTTTTGGAGACCATAGGAAAATACTTGAGGTATTCAATGTTCCAGGACTGAAGCAGAGGTATCCATCATGGGGCATTTTCTCAGGACCTTAATAAAGTCCTTCCAGTGCCTGGAGTTACTTCCTGCTATCCCAATAAATGGATTCCTATCCTTAAGCCCCAAATCTCCATGTGGCTAGGTACCCACTTCCTACTACTGTGTTTCCCCAATAATAAGACACTGTCTTATTATTTTTTTGGACAGAAAAACACCAGAGGGCTTATTTTCAGGGGAGGGCTTATTTTAATGAACATTGACAGCAATTTTAATAAACAGGTAAATGTGAACAAAAAAATGTACCTTTATTCAATAATGAATTCAATAAAGAACAGGATGACACGCTCACTGCTGCAGCTCTGATTGGATGCAGCTCAGAGCGCGGCGTGCGGTTCACCCGGGGGGGGGACGGTGCATACAGAGGGTACCATAATGTAGCATGTAGTGCAAGGGATCACCTTCACTACAGTAGCAATCTCAATAGGGCTTATTTTTGGGGAGGGCTTATTTTAGAGGAATCTTACACAGTAAGGGGGGGCTTATTTTCAGGATAGGTCTTATTATCGGGGAAACACGGTATCTACCTATCCAAATCTCCACCAATCACCTACCACTTAGACTTTTGTCAATCCCTTCCCCTTCCTGGCTTGGTAGATATCGTTGATTTTTAATTCAGCTTAGGTCTTTTGCAACTCATGACTCACCAGTTTCCCTCCCTGCCTCTACTGACTTCCTTCACCATTCTCTGAATTTCTATGCCTAGAGTAATCAAACAGGCTCTGGTTTCAGATACTCAGAGAACATCTGACCTTACCTGACCCACTATTCCAACAGATATGAAAGTAACACCAGGTTCCCTAAATCTGAAGATAGCCAATATGCACATTCCTGCTTAAAAGAGAGACATTAGTTGTCAGATGGAGAGTAATTCATGAGGTTGTCCAACACATCAGCTACATCATCATTGAAAGGATGACATAGATAGTTACCTAGATGGAAGGATAGATGAATAAATGAATAAAGAGAAGGAAGGAAGGAAGGAGGAAGGGATGTAGAAAGGAGGAAGGAAAGAAGGAAGAATGAAGAGGAAAAGAAGAAAGGAGGACTTATATTAAACATTTGCTAAGTTCTAGACACGAACACAAGTAAACAAGCCAATAAATACCCTCAAAGGGCTTACTTGCATTTTCATGGGAGAATATAAAGAACACATAAAAAAAGGACTGGAAGGTACAAAGTACAGGTAAGCATTACGTCTCTTACAGATGGCATGAAAGCTCTAGGGAGACCTGAATCTTGGCAAGATGAGGCCAAAGCTGGCCTGTCTAGGCTCAGGGAGGTAGAGGAGCATAATCCAACTTTCCCACATAAGACAGTGAAGATCATGGCCTGAGTGGAGATGGTTTGGAGTGCCATGGAAGTGGGCAAGCAGTCTTGTAGAGGCTTGGGTTCCAGCAAGATGAAGTTAAAACAGATCTATCAAACCAGAGTGGTCCCAAGAATGATGTCCAATTTACCAGTGGAATGGCATGCAGATGATGGCCCAAGGGGAAAGTCATGTAAATATGTATGTTGCAATATGGGGCAGCTAAGTGGCACAGTAGGCAAAGCACCAGACCTGCAGGCAGGAAGACCTGAGTTCAAATCTAACCTCTGACACTTGTTAGTTCTGTGAACCTGGGCAAGTCACTTAATCCTGTTTGCCTCAGTTCCTCATCTGTAAAATGAGGAGAAGGAAACAGTAAGCCACTTCAGTGTCTTTGACAAGAAAAGCCCAAAATGGGGTCACAAAGAGTCAGACACAATTGAAACGACTAAACAGCAACAACAGGTCCTGGATTTATTCCCTAACAAAGCACTTTCCTCAGAGCAACCCTATGAGAAGAATACAAGTATTAGCCTTCCCATTTTAAAGAAGAAATTCAGACTTGAAGAGATTAAGTGACTTGCCCAAAGTCACAAATCTAGTATCTGAGGCAAACTTTGAACTCATCTTCCTTAATTCAAGTCCAGTCAAGTCCTACTCATTGACCTCCAAGGGCTCTCCCTTGGGAACTTAACCTCTTTCATGACTTTTGGACTCATAGACTGTGAGAGTCAGAATAAATATTGTAGGTCATAAAGTACAACAATCCAATTTTATAGGGGAGGAAATAAGCCCCAAATCAATATCTCCAATCAAAACTTTTCTCTTAATTTTCAGTTCCAAATATCCCACTGCCTTCTGGACATCCAACTTTGAGGTCCTACTGGCACCTAAACCTCACCATGTACCAAAGTCAGAATTCTTCCCAAATTGAGTCCCTCTCTTAAGTCTTCTATTTCTTTCTTAGTTAACCAGACTTGAAACTTCTGGGTCTATGCCTTTTCCTTCACCATGTCTCCATACACAAATCAAATCACCCAATTCTGTTGGTCATCCTTGTATAACGTCTCATATCCATCCCTTATTTTCCATTCCCACTACTTCAATACTGGTTCATGCTTTTGTCACTTCACACACAGCTGAGCAGCCTCCTAAATGGTTTCTTACTTCTAAGGTGTCTTCTTCTTCAATCCAATCTATACACCCTCAACTTCTTAGAGCACAGCTCTGACAATGTCAATCCTCTATTTGAAAACTTTACCTATGGGATAATGTGCACAGTTTTAACCTTGTGTTCAAAGCCACCCTCAACCTGGAAGATATATCTTATTACTTTCATGCATAAACCCCTCCTGCTCAAATTACTCAAGTATCCACACAATTGTTTTATTTATTTGTTTCCAAGTCCTTTTAAGAATATTTTCCCTTTTTATTAGGAAACTGATAGTCATCAATAAATACAAACATTTCAATTTACATAAAAATAAAAAGGTAGGATTACATATGAAATAGTAATCTTATATTTAGTACATCTTTTTAATATGTTATCATATTTAACACAGTAGTAATGAAACTACCCTGTTTTTGTCACCTTCTGAATCTCCAACTCCTTCTTCCTATCTTTTCTCCTCTACTTCTCTTCTCTCCCACTCCCAATCATAAGTTTTCTAAAAACAACACAATTAAAGCTACTATCAAAAAGTCCTGTCCACCTTTCAAGGAAGATCTAGATTCACTTCTTTCTTCTCCACAAAGTGTTCCTGTCATTTCCAGTCCAAATGCTCCCTCCCTCTTCTGAACTTCTAGCTGCTCATTTCCTTAGTTATGTCTTCAGACATAGAGTATGTCTCATGTCCCTAACTAGATGCAATTGGACAAATGCTGGTTAGTTGTTCATTGTTAAGGTGATGGGGAAGCAAAGAGGAAATAAAACAGAGTTCCCTACTCTTGCCATTGGAGTGAATAAAACATTTATACAAACAACCCAATCACCCGAATGTGATCAGTTCAGAGGAGTCCAAAGTGCTATCACAGAGCAGTTAGCATCTCTATAGCATTTTAAGGGTTATAGCGCAATTTACAAAAATGTTTTCAATCCTCACAACAACCCTGGGAGGAAGGTGCTACTTTTCTCCCCAATTTACAGATGAAGGATCTAAGGCAGCCAAGAATTAAGTGACTTCCTCCTGGTCACACAGGAAGGAAGATTTGAACTCAGATATTCCTAACTTTAGGTCAAATTCTCTATCCACTTAGACTCACAGATGCCTTGAGAAACTCAGACTAGCTTGAACTGTATCCATCACTCCTCAAGTCTCAGAGCTTTGATACCTCTCCCAACCTGCCCGCCTTATTCTGCATGTCATTCAGGTTTTTTGCAAACTTATCACAGGTTTTCTTTGATCTTCCTTATCTTCATGAAGGATCAATCCCAGGTGTTCTTTTTCTGGTGTACTCCTCATCCACAGGCAGGTACCAACAAGCTTAAGAACCTGCAATGTGATGGGTAGTGATCTCTCACAGGAACAGTAAATTTTATGTTAACCCTTGCAATCAGTCTTTCTTCCCTACAGAAACTCTTTCTGTTGCTGTCATGAAATGCACTGAGTGGTTGTAAATTTAATATGAAAAACTAATTAGCAATGGGAGAGATATACTAGATATCCAAACTCGATTTTTAAGATATTTCCAAGAACTAGTCCTGGTTGGGATTTTTTTTTTTAATTTGGAACAAAGTTTCTCCAGAAAGAGGAGAATTTGGGACAGGCAGACTAACGCCAGTGTTCTCAAGCAATATGCAGAGATTACTTTGAGAGATAGCATAGCAAACAGACTGGGGGGCATCTTGAAGAAAGCTACAGGATCAGATCCCACCTCTAAAGTCTAATACTAGCTTTGTGACCCTAAGCATGTCACCTAACTTCTCAGTCAATTTTATTGTTCATTCTTTGTTTTTTCAATAGGACCAAAGCCATCATGGGAGGATGTCAAGACTTGTGAGTGATTTGGATTTAAATGAGGCAAGGCTGTGCAAAGTCATCAATTTCACCCTCTTCCAAAGTCATTGAAGTTCAGTGGAAAGACAAAATTCAAGACAATTCCCATGGCCTATAAAATGGGGATAATGGGGTAGGAGACATCAGTGAAAAGGGAAGATTTCAGGGTGGGAAGGAAACAGGAGGCTTGTTTGCAGCAGGTCATAAGAGACAAGGCCAAGCAAGAGGCTCTGAAGGGCCACAGAGGAGGAGGCTCAGTCAGCCTGGCCCCACCCACCATGAGGCCACAGCATGGCACCATGTCTGACAGGATCTTCATCCAATGGGAATACAGCAACAGCATCTGGATCCAGTTCCAGACCAAGTTCCCTGCCAAATTAAAGAACCAGATTGACCAAGAGCAGTTTGAAGAAACAGTTTGGACTCTATATAACCTTTATGCAAAAGCAGAAAAACTTCAGAGTCAATCCTACCTTGCAGGCTATTTAGTTTGTCTGATGACGTATACTATCTCTTTCTGCATGGAAACACATTATGAGAACGTTCTAAAGAAAATCACCAAATATATTCAGGAACAGAATGAGAAGATTTACGCTCTTCACAAAAGGCCCAATGGAGAGAAGACTTCGTGTTATTGACATGATCATTTTTGAAGACAGAGGCATAACAGTGGGAGATAAACCACAGAGTCTGAGTCCATCTCAGAATGGGGCTCTCTTCTGTGCACCAGCCAACCACACAGTATCCGCCACCTGCTCTCTCCAAGCCTCATTCCTTTGTATATGCTGGCAGAGCCACGGTGCCATTCTACTCCAAGGACTAACTTGCTAAAATTCTGCTCCTGGGGTGACATCTAATCATTCAGCATCCACTATGTGTCTTTAAACTATATAGAACTCTATAATCTTTGAAGTTATTTCTGAGAAGATGTAATGAAGCATTTTGCTTTTTAAATTCAAAACAATTTAATAAAATAATGAAAAAAGTAAAATGCTTCATTATGTTTTCTAGACTATGCTGTCATCTCTACTAGGTGGTGGTGTTTGTTTTTTTCTTTCAGCAATTCATCTTCGGGTTTGGTTTCATTTCCCTTGAATTGAAGAATGTTTTTTTTTCTTCCAGGCATGGTTTTGATGAGTGTTAAGAGATGCCTGTGGCCTGCTGACACATCTCCCAGACCTCAAGGAACTCACAGGATTGCCAGAAGAGCTGTTTCTACTGTTAGTTTCTCCTACCAAAGTTCATTGGAAAGATAATGTAAAATGCTATTTGTTTTTAACATAGTACTTATTATTAAGTAAACCAGTATTTTCTGTGATTTCCAGTTACCTTGATTCTCCTTGGAGAATTTTATATCACTACTTCATTTCCACGAATGTTGGGAGAATATAATATATATTACTTATTTTATTAAAACTATATAAACATAATAAAAGTAGATGCTAAACCATCAGACCTATAGACATCCTTGCTCTGTCCCTTACTGTATAATAAGCAAGTGTGATGAATATTGAGGCTACTTGGGTGCCAGCCCCTGGTGTGAGCAAAGACGTAATAAAGAATTAACCAGGCGAGTAGTTCATAGGATAGAACTCTATTTATTGATTCTTAGGACAAAATGTTTTTTTTTAAAGCAATCAGGGTTAAGTAACTTGCTCAAGGTTACAAGGCCAGGTGTTTCTGGGTGAGGACAAGGTTTTTGTAGAGCAATGAGACAAAAAAGACTCAAGTATTCTTATCATTATCATAGTCTGTCATTTACTGGAAATAGCATGGTATTAATAACAGGCTTTTGTTCTCTAGGTGCCAGAAAGTCTTAGGAAGAGTCAGTTAACTCTTTTCATATGCAGTCACATTACAAAGGATGCTCTCAAGAGCTGGCTTCAAGGCTGAAGCCAAAGCCGGGATCATCAAGGACATTTGCATAGGAACTAACCACCTAAGAATGAAATATTTTGGTTTTCAATAACTAAAGTCTTGGGGAAGAGCCTATTGGTCTCAGAACTCAAACAACATCCTTTTAAGTGTAACCTATAACAAAGAACTCAGGAGCAAGCTTAACAAAAAAGCCGCATCTCAAAGAGCTCTTATTTCAAAGCACACTATTTATTAGGGTTATTATCTGATTCCTGAATCAGGCCTCTTTGGCTCCCCACAGATGAAGTTTTTTTTTATGGCTTCATTATAAATATAATTTATGAGGAAATAATTTAGTACGAAAAATACTGTATGTGCTCATTTTTAACTATTTCCACTGGCTAAAGTTATAAATCAAAAACCTTTCTTGAATTCAGCAATCAGGATGCACACAGATCTTGTACTTAGTTCAGGTAAAATAATATGAAAGTTGCCTGAGTAAAACTCCCAAAATTCTAAGTCAATATTTCTTTTTCTTCTACCTACATTCTTCACAATGGTGTTTTCCAATCTCATCCAAATTTAATTTCTGTTATGAATGTGTCAGTCATTCACCTAGATCCCAGAGGATTGTTGAATATTTTAATTGTATAAAGCCCTTTTTGTTTTTCTATAGCCTGTAACAGTTTGTCTGTCTTCCTTTCACACACATTGAAATAATTTTGCTCAAATATTAATGCATTAGTAAAACTTTTCTTAAATAAACTGTATCTCTGTTTAAAAACATGAGGATAATAGCAGGTTCAGTACCTCCCTCACAGAAGCCACAGCAAGGTTCAGATGAAATAATATATGTAAAGTACTTCCTTATCTCTTAATTGTTATATAAATGAAAGCCATTGTAATTATATGTACACAGATTGGTATAGAAGAAAGAACACAAGACTGGGAGTCAGAAGACTGTTACTGATCCAAGATTCACCATTTATGAACTTTATGAACTTAGATTGCTAGATGGCGTAGTGAATAGCTTGGAGTCAGATAGACCTGAGTTCAAATCCTAACTCAGAAACTTACTAGCTATGGCATTTAAACCCCTTTTTGCCTCAGTTTCCTCATTCATAAAATGGACATAATAATAGCATCTATCTTCCAGGGCTGCTGTGAGGATCAAATGAGACAGTATTTGTCCAGTATTTTGCAAACCTGAAAGCATTATATAAATGCTATCTTTTATTATTATTTCAGATCTGAAATGAGAGGAGTCCTGGTATCTGTCAGAGTGGAGAGGGAGCTGGCCTTGATGCTTTCAAGGACCAGTCAGTGATCAAATCCCACCCCTCTGCTATACACTAGCTACATGACCTTGGGGCAGTAGTCTTGTGGTCTTGACAGCTCTCTAAGACCATAATCACTGATCTGTTTTGCTGGAGCAGTTTCCTCATGCAAGAGTTCTGTACATCAGGGAAACCATAAGTTCTGACATACATATACCTATAGTTCATGTCAAGGTAATGACTTAGAGCAAAAAATGCCTCCAACTCTGACATAGTAATAATATTCATATTAATATTTATAACCATAATAATCATCATCTCAGTGACTTATTAAATAGTACTTTAATTTGACAAATATTGTCTACATCATACCTACATCATTTTTTTCTGGACCTCACAAGAAGCCTAGGAGGGAAGGACTTCAGACATTACTGCCCCTGTTTTACAGATAATGAAAATGAGTTTCAGAAAAATGAAGGGACTTACCCAAGGTCATACACATGATAGGTAGCTAAGAAAATTTGAATATTTATTGAAAAAAGAATTTAACTCAAGAAGCTACTGTTATGGAGAAAACTTGGCTCCTAATTCATAGACAAGAATCATTTCTTTTTCTTAGGATGAGAATTTTTAATGAAAACAAAGAATAGACTAAATAATTTTCATAACATGAAATTGAAAAGCTTTTGACTAAACAACATGCATCTAGGATAAAAAGAAAAATAGCTGATTGGGGGAAAAAGTCTTAAAACAAATATCTCTGCTAAATAACTCAAGGATCACTTCTAAATAATGATTAGTATCAAATTAGTTAACATATTTAAAGTACTTTGGAAATCTTAAAGTGCTATATAAATGCTAGCTATGAGGATGATGATGATGCAGGAATGTTCATTCTTTCCAGGAAAAATATCATATTTACATTCTCACCTTTCAATTAATATCTTAACCTTCCTGGATGGGGTATACATTTTTTTTCAATTAAGACTAATATCTTTGGTGTGAGGTCTTGATGAGGCTTTTTCAGGGCTAACCATTCACCTTTGGTGTCTAGCTGGCCTTCAACCTGTGGCTCCAAGAAGCTTACCAGCCGCCACACCTCAGAAAAGTATCTCAGCAGATGAAGCGAACCATGTTGAGGGAAACAAATGGGCCTCAAACTCATTGGTAAGTTAGGAGAATGTCTATTCCAAGCATGTGAAGATTCTCTCCAGTGGAATGGACAAATGAGAACAAGTGCTTGGAACTTGGTCAGACATTAAAGATGCCAAGATCATCCATTGCATCCAAGGACATTGCCAATCATTTTGACATGTGTCTTGCCACTAGACTTTGATAGCTCTGGAAGAGAGAGTGAGGCTGAAGACATTGTACAACTCTGCCTCACTTAAATCTAATTCACCCAGGAAGTCAAGACATCCCCCTGTGATGTCACTGGTGCTCTTCAAAATTGAAGGACAAACAACAATCTTCTACCTTTTCAGTCTTCTTGCATATTATTCCCCTAGACCTACTCTATGATGCAGTGACACTTGCCTCCCCACTGGTCCACCCATAAGATACCTCATCTCTAGACTCCAGGCATTTCCACTGGCTCTTGGAATACTCTCCTTCCTCATCTCCTTCTTCTGGTCTCCAGGGATTCCTTCAAGTTTTCAATAAAATCCTTTCTCCTAGAAGAAACTTTTATTAATGCCCACTGATTCTAGTGCCTTTCCTCCATTAATTGTCTCCAATGCATCCAATCTATATCAGATTTGGACAGTCAAATCTCTGTTATACCTCAGAAGAATATGGGCTGTCATTTGCCTTTCTTAAAATAGTATTGCAGATTCCCACCATCTCAGAACTTCAGAGTTGGAAGGAAAGGAAGGACTTTAGAATTCACAAGACCAACCTTGGGCCCTTGAGCTCATATGTTACACTCTTGGTTTTGCTACTGTGAGATCAACAAAATCTAACACATCAATGATGATGGATGAGTTAAAAGGCAAAAAAATCTGATGTGACTTCATGTGCTCAGTAGATGAAAAAAATCTCAAAATGACACAAATCTTTTTGATCCAAAGACTGCTCTCACAAAAAAGATTAATTATCACCAGTGTTAGGCAAAAGGTCAGTAAGTTCACATTCTACAGAAGAAAAGATTTTCTAGAAAGAAATATATAGACACTTCCTAAATTAGGTATTTATGGCTCTTATGAATCTTGTGTATGTAATAGCTCTTAAGTACTATGAGTTATTCATTTAAAGAACGTATTTATTCCTTTAGCTTCATGAAAGAGGCTTGGCATCTGTACCAGGGCTTATAATGCTCACTCATATTATTAATTGTTCCAAGATATAATTTTTAAATTATTTTTCAGGCTATCACAAGGAGTACTTTCTCCAACCTTTTTTGCCTTCTTCTGGAGAAGAATAGAGAGAGAGAAAGAGAGAGATTGACAAGCTTACCACCGGAAACATAGCTTGCATTCCTTTTTTTGCTGAGAATATAGTATTTTAGACATATTGCTCAATGTTCTGCAAAAGATGAAAAAGAATAATGATAAAGAGTCTCCACTGAACTCCACCCATCTTCCATTTCAACATAATAAATGTCTTATGTGTTTTAAGGGCAAAACATACATCAGGACGTATCAGATTAGTTATTAATAACAATAATGCTAAATTGGCAAAAAAAAAAAAAAAGAAGAAGACAGCCCAGTGACAAGAAAGCTCTTCAGATGGGACCCACCCTCCCAGCTCAGTATATAAAGACTTGCCACTGTCTCTGGGTAGCAAGCAGTGCTTGAGCTGAACCTCTACTGCATCACTATGTCCCAGAGATTTACTTCCAGCAAACATTACTCTTCCTCCCGCAGTGGAGGAGGGGGAGGAGGAAGCTCATCCGTCAGAATCTCAAGCAGTAGAGGCTCTGGCTATGGGATTAGCTCTCTTGGTGGAGGATTTAGCTCAGGTTGGGGCTCTAGCTATGGCAGCTGCTCAAGAGGGGGCTTTGGCAGTGCATCAGTAAGGGCCTTTGGTGGAGGCTTTGGTGGCAGCTATGTTGGGAGTAGCTTTGATGGTGGTAGCTATGGTGGAGGAAGCTTTGGTGGAGTCCTTGGGGGAGCCTTTGGTGGAGGGGATGGGGGCCTCCTCACAGGCAATGAGAAGGTCACCATGCAGAACCTCAATGACCGCCTGGCCTCCTACCTGAACAAAGTACAAGCTCTAGAGGAATCTAACTCTGGACTAGAGCAAAAAATTAAGGAATGGTATGAGAAACATAGCAATGCAAATCAGCAAGAATCTCATGACTACTCTCATTATTATGACCAAATCAAAGAACTTAAGGATCAGGTAAGAAAGATCATTTATACTGTTTCTTAACCAGTCTTATGCTTATTCTTAGTCTTATATTTCTTTATTTTTTTTTGGAAGGGGGAAGGCAAGGTAATTGGGGTTAAGTGATTTGACCAAGGTCACAAAGCTAGTAAGTGTGTCAAGTGTTTGAGGGTGGATTTGAACTCAGGCCTTCCTGACTCCAGGGCTGGTGCTCTATTCACTGCACCACCTAGCTGCCCCTAGTCTTTTAATTCTTAGTCTTATATTTTAGATAAGAAGAGCTAGTGTCAGAGTCAAGAGACCTAAATTCAAGATTCTTCTGATACCTAGTAGCTACATAGCCCAAGATAAGTCCCTTAACCTCCATATTTCCATATATATATGGAAAGTACCAAATCAGTCAGAGGAGTCCTGAAGTCAGTGAAATAACGTGGTGCAATAAGATCAAGATTTCAGTAGCTGAATAAAAAAATAAATGCCTGGTCAGAAAAGGCATGACTTCAGAAATCCTAGAAGATTCAAGCTTTAAGAAATAGGTGAGTGCACTGTATGTCATTCTTAAACAGCAAAAGTATCCCCCATAGGACTCTATGAGATGATAATGGCTAAATTCAATTCTTAAGAAGCACAGTATTTTTTGAAAATCCATATACATGACCTCTTTCTCAATTATTTCTCCTCTACAGATCCTGAATCTAAGTACTGACAATGCTAATGTGCTGCTGCAAATTGACAATGCCAGGCTGGCTGCTGATGACTTCAGACTAAAGTAAGCAAAGAGAACAAGGACCATGTGCTTCTCACATTGTCAGACATGGATTTGGTGTAGATAATTGCTTAACAAAACCAAAATTAATTTCCAGTGGCACATTCTGCCTGGTAAAATAAAAAACAGTTTATTCAAATTTAAACATTTTCTAGATCATTAGAGAAATTTTCAGTGATAATAATATCATCTAATATATTTGAGATCATAAATACTTTGCAACTAACTTTTAAATCATTTTGGACTTTGCTGATTTTACTCAACTGTTACTATCATTTGTGTGTAAAGTGGAATGAACATGCTGAAATAAAACATGAAATCAATTATCCACTACACTATGAAATAAAATTTATTAATAATCAAGAAACTGCAAGATAGTAATCAATATATTAATAGTTACAATTCTATCAGTAATAGAGTTGGTCCTTCTTTCAAACTAGCACAATTTCTCAAGGATCCAGTACAGAGTAGGTGCTTAATTAGTGTGCATTATATTATTTGGACTGCTATGGTATAGTGTTTTGTTACATTGCATTGCATTCTGTTACTTCATATTTTCTCAAGCTCCTCTTTCTTACCCTTTGCCCAAATGATATTCATTAAATGGACTGAGTTATATTACAGATTATACCATGTCTCTTTCAGGTATGAAAATGAAGTGACCCTGCATCAGAATGTGGAGGCTGACATTAATGGCCTGCGCAGAGTCCTGGATGATCTAACCTTGTCCAAGACTGACCTAGAGATGCAGCTAGAAAGCTTGAATGAGGAGCTGGCTTTCCTAAAAAAGAACCATGAGGAGGTGAGACAAAATTCTGTTCCATCCCACCATGCCACACTCCAATCTTCTAATTTCTCACTATAGTCATGAAAACTACAGTCACATTATGGGCTCTCCTTCCCCTACAGGAAATGAAAGATCTTCAGAATGTGTCCACTGGTGATGTGAATGTGGAAATGAATGCTGCCCCAGGAGTGGATCTGACCGAATATCTGAACCGCATGAGAACTGAATATGAGGCAATGGCTGAACAAAACCGTAGAGATGCTGAAGCCTGGTTCAATGAAAAGGTGAAAATGACTTATCATGCCTAAAAGCCACCTGCTTCATCATACAGGTAGTAATTGTCTTCTAATGATTCTTTTCTCTCTCTCCTCTCCTTTGCTTTTATGATCCTAGAGCAAGGAGCTGACCAGAGAGATCGATACCAACGTTGAACAAGTGTCCAGTCACAAATCTGAGATCACTGAATTGAAACGAAACGTTCAAGCTTTGGATATTGAACTACAGTCACAATTGGCTCTGGTAAGTTAACAATAAGCTCTTTGTTTCCATAACATGAGCTCTTTGTTTCCAAAGTGTTTTCATGCATTTCTCAAGAAAAGTACAAAGTTCTGAAGTATTAATTTGTAAGCTTTCCTCTTCAGCTTTGTAATTCCATGTTCATGGGAATGTTCATTAAATTAGGGAATATATCATTAAACCTTCTTCATGAGGGTGAAAGAGGAAAGTATAAAAGCTAGTTTGAAGCCTAAAATTTAAAAAGGCTAAGATCATGGCAACTGGTCCCATCACCTCATGGCATATAGATGAAGAAGAAATGGAATCAGTATCAGATTTTATATTCTTTGGCTCAAAGATCACTGCAGATAATGACTGAGCCATGAAATTAAAAGACTCATGCTCCCTGGAAGTAAAGCTATGGCCTATCTGGGCAGTATAGTAAAAAGCAGAGACATCACCTTGCTGATAAAGGTCTAATTTTTCCACTAGCAATGAGAGCTGGAGGGTAAGAAAAGTCAAGCACCACAGAACTGATATTTTCCAATAGTAGTGCTGGAGAAGACTTTTGAGAGTCCCTTAGACAACAAGGAGTCAAAACAATACTTAAGGAAATTAATTCAGGCTATTCACTGGAAGGTCAAATACTGAAAATGAAATTCAAATATTTTGGTGACATAATAAGAAGACAGGACTCATTGGAAAATACTCTAAAAATTGAAAAGATTGATGGTAAAAGGAAAAGGGTATGACAGAGAATGAGATGGATAGATAGTGTCATGGAGACAATGAACATGAACTTGGAAAGACTTTGAGAGAGAGTGGAGGATAGAAGGTCCTGGCTTACTATGGTCCATGGGGTCAGGAATAGTTGGAAACACCTGAATGACTCAACAACAATGACAACAGAGAGAAAGGAAGACAGTATGTAATATCAGCCTTTTGAAATACAACAAAGACCCCACATCAGGGCCAAAACTGTGGTTTGTATTGTCTGAAATTGCTAAATAGCTAAAAACTAAATCAGGTCACATATTTCTAAATGTCAAAGGTCTTCATTCCTCCATGAATTTTCTAATTAGGAAGAGTTTTGTTGTATGTCATTTAATCACTGATGTTTTCAATTCATACAATGCTCCTCTCCTTTCCAGAAACAATCCCTGGAAGCAACTTTGGCAGACACAGAAGGTCGTTACTGTGTTCAGCTGTCACAAATCCAGGCCCAGATCACTGCTCTGGAAGAGCAGTTACAGCAGATCAGAGCTGAAACAGAATGCCAGAATTCAGAATACCAGGTGCTCCTTGACATCAAGATCCGCCTGGAGAATGAAATTCAGACCTACCGCAGCCTGCTAGAAGGAGGAGGGTGAGTGAAAGAAACACTATTATTGGAAAGTCTCTTGCTTCTTAATTTTGTAAGTAGGACAGCTTCTCCCAGTTTTTGGGAAGCAAAGAGTTATTAGAGGAGGAATACATATCTCTGTCTGAGATGTTGGGTTCATCTTGCCTCATTATGGCCCAGGATGATGCCTTTTTCAAGTATGTTTAAATTCTCTCTCTCTCTCTACTGGCATGAGGGCTTTCACCTGCTCTGTGTTTCCCATATGGGGTGATTTGCCCCTCCTCAGGTAGCCTACTGTTCCTAAGGGCTCATTTTATGGGTGCCCTTGGGCACAATTTACTAATGACATTTTATTTATTGGTGCCTTATTTGCTTATTTATTGATGATATCCAATCAGTTTTAACCCTACTGAGCATCAGAATGCCCAAACTCAAGTGAACTACCAGCATCAGTTTCCCTCAGTAGATGGAACTATGAAAATGCACCATCACACTTTGCCATCAATCTCTTCTTAAACTATTTAGCTTCTCTAAGAGTTTAATAATTTTGGGGGGAAGGACATACATTTTATAATGCTTATGGATAACTAATAATTAATGTCTATCTCCCTTTTTGTATTTCTGGTAGCACATCCGGAGGTGGTGGCCATGAAGGAAGCTCTGGTGACCTAGGATATGGTAGAAGATCCAGTGGTGTCCAAGGGGGTGGTAGCTCCAGTGCTGGATATGGAGGAAGTTCTAGTGGCAGTGGAGAATCCAAAAGTTCTGGTTCCAGAGGAAATTCAGTTGGAGGACAAGGAGAAAGTACTGTATCTGGTGGAGAATCTCCATTGAAAAGCAGCTCTGGAACAAGGTTAGCAGAAACTAACAGAGATAAGGAGAATCTGTGTGAGTTTTGCTTATGAGATCTTTTTTACCCTTTCATTCTTCTTAAGTATGGAAATACAAAAGCATTAGAAAAAGTTTCTGCTTTCATTAAGAAATTGTTTTGATAATAATTTTAAGCTAAAAATATAGGTTTTAAATATCATCTTATGTTTTCACTTGGGTTAATTGAAAGTCACTGAAATCGAAGTGACATCTTCCTTGTACATTAGGGGAGGGAGAGAGAGAGAGAGAGAGAGAGAGAGAGAGAGAGAGAGAG
>NW_027187370.1:676168-707173 GCF_028583685.1 Petaurus breviceps papuanus
GAAAGAAAGGAAGAGAGAGAGAGAGAGAGAGAGAGAGAGAGAGAGACTTTGTTTCATAAAGAACACAGGAGTCCAATGCAAGCTCTGGAAGGTCCTAGAGGCAAGACTTTGAATATGAGCTAAGTGACCAATTATGCCTCTGTTGTTTGAGAACCAACTGAGCTAAGTTTGGAGAAGCCACTTATCAAGTTGGCTAAATATTGAGGAAAGTTTTCATCTGGGCAGCTCTGGAAGGCCATCTAGTGAATGCTAAAGGGTTGTAACCTATGTTGGTGAAGGGAAGACCCACACTAACAAAAGCACAGATCCTTGAATACTGACATGATAGAGAATAATTCAAACATGAAATTTTGAATAAAACTTAGGAGGGTTCATTGTTGGTGGGCTCTTTCTTCATGTTTTCCTTTAGATTAGAAATTTATTTTATGTATCTACATTAAAGTATTTTAGTTGGCAAATATGCCTTTCAAGGACCAAACTACAATTTCTCTGATTAGAGGAGGGTATTACAATTAATGGTTTCACTCATTATTACTTGTCATTTTTCTTGCTCAAGTGCAGCTTGGGGGGCCTCTTGAACTTCCTCAATTTCATTGAAGAGGAACATTCTTCATTATATAAGAGAAATATCAATATTGGTCGTTTTTTTACCTACAGATTCTAATAGAAGTCATTTGATCAAGACCATAATTGAGGAGGTGGCCCCTGATGGTAGAGTCCTTTCATCCAGAGTGGAATCAAGGACCAAGAAACGCTCCTGTTAACTAGGGTTGACATGCAGTCTACTTTCCTTAGTCTACTATATATCAATGTCAGGCAAAGAAAATCTCTATCCTTCCTAATGGTCATGGTCACCTTTCCTCTCTTTAAATATAAGGTGCTTAAAAAGTTTCTCATGGTTTGTTTCCTATTCCTTTTCACTTTACTAGAGAGTATTCTTCAATGACAATTCATAAAGAAACTCTCTGTTCCTTTTTACTGATGTATTTCAATAAACCTTCTTACTGATGCAAACAATATAATTGTGTACACATTGTCTCTCTTCTGAATGAGACATTCATAACCTTAACAGGAGAGGTTATGGTATCATATGAGTTAAAGTAAGATCTTAGAGAAACCATCAAATCCAACCCATTCATTTTGCAGGGAAGGAAACTGTGGCTCAGAGAAAAGAAGTGACTTCCTCAAAGGTCACACAAATAGTAAGTCCCAAGGTTGGATTTGACTCTGATTCTAAACTCATGGTTTTTCCAAAAGCAGCAACACATTCATAGTGAGCCTCTATATTTGAAAATTGTTTATCCAAAAATTCTTTGCAAGCATATCTCGATTTCCTGAAACAAAAGTCATGTCCTCTTTCAGACTAGTGTTCTAAGATTGTGTAAAGTGGTTTCTCCTAAAAAAAATGCCCATACATTGCCAATCTTAAGAGTAGTTTCTTCCATAATTATATAGAGTGTGTAGCCTCTTTCTAATTCTCTGGGATACAATTACATGGTTGCTGAAAATCCATGGAAATCAATGGGCAGAAATTTGTCCAGAAGCCTAAAATAACTGGACATTACAATAAGCTACACTGATCTAGGTACTCCACCCCTTCTTCCTCCTACTTTGCTGTAAAAAATACGAACACCTCCTATGTTGGGTATGCAACATGTTGGGTAATCTCTCCTATGGAGAAAGGGCTGAGGAAAAAGGTCAAAACTATTATGGCTTGGTTGATGTGGAAATTGTACAGCAACTTAGGAAGAATATGGGATGAGTTATTAGTAAATCTTTGTCCTGAATTCAAGTGAAGTCATATGTTGAAATTTGAAACTTACTGGCCTTTCTAACTAATGACCACTAAGAGGAAGGGATAATTGAGGTATGTGAGCAAGCTAAAGAGAATGGATCATCTAGGTAAATGCCACTTTAATATTATAGAAGGGAGATCTTACATTGGATATTATTTTGATAAGTCCCACAAGAAATCTCTGTTGTAAAGGTGTGTCCCATTTAAAATGTCAGCACTGACTGTCTCAATACCTTTTTCCCCAGCTGCTCACTTGTATAAAGCCCAAACAGGAATCTGGGAACAGTAACTTGCTTGTCACACAAAGGAAGGGTGGAGTACTTCAATGAAATTAACCAACTCTCAAAGAGGAAGAAATCTCTAACAAGAGAGGTCATTCCTCCTGCATGTGAGGTGACAAACCTCAAGGCCAAAGAGCTGAGGAGTCAAATAGGAGAGTCATCTGCCTATCCTAAGATAAGGTTCTCTGACCTTTCTGAAAAAGAGTAGTTGCAATACAGATGAAAGGAGCAATATAACATCCAAGCAAAAACATCACACAAACACCAACCTAACCTAGGCACTGGAGGTGGTGGGAAGTAGTTATCCATCAAAGAGCAAGACCAGGGATTCAAGTAGATTGATCCATTCAGTAAAAACATCCCAGTGGTCAAACAACTGAACTAGCCCAGGCTAACATTAGCCAAGCTCAGCAGGCAAGCAAACTGCATGGCACAGCCATGCCCCTATACCAGCCCATATTGTCATCAGTTCTTTCCAGTGAAGGGACAGACCAGCAGCAGAAAAACCTGTTCATTAGAGACTCCTGGGAGTCCCATGAAGAATAAGACCAGCAGTTTACCTATCTCCAATGCCCTGCTCCATAAGGAGGACTCACCAGAGGAGAAAAGACAAGGAAGGTCTACAGTTCTGAAGCTGTAAGTTGCCTTAGGCATTCATGTTTCCTACACCTGTGCCTCACAATTATTGTACTATAAGAATGTGTCTACTTGGAATGCTTATTAATGTTTTTTCTGTCATTGGAGTAAATGTCTTTTTGAAGAACCATCTACTGGCTGAGCATTTAAGGGAAACATTCAATAGTAGGTCTCATAATCTACCATGTTGGATGTGGTGTCCCAGAGGGTCACCCCTGGAAACCAAGGCAGCAACTGCTCCTGCAGGAATCCCACCAGCCAATACCAGTGCAAGTTGGAGGAGTGATCTTCAGATGGCATGCTGTTACTCTAGAAAGGAGATGATAGAAGTGAAGAGAATATGGAGAAGTAGAGACAGGGACTTTACTGAACTCTCAAAAATTTCCATCCAAGGAGCTGCAGAACCCACAAAATGACACAGAGAAGCTAACCTCCCACTGAGAACAGCCCGGCAGGCCGGCAGGAATCGGCCAGCGCAACGCTCTGGGAGCCGAGCCCAGCACCACGCCGAGGCTTTAGCCCCAGGGCGGGCCTGACCAGCCGCCAGCCAGAGGGACTCCAGATCAGCAGCAGCTGTGGCCATTTCCAGATTTACCAATACATAGATGCGAAGGACAAGGTGAGAGGTCAGTGCAGTCTGGACTTTGGGACCCAGTAAGTGCGAGTGCATGGCTTTTACCCCCGGGGCGAGAAACCTCTGAGATGCTGGCACAGCCTGCTGGTGCCACGTGGCAGCTTCAGCTCCTGGCCTGCAGAGTGCAGGGGGACCAAGCACCAGTCTGAGGGGTAATCGCTCTTGCTTTAACCTGTTTAACCTGCTTGGATCTGGATTGCAGTCTAGGGTGGAGGTCCTGGGGTGTGTGTCCAGCTTGCCAGAGTGTGTGGAGACCTCAGAGAGGGCACCCATCTAATACCTCTGGCAGCTGAGAAAACCCCAGCGTTTGGGACGAAAACTCCCCTGTCTGGTGGCAGAGTCCTACTGTGGCAAAAAGCTCAAAAGTCAAATCATTGAGTGGCAAAATGAACAGGCAAAGGAAACAAAGCAGACAGAAGATTCCAACATTACACTCCTATTTTGGGGATAAGAAGGAGAAAGGCATGGAACAGGAGGAAATCAGTGAAGTCAGAACTCCTGCACCAAAAGCTTCAAAGGAAAATACAAGCTGGTTACAGGCCATAGAGGACCTTAAGAAGCAGATAAGAGAAGTGGAGGAAAAATTGGGAAGAGAAATGAGAACAATGCAAGAAAATTATGAAATGAGAGTCAACAGCCTGACTGAAGAAAATAATACCTTAAAAAACAGACTGACTCAAATGCCAAAGGAAGCTCAAAAAGGCAATGAGGAGAAGAATGCCTTAAAAAGTCGAATTTGCCAGATGGAAAAAGAATCTCAAAAGCTCACTGAGGAGAATCATTGCTTCAGAATTAGATCGGAGCAAATGGAAGCTAATGACTTTATGAGAAATCAAGATGCTGTTAAACAGATACAAACAAATGAAAGAATAGAAGGCAATGTGAAATATCTCATGGGAAAAACCACTGACCTGGAAAATAGATCCAGGAGAGATAATTTAAAAATTATTGGACTGCCTGAGAGCCATGACCAAAGTAAGAGCCTGGAAAGCATCCTCCAGGAAGTTCTCAAAGAAAACTGCCCTGATGTTTTAGAATGAGAGGGCAAAATAGAGGTTGAAAGAATCCACTGATCACTTCCTGAAAAAGATCCCAAAAAGAAAACTCCTAGGAATATTATAGCCAGGTTCCGGAATTCCCAGATTAATGAGAGAATATTACAAGCAGCCAGGAAGAAACAATTTGAATATTGTGGAAACACAATCAAGATAACCCAGGATCTAGCAGCTTCTACACTGAGGGATAGAAGGGTCTAGAATGTGATATTCCGGAGGTCAAGGGAGCTGGGATTAAAACCAAGAGTCACCTACCCAGCAAAACGGAGTATCATGTTTCAGGGGAAAATATGGTCATTCAGTGGAATACAGGACTTTCAAGCATTCTTGCTGAAAAAACCAGAGTTGAATAGAAAATTTGACATTCAGATACAAGAAGCAAGAGAAGCATGAGAAGGTAAACAGGGAAAAGAAATCATAAGGAACTTATCAAAGTTGAACTATTTTTTTTTTAAAGCAATCGGGGTTGAGTGGCTTGCTCGGGGTTGCACAGCCAGTTGTTGTTTCTGGGTGTGGTGCTGAGTGTCTGGGCCCGGATTTGATCCGGGTCGTCCCGGCACTGGGGCTGGTGCTCTTGCTTGCTGAGCCACCTGGCCAAAGTTGAACTATTAACATTGCTACATGGAAAAACAATAATTGTAACTTATGAAACTTTTCTCAGTAGTTGAAGGGATTAGAAATATGTATATATATGTATATATGTGTGTGTGTGTGTATATATATATGTCTTTATATGAGGGTATGCGGGCATATGAATACATATGTGAATGTGTGTATATACGTTTACAGGTATACATAGATAGAGGGCACGGGACCAATTTAACAGGAAGGGATGATACTTAAAAGGTGAAATTAAGAGGTGAGAGGAATATAATGAGAGGAGATGGGGAGAGACAGAGTTGGGCAACTATCTCATACAGAAGAGGCAAGGGAAAATGGTTACAATGGAGGGGAAGAATAGGAAGGCAAAAGGGAATGGGTCAACCTTATTCCTATTGAATCTGGCTTGAGGAGGGAGGGAAATACACACTAAATAGGGGATCTCACCCTCCAGGAGAATATGGGGGGAAGGAGATGTGAGGGGGGATGATGGAAGGGAGGGCAGGCTGGGGGGGAGGGAAGTTGGAAGCACCCACTTTTGAAAAGGGACCGGATCAAAGTAGAGAATAGAACAAGTGGGAGGTGGGATAGGAGGGAGGGAAATATAGTCAGTCTTTTAAAATACATCTACTATGTTATTGTTTTGCATTAGCCGCACATGTACAACCTATACTGAACTGCTTGTCTCCCCAGTGGGGGTGGGTGGCAGGGGGGGGAAGGGAATGAATCTGGAATTGAAAGTTTTAAAATCGAATATTCAAATATATGTATATGTGTGTGTGTGTGTGTGTGTATACTATTATCAATACCATCTTACATGTTATTAAGAAAAAAAAGATATACAGGTACTGAGGCATAGAGATCCACTGGAAAAGTTGAAACGGGTATGGGAGAAAATATGGGAGAGAGCAGATTGGAGGTGGGGATATCCTGTGGGACTGCTGTTTTGGGGGGATGGGTAGGGGAAAAACGGGGAGAAAATTTGTAACTCAAAATCTGGTGGAAACGAATGATGTAAATCAGAAGTTAATAAAGCATTTAAAAAAAATTTCCATCCAAACAACTTTAAAACATTAGCTCAAAATGAACTCTAGAGTGTTAAAACCAACAAAAGGATATTCCAGCCCAAGAAAGGCTAGAAGGTCATCAGGAAAGATCTCTCTCACTGGGGTAAGAGGAGAATGCAGTCCAGTGCATGCTGTGCCCAGCAAGCCAACAGTGAAGTTCAGGGCCCTCCATCAGGCATCCAGTAACAGGCCATGCCTGGTGCAAGCCAGTAGCAAGCCTTTGGGGCAACTGAATCTGTAGCAGTGACTTCTGAAGCTGTCAGCCTGAAGATGGTAAGGGGGTTGGACAACTGGTCAGATGAAGATTACAATGGACTCTTAGCTCTCATTAGGTATAGGACTCTGTTGCTTTGCCAATACTTGGTCCTAGGTCACAGTTCCAGGGCAACAAGGAGCATAAGCACACTAGAGATTCTGGCTACAGGGGAGTGGTCATTGATCACAGTTCCACAGTTTCAAGGCACAAAACAATACATGTGGTCACTTGCAAACCAGAGTAGAGACTGTGACCAAAACTCTCCTCAGATCATATTACTTCAGTGTTAATGGAGTAGTTAGGAAGACTAACATCTCTGGTTTAAGGTCCTGCTATTCATCTACCCCTGTGTCCACCTGATTCACCCAACTCTCACCAGTATGTCCAAGAAGCTGCAGTATGCACAGTGGCCACATCCAGTAAACCATTTCAGCAGATGGGCTAATCCAGATTGAAGGTAATTGACAAGCCTCAAAGCTGTTGGTGAGTTGGGACATGTCTAACCCAAGCACATGAAGACATCCCCTGGTGGAATGGATAGATGAGAACAATTTGTTCCAACAGCCATAAAGGTAGATGAAGTAAGCACTGTGGAGCAATTAGAGCTTTGTCAGACCAAGGTCTGATGCCAAGGTCATCCACTGCAACCTAGGTCACCACCAGTCATCTTGATTTTGTCCTGCTACTGGACTTTGATGACTCAGGAAGAGAGAATGAGGCTAAAGACACTGTGCAATTCTGCCTCACTTAAATCCAATTTAGGGTCAAGTTAAGAAATCACCCCATGATGTCATTGGTCTTCTTCAGAAATGAAGGACAAACAACAATCACAAGAACAACCACTTCAGAAGAACTGAAAACTTACAGAAGGAAAAATAGACCCACTTAAAATGGATAAGCAAGAAAATTACATCTTGCTAAAAGAAGCCATAGACAACAAAGTAATATCTATACTAAACATATATGCACTAAATGGTATAGCATAAAAATTCTTAAAGAAATAGTTAATTGAATTAAAGAGGAAATAGACAGTAAATCTATACTAGTAGGGGACTTCAACTTTCTCCTCTCGGAGTTAGATAAATCTAACCATAAAATAATAAGAAAGAAGTCAAGGGGATGAATAGAGTATTAGAAAAAATAGATATGATAGACCTCTGGAGAAAACAGAATAGGAATAGAAATAAGTATATCTTTTTCTCATCTGGACATGGCACTTTTCACAAAAATTAGCATGGTATTAAGACATTAAAAAAAAAACCTCACAACCAAATCCAGAAAAACAGAAATACTAATGCACCCTTTTCAGAACATAGCACAATAAAAATTACATTTAACAATGGATGATAGAAGTATAGATTAAAAGTCAATAGGAAACTAAATAATCTAATCCTAAAGAATGAGTGGGTCTAAGAACAAATCACAGAAGCAATAAATAATTTCATTAAAGAGAATGACAATAATGGAGCAACATGCCAAAATCTGCGGAATGCAGTCAAAGCAGTACTTAGGGGAAAAATTATACCACTAAATGCACAATTAAAAAAGAGAGAAAGAGCAGAACAACGAAATGGGCACACAATTTAAAAAGCTAGAAAAAGAAAATTTAAAACTCTCCAATTAAACATCAAAGTAGAAATTCTGAAAATCAATGGAGAGATTAATAAAATTGAAAATAAAAAACCCATTGAACTAACAAATAAAACTATGAGTTGGTTTTATGAAAAAAAATAAAATAAACCATTGTTCAATTTAATTTAAAAATAAAAGAAACAAGACAAAATTATTAGTATCAAAAATGAAAAAGGTGAGTAACTACCAATGAATATCAACTTAAAGCAATTATGAGGAGTTATTTTGCCCTAATATGTCAGTAAAACCAACAATCTAAGTGAAATGGATAAATATTTACAAAAATATAAGTTGCCCACATAAACAGAAGAGGAAATAGAATAATTAAATAACCCTATCTTAGAAAAAAAATTAAACAGAACATCATGAGTTCCCTAAGAAAAAATCTTTAGGACCAGATGGATTCACAAGTGAATCCTACCAAATATTTAAGGAACAATTAATCCCAATACTATATAAGCTATTTGAAAAAAATAGGTAAAGAAAGAATTGTACCAAATTCCTTTTGTGACACAAATATGGTTTTAATACCTAAACCAGTGAGAACAAAAAGAAGGGGGAAAGAAAACTATAAATTATTGGTGTAAAAATTTTTAAATAAAATTTAAATAAAGTACTAGCAAGGATATTACAGCAACATATCACAAAGATCACATACTATGAGCAGGTGGGATTTATACCAGGAATGCAGAGCTGGTTCAATATTAGGAAAACTATCAGCATCATTGACTGCAATCAATAACAACAAAAATTATTTGATTATATCCATAAATTCAGAAAAGGCCTTTGATAAAATACAATACTTATTTCTATTAAAACACTAGAAAGCATAGGAATTAATGGAACCTTTCTTAAAATGATGAGTGGTATCTATCTAAAACCAAGAGCAGGCATTATTTATAATGGAAATAAACTTGAAGCCTTTCCAATGAGACCAAGAGTGAAGCAAGGATGTCCATTATCACTACTATTATTCAATATTGTACTAGAAATGTTAGCTATAGCAATAAGGCAAGAAAAAAATTGAAGGAGCAAAAATAGGCAATGAAGAAACAAAACTATCCTTCTTTGCAAATGATATAATGGTATACTTAGAGAATCAACTAAAAAAACTAGTCGAAACAATTAACAACTTAAACAAATCTCGAGTATATAAAATAAATCCACATAAATCATCAGAATTTCTATATTCTACCAACAAAGTATAGCAGGAAGAGATAGAAATTCCATTTAAAATAGCTGTAGAAAATATAAAATACTTGGGAGTCTACCTGCCAAGACAAACCCAGGGACTATATGAACACAATTACAAAATGATTTTCATACAAGTACAGACCTAAACAATTGGAAAAATATCAATTGCTAATGGGTAGACAAATCAATGTAACAAAAATGAAAAATCTACCTACATTAATTTACTTATTCAGTGCCATACTAATCAAACTACAAAACAACTATTTTATAGATCTAGAAAAAAATAATAACAAAATTCATCTGGAAGAACAAAAGGTCAAAAATATCAAGAGAATCTATTTTTTTTAATGTTTTAGGAAGTTGGCCTAGCAGTTCCATAATTCAAACTATATTACAAAGCAATAATCTTGTGAGTAAACTCCCCCAATTAACCAAAAAAAAAAAACTCTAATAAATTTACACATATATCCCCATGCTGGTAAGGACTGCCCTTCTTCCTTCAGTCTCAGTACCTTCCCATTACGGTGGTACTGTTCCTTTGTATAGCATGCATCCTTATATTGGCATGATCGAGACAGAGCTGATCTGTGTCCCTACACTCACACATATAATTGAAATCAAAAGTATTTGCCTTTTCAAAAAGGAAAGAGGGAATAGAGGTCAGAGGGAGAGAGAGAATTTAGAACTCAAAAGTTTAAAAATGGTTGTTAAATCTTTTCACATGTAATTGAGGAATATTTAATAAAATAAACAAAATAATTTCAACTTTAAAAAATGTAAAAGCTTGGAAAAACTTTTAAACTGCTTATTGACTAATTCTAGTTTGTTTTCATTTTCTTTGCCCCAGTAGAGCTGTTCATAGACAAGTTCTGTGGCCACTTCTAATAAAAGAACCCTTGTTTTATTAGTCCAGCTAAGAGTTTTCCAGATAAGGATTTTGATGGAGTTGCAGGACACTGAAAATAGGATTCCTAGGCAAGATTTCTGAGACTAGAACTGAGACATCCTGCCACCTGCTGGAAATTAAAAGCAAGTAACACTCGACAACAATGGCTTCAATAAAGTAAATGAAAACCAAACTGAGATGAAACGCAACAACGAAATTTGGTCAAGAAACACACGTTCCCTCCTTTCTAAAGAGAGATTGGAGGACCACGGGGAAGGAGTGCTGTGTACATTTTCAAAGACATTCACTGTCAGTTGGTTTTGCTTAGCTGTATTCTTTCATAACAAAAAAGAATTCAATGATGGGTGGAGAGAATATATTAGTACATCACTACGATGTATAAAATAAAACATTATCAAAGTTTGATTGATATATAGTTTAGATACATAAATAGGTTCATAGTTACATAGAAAGTTAGAGATGGAGAGAGTGAAATGGATAGATGGGTTTTATGAGAAAAAGAGAGAGACAGAGAAACAGAGACAAAGACACACAGACACTGAGAGAGAAACATAGACAGAGAGATTAAGATATAGATGTAAATTATAAATATAGATACTGATGTAGATATATGGATGTACATATAGATATAAATCAAGAGTACTTAGCCTTTTTTGTCATGGACCTCTTTGGCCATCTGATAAAGCCTATGGATCTCTCTTCAGAACAAAGTTTTGAAATACACAAAATAAAATTTATAGGCTTAGCAAGGAAACTAATTACATTGAAATACATTTCTCAAAATATTTTAGAAGCAAGTCCATAGACTTGCTTATCCCAGGATAAAAACCACCAATATAGAAATATGAACATGCATATATATTTTAAATGTATACATATGCATATGACTGTACCTGTATTTCAAAATAAAAAATAATACTATAATAAATATAATTTTAATAAATATTCTAAAATTAGAAGCAAATACATTATGTGATTCCTATATCCCTTAGAAAAAGGTGATCTCTAAATCAGCTAATAGTAACTTCTTTGATTTCTCTTGGGATTAAGTTTGCTTTCCTTAAGAACTAAACTAGCCACAGAGACCAGAAAGATGGTGGGGGCTGGCGCAGAGGCCCGGATGAGGCCTGATCAACGTGACAGCAAGTTGACCCACCAACCACCTATTGCCAGGCCTATCATTACAGGGCTAGGACTGGACAGAGCTGGGTAAGAGTCAAATGCAGGGCCTGGCAGTGGCAGCAGCTACTCCTGGGACTACCAACCCACATCCTCAAAATTTGAAAAGCCCCTATCTGGACTTCCAGGGACCAGGATGGCAGAGTGAACCCCGACTGCTCCAATCCCCCCCTCCCCCCCCCGACCCTGAAAACATAGTGATTATTGCCCCAAAGCAAAACTTTAAACAGTAAATGCTTGGGAACCCTAGAGGAAGGGCGTGGCTAGGGCCCTGCCTCAAAATGGGTAAAAAACAGACTGCAAAGACAAAGACTCTGGAGTCCTACTATTGTGAGTGGGAGGAACCAAATTCAGAGGGAGACAGTGTTGACTCCACACCCACAGCTGAAGCCTCTACAGGGAACTGGTCTCAAGCACAGAAAGCATTCTTAGATGAGCTCAAAAAGAACTTTGAAAACCAAATTAGAGAGATAGAAGAAAAAATGAATAATTCTTTTAAAATCAAAACTGCAAAATTAGAAAAACATTACAATGAAGAAAACAGCTCCTTAAAAAGAAAAAATGTTTGATATTGTAATATAATGCCAAAAGAAAGGCAACTTCCCAGGTTCAAAATACCAGCATAGGTGCTCTCTATTTTATTCAGTGACAAACCAAGAACAGAGAAGATCAAAACATGACATCATTCAAAATACAGCATTTACTAAGTGTGATTAAATAATTTCCAAGTACTACCCCACCCCAGGATCTTCCAATCATTCAATCAATTACAAAGTCCCTGTTCTAAATACTACTCCACCCCTAGGCTATACCTTAATTAAGTCCACCACAAAACCCCTCTTCTCAAATGGAGATTATTTTCCAAACATAGGTAAAGTACCTTCATTTGTCAATCACAGAGCACAATAAGGTCAAAAGTTCCCCACCCCCTGGATCACAATTGAATCTACCCCAGAGTTACATCAAGTTTAAACACAGCACTTAATACCCAAATGGAGGTCTTTTCTTCATCTTGACACGAGGCAAGTTCTCAGCAATCTTAGTTCCTGGAGAGACAAGGCTTAGCAAGGCCATAAGATACATTGCCAGTCCCTTCATGAATTTATCCTCTGTCTGTAGAACAGCCCTAGAACCCCTGAACACATTAGCAAAGCCCTCTCCCAGGATTTCTGTAAACATACAACAAGAAAATCCTTCTTCAAGGCTTCTGAACCAACAGAAAGGCTCCCAGACCCCTGCAACAACAGCACTGTCCTTCACCAGTGGACAGTATTCATTCTGTCTGCAGGACAGTCTCCAGACCCCTGCAACAACAGTACTGTCCCTCACCAGTGGACAGTATTCACTCTCTGTCTGCAGGACAGTCTCAGGGCTTCTTAGCGAACAGCCAGGTTCCAGGACTTCTTCAACAAAAGGACTGTCTTTCACCAGTGGACAAATCTGGCAAAACAACATCAAAACAGACAGACAAAGTACCAGCAAAACAGCCATGTCTCCTCAGTCCTTGGCAGCTCAGGGGGCAGGTCTCAAAAGTCCAGGGCAATTCAAAGTGTCCACCAGCAATTCTCTTAGTCTCTCTCTCTCCACGAGGTGCTGCTTCCAAAAAGATCTTCCGCCTCTCTCTTATCTCTCCAAATCTACATCACCAGCTCCTCCCAGTTCAGGACTTTCTTTTCACATCAACAAGCCCATCCCACAGGTGGGATTAACAAACTCTGGGTTTTAATACAATCAATTTGAAAACCAAGCCAATACACGGGAATCTTTAATTGCCATTACTATCACAGATATGGAAAAGGAGCTTCAAAAACTAACCAAGGAAAATAATTCACTAAAAACTAGAATCAACGAAATTGAAGTGAATAACTCTATAAGGAAACAAGAATCAGTCAAACAAAAAATCAAGAATGAAAAATTAGAAAAAGAGGTAAAATATCTCTATGGAAAAATAACTGACCTGGAAAACAAATCCAGGAGAGATAATCTGAGAATCATAGGCCTACCAGAAAATCACAATGAAAAAATGAGCCTGGACAACATCTTCCAAGAGCTCATCAAGGAAAACTGCCCTGAGATACTAGAACCAGAGGGTAAAACAGAAATCAAGAGAATCCACCGGACACCTCCTGAAAGAGATCCCAAATTGAAAAGTCCTAGAAATATTGTGGCCAATACTACAAGCAGCCAGAAGGAAACAATTCAAATATCATGGAACCACAGCAAGGGTCGCACAGGATCTGGCAGCTTCTACACTGAAAGATCGGAGAAACTGGAATTGATTTTTTGCAAGGTAAAAGAACTCTGGTTACAACCAAGGATCATCTATCCAGCAAAACTGAACATATTCTTCCAGGCAAGGAGATGGTCATTCAATGATATAATGGATTTCCAGACCTTCCTGATGAAAAAGCCAGAGCTCAATGGAAAATTCAACCTCCGATTATGAGATGCAAGGGAGACATAGAAAGAAATGAGGAGCAGATGGACTTCATATTTACCTGGAGAGGCCTATATGAACTGTTGCTGAGTGAGAAGAGAAGAACCAGGAGAAATTTGTATACAGTTACAGAAACAGCATATGTGTGATGACCAACTTTGATAGACTGGACTCTTCTCAGCAATGCAGGGTTATAAGTCAACTCCAAAAGACTCATGATGGAGAGAGATGTCTACAGTCAGAAAAAGAACTAGAAAGAACTGAGTTTGAATCCAGATTGAAGCAAACTACCTGCTCTTTTTTTTTATCTTGTTTGGGTTTGTTTCCTCTTTCCCATTGTTCATTCCATTTGATGCAGACCTTCTTTATAACCTGACTGGTGTCTGATGTGAAAGTATTTGCAGATCCTGTGCTTGATTGTGTGCCGCCATGGGGGACAGGAAAGGAGGGGAGGGAGGGGGAGAAAATTTGGGACTCAGGGAATTGTGGAACTGAATCTTGTAAACTAAAAGTAAACAAACAAATTAATAAAGACCAAAAATTTTAAAAAAGAACTAAACTAACATAAATATTCCTTTAAAGAGGTTACTTGTAGATTTAGTGAATGAATAGTTTAACAAAATTTGATAGTAGATAAGTTAGAATCAATATATCTTCACAGTGATAAAAATAAAATAATCTTAGGATGAAGTTTGGCTACCACAGAACTCTACTAAAGGTTCAATTGCCCTTTTCAGATAGCTGGAAGGTGGATGTTGCCTCTAAGTTCACCCCAAGTTCCTCCTTTTTACTAATTTAACTCTTTTTCATGAGTATCAGAGACCCAGAGCAGAAATTCTTAAATGATCACTAAAAGATACCTTTCAAAAAAAATTCACAGAATTACAGACATGAGTTCTAAACCAATGAAATATTGAATCTAACACTTATCCCATCCTAGAAGCTCCTCATTTATACCCCCAGTATGCCCAGCCATTTAATATTTCAAATCTACTTCCCTGCAACACTTATGAATCAGTCTCATGAATACAGTTCCTTTTTATGTTATAAAATAAGCTCTTCACATCTGTCAAATTGTCGCTAATCACCGAGGGATTAGCTGACCTGATTTAGTGGTAATTCACTGGCCTTGCTATTAATCATTTTCTTTTGGAAGGAATATGCCTCAGAAAAAAAAAATTTTAGATAAAAATTCAACACCTTGAAGGCAACAGCATCCTCAGTATCCCAGGCTCTCAACCTCCTTCTTATCTTGGAGACCTCACTCAATTGAGACTGTTCTCTCTAAAGTGTTGGTAATCTCTTAATTACTAAGTCCAATGGTTTTTTTCCCCAGTCCTCATTATCATCTTTGCAGCCTTTGCCATTAATGGCAAAATGCCTCTCCTCCTGAATACTCTTTTTCTGAACTGTCATGGCACTCCTCTCTCTTATTTCTCTTCTTACCCATCTGACTGATCCTCAGTCTGTTGGCTCTTCAACACACCCTGTAGGTGCCATTATATCCCAAAGCTCTGTCCAGGACTCTCTTTTCTTCTCTCTCTACACCCTCCCTCAGGGATCTCAATAGCTCCCATGGGTTTAATGATCATCTCTGCACCGATGAGTCCCCCAGATCTATATATCCAACCCTGGTCTTTCTCCTGAACTTCAGTTCTGAATTACCAACTGCCTGATGAACATTTGGTATTTGATGCCCTGTAGGCATCTCAAACATGTCCAAAACAGAGGTTATTGTCTTTTGCTCCAAACTTGTCCTTTTTCTAAAGTTCACTCTTTTTCTTGGGGACACTAAGCATCTTCAAGTCACCCAGGTTGGTAAAGTGGCTTTCATCCTTGACTTGTCACTTTTTGCCAAATCTTATCATTTCTACCACTACATCACTTACATCTGCCTACTTCTCTCTGCTCATGGAACCACCAGCCCAACTCAAGTCAAATCAACAAATGTGTATTTATTAAGCTCCTACTATGTGATAGGAGGCAGCTAGGTTGCTCAGTGGACAAAGCACTGGGCCTGGAGTCAGGAAGACTTAGTTCAAATCTGTCTGCAGACACCTAATAGCTGTTGGTCCCTGGGCAAGTCACTTAACCTTGTTTGTCTCAGTTTCCTCATCTGTAAAGTAAATTGGAGAATGAAATAGCAAACCACTTTAGTATCTTTTCCAAGAAAACACCAAGAACGGTATGGTCCATGAGGCTACAAAGAGTCAAACACATCTGGATGACTGGACACCAACAACAAATGTGATGGGAACTATTCTGAGCACTGAAAATACAAAGAAAGCAAAATCCAGGCCCTCCTCTCAAGGAGTTCATGGCTTACCAGAAGAGACAATGAGCAAACAGCTATGGAAAGTGAAGGCAGAATACATTGGAGATAATCAACAGAGAGAAGGCACTGGCACTGATCGATCATCAGCTAGGACCTGAAGGGAACCAGGGAAGATAATAGACAGAGAAGAGGAGGGAAAGAATTCCAGGCATGGGGGCCAGTCTGTGAAAACTAACAGAATCAAGACATGGAGGGTCATATACAAGGAATAGCAAGGAGGCCAGTATCACTGGATAGTAGCAGTCATGGAGGACAGTCAGGATCAGAAGATCAGAAAGGTAGAAAGAGACCAGGTTATGAAGGACTTTAGAAGCCAAACACAAAATGTCATCTTTTTCCTGGAGGTGATAGGGAGCCATTAGAATTTATTGAATAGGGGGTTGATATGGTCAGATCTATTATTCATTGCCCCAGCTATTACAACAATCGCCTGACTGTCCTACCTGCCTACAGTCTTTCCATTCCCAATCTATCCTCCAAAGAGCTGCCAAAGTAATTTTCTACTAAAACACAGGTCTGACAATGACACTCTTCTACTCAATAAACTCCAATGGTTCCATAATGAAGTTTGGATCAAATGTTTATCTTTGTCTCATCTTGTTTAATTTCTCTTTTTCTCTAAGTTTTATGACAGAATTATTAAGATAGTTGCACATGTTTATAATTTATAATTAGGAAAATATGCTTATATTAGAGGTGCATGGGTTTTTTTTTTCTATTGATCAGGTATACAATCAAAAAAGCTTTAATCAGATGGTACAGCAAGTATAGTGCAGCACCTGGAGTCAGGAATACCTGAGTTTAAAATGCAACCTCAGACACTTACTACCTGTGTAACCTTGGGTAAGTCAATTAACCTCTGTCTGCCTCAGTTTCCTTAAGTATTTTGTTATTGTTGTTCAGTCATGTACAACTCTTCACAACTCCATCTGGGGTTTTCTTGGTAAAGATACTGGAGTGGTTTGTCATTTCCTTCTCTAGCTCATTTTATAGATGAGGAAACTGAGGCAAACAGTGTTAAGTGGCTTGCCCAGGGTCACCTAGCTAGTAAGTGTCTGAGGCTGGATTTTAATTCAGGTCTTCCTTACCCCAGGCCCAGTGCTCTATTCACTACGCCACCTAGCTGCCCGTCCTTAACAATAAAATGGGGATAATAACAATACCTACCTCCCAAGCTGTTATGAGGATCAACTCAGGTGTTTGTAAAGTGCTTAGCACAGTGCCTACAATAAAGTAAGTGGCTAAAAGTGCTTTTTTTTCTCTCCATCCTTCCTCCCCTCCTTCCTCTCTCCCTCCATCCTTCCTTCCTCCTTTACTTCCTTCCTTAAGGTTTGATGTGACCTACAAGTCAGGTGAAGTCAGTAAGTCAACAAACATTTGTTAAATGTTTAATTGTCAAGAACTGTGCTAAACAATGTTATCCACAAACAAAAGAACTCACCATCCCTCTTCAATGTGGCTACTGTTCTGGATTTCCTCCATGACACTAGAGAATATTTTTTAATGCCCCACTTGAGACTAATAATCAGAATGAGTCATAGAACACAACAGTCTCCAAAGAATTAAAATTAAGTATTACTCAGAGGGTAATGGGAAAGTACACGGTGCCTGTGAACAGGCTGCAACACATAATAGACAAGGAACTATGAAGAGCTGAAGGAAAAGAGGTCAGTCCTGAGCACCAGGTCATCCTAAGGGCTCTTCCCCAACAAAGTGATTCCCATATTTATGTTGTGATCTTACAAGACCTCTCAGTTCAACAAGTATCTACTCATTGTGCAAAGCAATGTACTGAGAATGGGGATACAGAGACACAAATGAAATAATTCTTGCCCTCAAAAAGGTTACATTCTACTGGGTGGGTTGTAGCCAGGTGGCAAAAGATAGAGCACTGAGCCTGGACTCAGGAAGACATGAGTTCGAATCTGGCCTCCAACACTTAGTAGCTATATGACCCTGAGCAGATCACACAACCTCTGCTTCCTATCAAATGGGGCAATAATAGTACCTACTTCTGAGGGTTGTTGTGACAAACAAATGAAATTCTATTTGTAAAGTGCTTAGCACAGTGCCTAGCACATAGTAGGTGCTTAATGATTATTCCCTTCCCACCTGCTCCTTCTCTATGAGAGACAAGGGAAAGGAGAGATGTAAGATGTACACAAGTAAGTATAACTCACCTATACTGACCTACAGTGATGGTGACTTGGTAGTAAGAAAAAAGGCAGTGGATTTGAAGAATCACACAGTTTATTTTAGATAACAAAAAAAAACTGTTTGGCTACTAGTCCTTTAAATGTGAGATCTTTGTCCAATGATCAATGAGTATACTCATTGTTGGAATTGCTGAATCAGAGCAATCTTGACATTCTTTCAATGAATGAAGCCAGAAGAACAAAGGAAACTGCAGCTCAGTGAAAGGATGGCTCACAGTTACTCCTTGGAGAGAAAGGATTTGGTAGAATGGGTCTTATTGTCTTCCCAGAGGCTAAAACGTAAGACAAGATGTTAAAAAAAATCTTGGTGCAATATTAAACTGTTAGAAGGTTAGGGTCAGGAAAGGTTAAGTTATCAAAGGTTTAAACTGCACCAAGACTTTTAGGACATCCTATGTTATTTCATGAGATAGCTGACCATCAGTACTGAAGTACTAATAATACTTATTTCCAGAAAGACGACCGTAAAAATAAGTGTAACTAGTGTAACAACATTAGCTGCTGAGGATAATGTGATAGAGAAATTCTACGAAGAATTTGATAACATTCTTCAAATGAAATAAAAATATATTCTATTTCAATGCAAAAGGGGAAAAGAGTAAAAATGCATTGTTTCTCCCTTAAGAATGTGAGCTCCTTGAGAGCAGAGATTGTCTCATTTTTCTGTTTGTGTCCTCGGTGCTTAGCACAGAATTAAACCTGTAGCAATCACTTAATAAGTACTTTATTCATCCATTCAATATATGGGAAATTATGATTGAGGAGAAGAAACTGATATTTGTAGATTAGACATGATCTTTACTCCTCTATAATAATAGTTAGCATTTATATAGTGCTCTAAGGTTTGCAAAAAGTTTTAGAAATGTTATCTCATTTTATTCTCACGCCAACCCTGGCAGATAGTTGTTATTATTATTCCAATTTTAAGATGAAGAAACCAAGGGAGACAAAGTAAGTGATGTGCCCAGGGTTATCCAGCTATTAAATATCTGGGACTACAGTGGAACTTGGTTCTTTCTGATTCTAGGTCCCTTGTTCTATCTACTACACCACTTCTTCATGACCACTTTTTTCAAAACACAGAGATAAAACAGAATTGGCAGGTACTGGACATGGGGAGTAACAAATGACACCAAAAAATGAAATTAACCATATCTTAAAATAAAGGAAAAGATCTGTTATTGATGTGGAAGTTGTTCTTAAGGCATCTGTATGTGCAGTCAAGTCATCAAAGTTGTCAAAATTTGTTAAAAAGAAGAATGAAGAGGAGGAGGAGGAAGAAAAGGAGAAAAGAAGAAGAGAAGGAGGAGGAGGAGGAAGAAGAGGAGAAGGAGGAGGAGGAGGAAGAGGAGGAGAAGGAGAAGAAGAAGAAGAAGAAGAAGAAGAAGAAGAAGAAGAAGAAGAAGAAGAAGAAGAAGAAGAAGGATGAGGAGAATGAGGATGAGAATAGGACAAGGAGAAGAAATAATAATAAATATAAGACATACAATTAAAATGGATTAATCTTGAATTTTAAAGACATTACCAAGAACCAAAACCAAAAAATGAGCAACAGAAATGACATTGACATCAACTATAATTCTACTCAGAATTCTAAACAATGTAAAGTAATTGCCACAACAGGAACCAAAAGAGCCCAGAAAGCATCTTAGTCAGTAAAAATCTAACTTGTTTCCCAAATGGAGAAAGATGGCTGCCAAAGACCATAATGGTTTAGATCATAAACTTGTCTATAAAAATCTTACAAAGAAAGATCACTGACAGTTATGAGCAGTATCATCTCATAAAGTAAAGCAGAGAGGTATAGAGTGAATCAGTATTAAGCTGAGCATAAAATAAGAAGACATGTTAGCCAAAGATGTTCACTATTGTCAGAGAGGTTATTCTTTGCAGAATCCAAATGGAAGAAAAATCCTTTATATAAAGATAGTGAACTCCTCCTCATGTTTCTGATTATAGATGTTATCGTGCTGATTCCATAAAGCCCAAGATGCGGTGGTTATATACCACAGGGTTTTCTGAATCAAATCAATTGACTCAAACATTGACTGATATTCCAAAGACAAACAGGATCCATAACAAACTTTTACTTTTTCTTTGAAATATGATAATACCTTACATTAGATGATGATAATTATGGTTCACTGGTCTGGATGAAAGTAAAGAATTACTCATCCAAAAATTAGAAGATAAATAATTGAAGCAACCTAGCTCCACCCTATTATTATTTTTAAGATAATAAATATCCCTAAGGTAGATGCCCTCCTAATAACAATAATAATAGCTAGCATGTATATGGAGGGGACCCATAGGAGTTAGATGTTAATTGCCCCCCCAAAATCATCCAATTATGCATAATTCATGCTGATCTAGCAGATATCATTTTTCTCAGGCAGAATTCAAAGAGCAACACCACTGCTCATTGTGTATAAAACTCACAGAAAGCATCTGAACTAAGCAGTCTCTCCACTTTGACTCTAGCTACCCACAGACAAGTTGAGCTTTCCTCAAAGGCCATGTCTCTTCGGATTTCTAGTGGACCAAGGCGCATCTGCTCATGGTCTGGAGCTGGGTCAGTCAGAATACCCAATGGCAGCACCAGCTTTGGAAATAACAGCACGTGTGGGGCCTCTGTTGTAGGAGGTGGAAACTTAACTGTTGGAGGCTATGGAAGCTGCTTCGGTGGAAGCTCAGGGGGAGTCCCCAGTGGGAACCCCATCGGTGGTAGCTTTGGAAGTGCTTTTTGTGCTGGCTTTGTGGGGAATGAAGGCCTCCTCTCTGGCAATGAGAAGGTCACCATGCAGAACCTTAACGACCGCCTGGCTTCCTACCTGGACAATGTACGAGCTCTGGAAGAGGCCAATTCTGAGCTAGAGCAAAAAATCAAAGGCTGGTATGAGAAATTTGGTCCGGGCTCCTGTCGTGGCCTAGACCATGACTATAGCAGATACCAGTTGACAATTGAAGAGCTTAAGAATAAGGTAAGAAATCCCAAACTTGAAACAATCCCAAGTATGCTTGGCTTTGAAACTATGAATTCCCTAGAGAGGTCTCTACAATAAGGTGATATGCAAAGTTCTGTTATTTGTCGTGTATGATGTATTGTTATAATTAATTTTAATTGGCAATGACTATTCCTTTTAGGTCATACTTAGGCATTTATGTTCATGAGTTTCAATCTTATTAAAATTGACGTGAACTACTTCATCTTACCTTTATATTCCTAGACCCTTGGATAGTGACTTACAAGCAGTAGGCACTTAATAAATGTTCATTGCATCAGATTGGGTGCTTCCAGTTCAATTATTCATCTTTAGCTTTGAACATTTTCACCTAAGGCAAGAGAGCTTGGGGTAGTAGAAAGAGTGCTGAGTCTAGAGTTGGGAAAATTGGCTCTGTTACTTCCTACCAATATAACCTTAGGCAAGTCACTTTCCCTCTCTGAGACTCAGTTTCCTTAACTAAAAAAAGAAGGGATTGGAGAAGGTGATTTCTAAAGTCCTTTTTGGTTCTAAATTCTGTGAACTATTTTATACAACAGTATGCAAGAGGGATGGATTTGGGATTAGCAGACAAGGGCTCAAATTCTAAGCTCTGCAATTTACTAAGTTGTATGACCATGTTCAAGTCTCTTCATCTCTCACTCAGAAATTAAAATGAATAGACTGGAAAGATAAACTGTTAAGTGGAATGCAGATTTATATCTGCAATCCTGAGTGAAATAAAACTAGACCAGTACTCCTTTTTTAAGTTGAAAACATTTTAATTGCTTTTTAAGAAAGCTCTCCATTTAGTTTTGTAACACATTTGGTCTTGTGAAATGAGATTTTGGCTTGTAAATGAATAAGTTTTTCTCTTTTGATCTGTTCTAGCTTATCTCTTCTACCACAAGCAATGCTAATGTTGTTCTGCAGATTGACAACGCCAGGCTGGCTGCAGATGATTTCCGTCTGAAGTAAGGGGTATACGATAATGATAGGGACAACACTCAAGGGAGAAATGTTTCTTTCTATTTCTGGGTGACTATATGCTACAGTGGAGTGTTAGACTTGGAGTCGGACAGACTTGAATTAGAATACTGCCTCAGACACATATTAGCTACATGACCCTGCATAAGTTGGTTAAACTTAGCCTCAGTTTCCTCATCTGTAAGATGGGTATAATAATAGCATCCAGCAGGTTGTTGAGGGGCTTAAATGAGATAATACCTGTAGATCACTTTGAAAAGCATGAAGTGCTATATAGATGCTAGTTATTATTATTTCTTTGATTGAATATGTTTCAGTCCCCAGTAAATAGCAGCAATAACATGAATGACAACAAAAATATATAGGAAATGGATTCCTATTATAATGCTACCAACCAAAATCATGATTATAAAAGTTTTTAACAAAATACTGCCTATGGTTAAAAAAAATGAAATTAAATTTTAAAATGGGACAAAAGAAATTTGAACATGTTTTTGGAACTCCAATGAAATAATTTAGAAGTAATATTACTGTGAGCAGGATACATGCTACTCTAGTGCTAGCATTTAGTAAATGTTTGTTGATTGAGTTAAAGAACTGTAAAAAAATGATCTTATGCTTCCCTAAGTGTATCAAAGAGCAAGTTATTAGAGCTGTAACTAGGGTATAGTAACTGAGGCTTTTTCCCAGGAGGCTGGATTGAAATATTGCCACATTTAGAGAACACTGACAGTATTTGTGGGCAGCTAGGTGGCACAGTTACTAGAATTCCATAAAGACTCATCTTCCTGAGTTCAAATCTGGCCTCGGACACTTAACTAGATGTGTGACCCTGGGCAAGTCACTTGACCCTGCTTGCCTCAGTTTCCTCCTCTGTAAAATGAGCTAGAGAAGGAAATGGAAAGCCACTCCAATATCTTTGCCAAGAAAACCTCAAATGGAGTCACGAAGAGTCAGACATGACTGAACAAGACAGTATCTGCAGTCCTTGAGAGACCTAAACACAAGAGCAATTCATTAAAATGGGAAGCTACCAAATAATGGGTTGGAGTGATAGATAGATGAAGCATTTATTAACTGCCTACTACGTGCCAGGCACCGAGCAAGAATAAGCTCCACCTCTACTTTGCCCTGTTTCTTCCTTTCCCACTCTACCACAACCTCCCAAGCAATGGTCTCATACTGGTATCCTAGGGAGTGAAGTGAGAGTTCTCTGTCTTACCCCACCCACATCTAAGACGACATTTTATGCCACTTGCACAGGAACAGTTTGTGATATTAATAATAATTTCCAGTGTAAAGGATTATTAATGTATATTATATATATATAATTTATACTGTTAATAATGTATTAATAATAATTGCCCAGAAGAAATTATCCCTAGTTCTATCTTGGCCCATTATGATTTTCAACTTAAAGGGAATTGTGTTTTATTTTTGTCTTACCTTGTGCTGACATACTTTGTCCCGAAAATCAATGCAATGTTCTCTAAGGTTTGAAAATGAGCTGGCTTTTCATCAAAGTGTTGAGGCAGATATCAATGGCCTGCGTAGAGTGCTGGATGAGCTGACACTCTGCAGAGCAGACCTGGAAATCCAATATGAAACTATGAATGAGGAGCTGACTTACCTCAAGAAGAACCATGAAGAGGTAAGGAGTAAACTAAAGCCCCATGCCTTCTTGGGCCAACTAAACTCCCTTCTGGTCAGTTAAAAACATAGTAATTATTCAGGCTTCCCCTTTATGCCAGACTAATTTCTCCCATCCTTAATGACCTAATTCTGGGGCAGAATCTTCATAGAAACCCTCCATGCCAGAGCAGTGAGGTGTAAAAGTTAATAAAATCAAGGTAGATTATTCCAATCCAATCCAATAAATTCTACTAAGAGCTATCCCCTGGGGATAACAAAAACAAGACAAAAAGAGTTCTTGCTGGTCAAAGAGTTTACAATCTACCAGGAAAACTACAACAAGTAAATATAAGCAGGTATAAGACAATTGAAGGAGAGGAAAAAGCAATAATAACATAGTAGTCTTAAGGAAGGCATGATAGATAAGACTTATGGATGGACTTTTAGACAGTGAGATCTGGATTCAAATCTAGCCTCAGACATTTGTTTGTTGTGTGATCCTAGACAAGTCATTTAACCTCTCTGGACCTCAGTTCCCTCATCTATAAAGTTAGAAGGTTTGACTCTTTGATCTTTAATGTCCCTTCCAGCTCTAAATTTATGAAACTATAAAACCTCAAAAAATTCTGTTGATGAGTCTATTCTTTTCACTCTCTTTGCTATTTAGATATTTATTTATTTAAGAAGGGGGGCTTGTCACACTTTGTCATACAATTACAGAAGTAGGAGAGGAGGTGGATAAAGAGGCCAAAATGTTTTCATAGTCCTTTTGTAAGCCCTAGGCTCAGTGTCCACTGTTCCCTTTGGATTAATATAGATCTAGTTTTAGGGTTTACCTGAGGCAGAGCTGTGCAGTCATCACCTATCACTCTCTCCTCCAGAGTCATAGTTTGGGCTTTGATGTCCCAGAGTGAGTGAAAATAGCAATTGTTTCTATTCTAGGACAGAAACTCTGATGGTCCCCCCCTCTCCCCCCGCCCCAGTGATTCTTTTATGAAGGCAAACCATCATTTGCCTCCATTCTTACCTAGCCTTTAATCATTGAATGGGCATTGCCTCAGACAAACTGAGACCTGGGAAAGACTTTAGTTTAAAAAGACTCAGATCCCCCACTTCATCTGGGGCCATCATCAGTCATCTTGACCTTTGTCTTGCCACTGGACTCTGATAACTCTGGAGGTGATAGTGAGGCTGACTCTGCACAGCCCTGCCTCACTTCAATCCAACTCACTTGCAAATTAAGACATCACCTCCTGATGTCATTGGTCCTCTTTGAGAATGAAGGACGAACAACAGTATAGATCTGGGACCATGTCTTAGTCATTTTTGTGGTAAAGAGGGAAGGGCATTGGCTGTAGGGTCAGAGGTCTTGGGTTCACTTCCTGTCTGTGACACTCACTGCCTGAGTAAACACAGACAAGCCACAAAATCTCCCTGTGCTTCCACGCCCTCTTCTGTCAAATGAGAAGGTTGGACTAGAAGCTTCTGATGTGTCCTCCAGCTCCAGTGCATTGCACCTAATAGTTGTTTAACAAGTATTTGCTGAATAAAACATATTCATTTGGTATGCTTTGTTTAAAAGAGCAGGAGAGGATAGAGTACATTTTATATAGTTTCACCAAAAAAATTGTTTAAAATAGAAGGGGGCAAGGGAAAGGGAAGGGAACATTTATTAAGTACCTACTATGTGCCCGGCACTTTGCTAAGCATTTTACAAATATGATCTCATTTGATAAGGTCTCTAAGGGACCTTTGAGATTATACAGAAATCGAATCAGAACAGGGCCTGTTCTAATCTAGTACAACTTCCTCATTTCACAGAGGAGAAAGTCAAGAGCCAGAGAGGTTCAGTATCTTGCCCAGTGTAGCGAATGGCCAGCTCTAAATTCAAACCCAGGTCTTCTAATTCCAAATCCTGCATAAATTGCATTTTCTGCTTTGGGAAGGTGCAGTCACATTGATTAATATCTTCTCTAAATTCTTACCTCAAAGAACTTAAAACAATATCAACATCCTATAAACTCTCCATAAATGTTTGGGGTCTAGAAGAGGTTTTTGTTTTGTTTTGTTTTTTTATTGGGGGGGGGGATTTTTTTTTTAAATTAAATCCATAATTTCATTGGTATTAGTGAATTTCCAGTGCTTTCTCTCTTTGAATTTGTTTTCTTGAATATAGTGTGTTTTGTATATTTTTATTTACATGTTATGCCCCCCTCCCGCATTAGAGATTAGGGATATAAGCTCCCTGAGGGCAGGGACAGTCTTAACTCTTTTCATATACCCAGAATTTAGCACAGTGTCTAACCCATAGCAAGCATTTAATAAATGTTTATTAAATTGAATTGAATTTACATTAAAGAAACTCACTTGACCAGAGTGACTCTGCAGTTTAGAGTCTTAGCAAATTGCCTGGGGGCATCGAGAGGTTCAGTGACTAACCCAGGGTCACACTGTATATGAGTGCATCATGAGTGCATGGACAAGACTTGACGTGTTGGCCTGCCTTCCTCTTTATATCATCAAACCCTTGAGATCTGAAGACATCTATAGATGGACTTGTTCTCAGAATAGTCTTTAAATAAATAAAATTATATTATATTATATATGATAATATACAAAGATTACAAAGAAAATAAATTATTTTTAAATAATTATCGAAACAATTTGTAATAAATTCATGGATCCCAGGTTAGGAATTCTTTCATTATGCCAAATTATTAATAACTTTTTTGATACACCAGAAACCTCACCAAGGAAAGAATCTGGATGAATTTGAATCCAATACAAAAAATTATTCAACCCACAAAGCTGATATGGTAGCTCTCTGGTTCTCTATGTATGGGCTCAAACTTCACCTTGAAAGTCTCCTTGGTGTTTCCCTTTCAGGAAATGAAAGCCCTCCAATGCGCTGCAGGTGGGAACGTGAACGTTGAGATGAACGCAGCGCCAGGAGTGGATCTGACGGTTCTGCTGAACAACATGAGGGCGGAGTACGAGGACCTGGCTGAGCAGAACCGCAAGGACGCTGAAGCTTGGTTCAATGAAAAGGTAGGTCCATCACAGCTAATATTCCTTACCGGACTCTCCTCAGTCCTGACCAAGCTGACTTAACCTGTCTCCTGATGTAGAGCGCCACGCTCCAACAGCAGATCTCTGACGATGCTGGGGCCACCACCTCGGCCAGGAGTGAGCTCACCGAAATGAAGCGTACTGTCCAAACCCTGGAGATCGAGCTACAGTCCCTCCTTGCAACGGTGGGTGAGAATTGCCTAGATCAGGCACATTGCATGATTTAAAGATCTTTTTAAAAATCCGTCTTTTCTTAAGATCACATATTCAGAGTGGGAAGGGACGTTCTATTTCAAACCACCTCGTTTGGCCTCATTTGTGGAAACTGAAGCCAAGAGAGGTCAAATGTTTTTTTCTAAAATTGTATAGGTAGCATCTTTGTACACACTGGCTGCATTATACTTTCTGTATTTGTTCATGTAATCTGCTTGCTTGCTTGTTTGATCTTTGGGCAGAGAGATCTAGGAAGGGACTTCCCGGCTCACTCCAGCTCAGAGATGAATCCTTCCCCCAAGTCTCTCTACCCAAAAAACTAGTTAGCAAAAAAAAAAAAAAAACAAAAAGAAAGAAAATTACATTTTCCTCCTTCTTGAAATCAAAAAACATTTATTTCCTGATGAGGACCTAGTGCTCATTTAAACCTAATAACAAATTGGGGCGGCCAGGTAGCACAGCGAGTAAGAGTACTGGCTCCAGTGTCAATACGACCTGGAGATCGAATCCTGGCTCAGACACTTAGCATCCACCCAGAAACACCTGGCCGTGTAACCTTGAGCAAGTTACTTAACCTCGATTGCTTTAAAAAAAAAAAAAAAACATAATAACAAATCTACAGTAACAGAAAAATCTTCCAACTCTAAGATCCTACAAAGTTCATTGAGGGTAGGGATCTTTTAATATTTGTCTTTGCAATGCCCTAGGACAATGCTTAACACATCACATAATAAATGCTTATTGGTTGGTTGATAAAAGTTTATGTTATAAAATAGATTCTGCCTTATCCATCAAGCAATTACCAAGCATGTCTTAAGGGCTTACTACATACCAAGCAGTGGGGATACAAAGACAGAAATAAAGTAGTTCCCCAGCCCCTCACCACACTCCCTAAGGAGCTTACATTCTTGGGAGGAAAGCTATAGCCTGGTATTCTGGAAAGGGCATGGCTCTGGATTCTAATCCTGCTTCTGTCATTTACTACTTTGAGTAAGTAACTCTACTTCCATGGGCCTCAGTTTCCTCTTCTGTAAAATGATGCAGTTGGATTAGATGGCCTCTGAGGTCCCTTCTAGCCCTAGTTTTATAATCTTATGCACACAGAAAAATAAATACAAAGTCAACACAAGGTCATTTCAGGAGGATTTATTAAAAGCACTTTAAATTATATGTGCCCAGATAAGTTTAACTATTAATGTAATTGTTCCACTAACGTGCTATGAGGAATTCTTTATCCAGTTCTACAAAACAGTGCTCAAACTACTTTAAAAAAATACAGATCTGTGATTTTATTGATTTCAGGAACTTCCATTGTGAAAACTACCTCTACCAGTGAAGATCAGCAATACATATTTAACTGAGAGACTTGTTTTGGGCACTAAAAGTTAAGTCCCTCTACCATGGTCACACAGTTAATGTGCTTCAGGGGAAGGACCTGAAACTCAGGTCTTTCTGGCTCTGAGACCAGTCCTCTCCCCATGGAGCCACATGGCCTGTGAATCATCAGTAACACAAAACCCAGAAATCAAATCCCATTATGACCAAAAGAATGGAAGCCAATCAGCCTTAGCCATCTGTTTGCTGTGTTTGAAGAAAGAGGCCAACGTGGAGACACATTTTCCTCTTTGCTAGGCAGGAGGGAAAGAAGCCCATGACATATGGCATTTTTTAAGTGTTAAAATGCTAACTCTATCATGTCCATCATGCCAACATATCTCAGGAAAATGAGCTTGAGACCAAATATACCATACTCAGGGGCCAGGCGTCCATTCACATAGATGCAGAACATCAACACCGAGAGATTATTCCGTAAGCGTACCACCGGAAACATCATTCTGAGAAAGGATCCACAGTTCTCACGGTCTGACGCGTTTGCCTGACTCCTCCAACTTAATTTTAATCTCAGATGTGCTTTTCTCCTCCATCCACAGAAACACTCACTGGAATGCTCGCTGACTGAGACGGAAGGGAACTACTGTGTGCAGCTCTCACAGATCCAGGCCCAGATTGGGGCCCTGGAGGAGCAACTGCAGCAGGTCAGGACTGAGACCGAGGGCCAGAAGCTGGAGTACGAGCAGCTGCTTGATACCAAGATTCATCTCGAGAAGGAGATTGAGACCTACTGTCGACTCATTGATGGAGATGGAAGGTAGAGAAGTCCACTAAAAAATGTGGTTTTTATTCAATTTTATGATCACAAGACTTTAGAAACCACAACCAAGTTGTCGCCAAATAGCCTAGAGAAATGAAAGGTTAAATAATTTGCTCAGGGTCGCACAAATCAGAGGTAGGGATTGAATACGAGTCTTTCTGACTTTGAGGTCAGTTTCTAGCCATTATGCCATGCTGCCTCTAATGGTATACTATTGTTACTTCCACAAACTCTCATTTACCACTTTTCATGTCAATTGATTATTACTGAATTCATGATTCTCCTCCACTCCAACTTCTCTTTTTTCTTTCCCTTGTCTCTCCTCCTACTTCTGACACTCTGATCAAATAACTTCATTTAATAGCCATTCCTCATTTTAGCATTGTAACTAGTCTATTCTCCCTAAAGAACATCAAACTACCCATCCCAGACTCATCTTCCTGACTTCTTGACAGGACTACCTAAAAACATCCTTTTGGCTAATCTATTAAGAATGAATGAATGAAATTAATTTTTTTTTATTTTTTTTAAGCAATTGGGGTTAAGTAACTTGCTCAAGGTTACACGGCCAGTTATTTCTGGGTGTGGTGCTAAGTATCTGAGCCCAGATTTGATCCCAGGTCATCCCGACTCTGGGGCCCATGCTCTTACTTGCTGTGCCACCTGGCCACCCCTTGAAATTAATTTTAAAAAGCATTTGTCAGGGGCAGCTAGGTGGCACAGTTAATAGAGCACCAGCCCTGAAGTCAGGAGGACCTGAGTTCAAATCCAGCCTCAGACACTTAACACAAAAAAACTAGCCATGTGACCTTGGGCAAGTCACTTAACCCCAATTGCCCTCCAAAAAGAAAAAGAAAAAAAAGCATTTATCAAGTGGTGACTATGAGCTAGATGATGTGCTAACAACTAGGGATAGGAATACAAACCAGCAAGACAGTCCCTTCCCAGCTAGCTCTTAGTCCCTGCCCTCAAAGAGCTTACATTCTAATTAGGAAAGAAAATATATAAAGGTTGAATTGGAAGTCAGAGGAGAGGTGGTACATAGTATGGCCTGGAAGTGGTATGGAGACCTGGTTCCCTATAAGATAAATCTTTGTGCCAGGGGCAAGGTCCAGGTTTTGGTGGGAGGTGGGATGATAAGTAAATTCATCAGCTACTATGAATAAGGTAAAGAGAGGTATGGCTAAGTCTATTGGCCTGAAGTAAATCTAGAAAGAGCAATTCTTCAAATCCCTAAGGACAAAAATAAATTTGCATTTCTATGTGTCTATCTTGTCACTTTAGAATGTTGAGATTCATAAGTTAAAGACAATCCTTGTCTTTTAAATAAATGTTCATTTCAGATTAAATGTTATTTAATTTCAGTTTCTGAATATACAGGTCTTAGGGTCTTCTACAGTAAACCTAGATCTGGTGTTGGTTTTTGATGCAAAGTTCACTTAGGTTTAAATATTCCTGCTATCACACTAAGCAGAAAAAGAAAAGACACTTTTCTTTATTTTTATTTTCAGTTCATGCTCCAAAACAAAAGGCTATGGGTCAGGAGGCGCAGGAAATTCAACTAAAGGTATTAAAATGCATTTGTATTTTTATTATTTCTTATAACCGCCCATCTAACAAAAAAGGATGGTATCCAACCTTCTCAGATCCCAAACCCTTAAGACTGAGGAGAGAGAAAGAGAGAGAAAGAGAGAGAGAGAGAGAGAGAGAGAGAGAGAGAGAGAGAGAGAGAGAAAGGGAGAGAGGG
>NW_027187370.1:707273-726196 GCF_028583685.1 Petaurus breviceps papuanus
GGAAAAAAAGGAAGGAAGGAAGGAAGGAAGGAAGGAAGGAAGGAAGGAAGGAAGGAAGGAAAGAAGGAAGGAAGGAAAAGATGGAGATGAATGAATAAATAAAGACAGGTAAATAGGGGGCACATTCTTGCCTACTATGTGGCAGGCACTGTATTCTATAGATGCTGGGAATGCAAAAACAAACCAGCAGGACAGTCCCTAGCCCTCAATGACCTTCCATTTTAATGAAGAGAAGGTAACACATGAGGGGAGCTGGAAAGAGGGGGGAGGAGTAGGAGAATGAGTGGTGTGAAAACTTCAAGGGAAATGGTCTCAAAGATAAGGAAATATCTCATGTATTAGGTGACCCTTGAAGCCCAGCTTTGAAAGAAACAAGGGATTCTGACAAGCAGAACTGAGAACTGAGTGTATCCAGGCTTGGGGTGGGGGTGGGGGAAAGGGGAAGGGGGGAGGGGGGCCTATATAAAGGCATGGAGATGGAAAATGGAATGTTGTACATCTCTTCTAAAGAACTATCTGTTCTGCTCTCAGAAGCAAGCTGTGTCATCTTAAGTGTAAATGTATATGGAACATGTGTATGCGGAACTCCCATTCCACAAATATTATATTATTATTTCACATATATATATATATAGCTGTTGCCAAAGCCTGCTGATTTCACCTTTACAACACCTCTTGAACATACCCCCCTTCAACTCCCCAACTCTAGGATAGACTCTCATCACCCCATGCTTTGATTATTGCAATAGCCTGCTTATGAGTCAGCCTACATCATCTCTTCCCACTGCAATCTGTCCTCTATTCAGCCATTAAAGTGATTTTCCTAAAATGCAAATTTGACCATGTCACCAAGCCCTACTCAATAAACTCCAATGACTCCCTATTGCCTCGAGGAACAAATTTTTTAAATTGTCTGTTTGACAAAGTCCTTCATATAACCTAGCCCCCTTCTACCTCTCCAGCTTTCTTACACCTGACTCCCCAACAAGTACTCTTTGATCCAGTGATAGCTTCCTAGCTATTCTAGACTCTCCATCTCTTGGCTATGGGCATTTTCTCTGACTGTCCCCCATGCTGGAATACTCTCCCTTCTCTGCTCTACCTACTGACCTCCCTTAGCTTCCTTTAAGTCCCAGCTAAATTCCAACCTCCTACAGAAAGTCTTCCCCAACGCACTTAATCCAAGTGCCTTCCCTCTTTTTTTTATTTATCCTGTATATAACTTGTTTTGTATATATTTGTTTCCATGTTGTCCCCCTATTAAATTATAAGTTTCTTCAGGACAGAGACTCTCTTTTGCCTCTTCTTGTATTCCCAGCACTTAGTAACTGATATATAATAGGAGATTAATAAATGTTTATTGATCGATTAAATGATATTGCATGTTTCATTTCTAGATCTCTCCAAAACCACACTAGTAAAGACTGTTGTTGAAGAGCTAGATCAGCGGGGCAAAGTCCTCTCAACCAGGGTTCACTCCATTGAAGAAAAGAGCTCTAAGCTGAGCAATGGCAAAGCAGAACAAAGGGCCCCCTTCTAGAGAATGCAAGCAAGAGAAGGAGGGCAAAGGATTCTCCCAAGATTAATGCTTCTAAACATGAGAAGAGAAATACTTTCTGTTTATATAGTACCTAGGAGATAATCTCTACTTATGCTTTTTCCTTTTCACAGATAGCAGGTTTGGGGTGTTTTACTATTAAATAAAGAAGCAACTATACTTCTGTTTCTATTTTTGAGTGTTTTATCATTTCTTTCACATGTCATTTTTGCTATTTCTTGCTTATACTTGGACAAATGGGTAGAGGAAATACTTGGGATGGTTTGATTGTGTGTTTTTCATATAAACAGTAGGTGTCACTGTAAATATAAAGGGTAAAGAGCAGGCTACATGTGGCCTCAAGGCTGCAGGTTCCCTGCCCCTAGTATACAGGGCAGCTAGATGACACAGTGAATAGCACACTGGGCCTGTTTTCAGGATGATTCATCTTTGTGAGTTCAAATCTAACCTGAGACACTTACTAGCTATGTGACCTTGGGTAAGTCACTTAACCTTGCTTGCCTCAGTTCCTCATCTATAAAATGAGCTGGAGAAGGAAATGGCAAACCACTACAATATCTTTGCCAAGAAAACCTCCAAACAGGGACACAAAGAGTCAAACAGGACTGAACAGCAAAAAAAAAAAGAGTGTAATGAAAAATAAGAATAAAAACAATATTTATATAGCATCTATCCTAAGGCAATCACTTTGCTAAATACTTTACAAATATTATCTTATTTGATTCTCACAACAACCCTGGGAGGTAGATGCTATTTTACAGTTGAGGAAACTGTGGCAGAGAGTAGTTAGATGATTTGTCCATGGCCATACAGCTAGTGAGCATCTGAGGTCATATTTGACTAAGGTCCCTTTCTGACTCCAGGTCCAACTCTCTATCTACTGTACAAAGTTCTCGGTTACTGGATAAAAGTGACACAGTACTCTCCCTCTGGAGTATTCATTCTATTTGAAGAGGGGGAGAGGATATAGGGAAGAATATAACCTATACCAAGAGAATTTAAAATAATTTTAAAAGAGAGATTGTTGGGGCGGCCAGGTAGCACAGCTAGTAAGAGCACCGGCTCCAGTGTCAGGATGACCTGGAGATCGAATCCCTGGCTCAGACACTTAGCACCCACCCAAAAACACCTGGCCGTGTAACCCTGAGCAAGTTACTTAACCCCAATTGCTTAGGGGCAGCCAGGTGGCTCAATGAGTAAGAGCACCGGCTCCAGTGTTGGGATGACCTGGAGATCGAATCCCGGGCTCAGATACTCAGCACCACACCCAGAAATAACTGGCTGTGTAACCTTGAGCAAGTTACTTAACCCTGATTGCTTAAAAAAGAGAGAGAGAGAGAGAGATTGTAGTAGTACTCAGTAGTATTAGCAATGAGGGCGGGGGTGGGAATTCAGGAAAGGTTAGAAATAACCCTTGAAGGGGCAGCTAGGTGGTGCAGTGAATAAAGCGCTGGCCCAGGGGGTCAGGAGGACCTGAGTTCAGTTCCAGGCCTCAGACACTTAACACCCACACAAAAAAACTAGCCATCAAGTTACTTAACCCCAATTGCCCTCCAAAGGGTAAAAAAAAAAAAAAGAAATGACCCTTGAAAGAAGCAAAAAATTTAGAGGTAGATGTGAAGAGTTGGAGTGCATTTTACATTAGGTAAATTGATCTTCTAGCTATGATTATGTTCACTGTATTGTAATTTTTCATCCATTTAGTTTTTTCTGTATTGATTTTTCAACCAATTTTTTGGATATCCCATGTCTAATTAAAGTGTCCTGTCATTTCTCTCTCGGTTATTAAGCATGAAAAAATACACCTCAGTAATATTTTATACTATATACCACAATAAATTCAAAATGAATACATGACTTGAATATTATAGGTCATACCACAGAAAATAGATAACTTTCACAACTATGACTAATACCCAATCAAATAATAGCAGCAGCTACAGATAATAAAACAGATGGCATTTATTGCATGGAGTTGAAAAGCTTTTGAATATGAACAAAGTTAATGCAAGAAAGGAACAATACAATAGGATAAAAAAGGAAAAATGAACTGGGAGAATAAATTTTTTGTGTCAGTTACCTGTGAGAAGGGTCATCTGTGTCCCAAAGAGATTTTATAAAAAGAGAAAGGATATATATATGCAAAAATATTTATAGTCACTCTTTTTGTGGTGGCAAAGAATTAGAAATTGAGGGGAGGTCCATCAAATTGGAGAATGGCTAAACAAGTTGTGGTATATGATTTCAATAGTATACTATTGCACTAAAAGAAATGAGGAGCAGGATGCTCTCAGAAAAACCTGGAAAGACTTACACGAACTGTTGCAAAGTGAAATGCGCAGAACTAGGATAATATCATGCACAGTAACAGCAATATTATACAACAATCAAGTATGAATGGCTTGGCTATTCTTAGCAATACAATAATTCAAGACAATTTCAAAGGACTTATGAAAAATGCTAACCAATTCTAGAGAAAGAACTGATGGCATCTGAATGCAGACAGAAGCATACTTTTTTTTAAAATTCTTTTTATTTTGGGGGGGTTATTTTTTGGTCTGTGTTTTCTTTCACAATATGATTAATATGGAAATATGTTTTGCATGACTGCACATGTATAACCGATATCAGATTGCTAGCCTTCTCAATGAGGGAGGAGGAGAAGAATTTTTTTTTAAAAGAAAGGTCAAAAATTGTTTTTACATGTAATTGGGAAAAATAAAATATTAAATAAAGGGCAGAAGGGAAGATGTCATTTGATATTCAGGATACCGAGGCAACTAACATAAATATGTAAAACCAAAAGGCATGGTCCAATAGATAAATGGTCAAAAAACATGAACAAACAATTCTCAGAAGAATTACAAACTATTAATCCAACAAAGGATTACTTTGAATCCATAATAATAAAGAAATGGAAAAGCAAAATCATTCTGAAGTTTCATCTTATATATCTGAAAGTTGGAAAAAATTATGGGAATAGTCAGTGTTGGAGGGGTTGTAGAAAAATAAGTACACTAGTGAATTGTTGGTTTAGCTGTACATTGGTTCAACTATTCTGGAAGGCAATTTGCAATCAGGTTAAGAAAGTGACTCAAATGTCCATGTCCTTTAACCCAGGGATTCCACTAGAAATACAGAGGAGCATGGAAAGACATAATAACTGATATAACATGAAGTTAGAAGAAATAGGAAAAACAATATATGCAATAACTACTACTTTGTAAATGAAAAAAAAGCAATCAAAACTCAATGCTATGAAGGTATAGTGACCAAACCTGGCCCCAGAGAAGAGAAATAAGAAGGTGCCTCTCTTTCTTTTTTGCAAAAGTGGAGGAATATGGATGTGTATCACTGAATAAAACATCAGACCTTTTATTTATTGACATTCTGGTTAGTTTGAATTGGGGAGAGGGGTTCTATTTTTTAATTCTGTTAAGTGACTCTGGGAATTATAGTGAAAATATGTTGGGAAGTAAGTAGCATAGAAACAGAATGTCTCAATAAATAGACACCTCAATTTTTTTTCAGAAGTAGGTGGAATAAAAAATTTAAATGAATATTCAGCATAGATGTATAAGATTTTTACTAAAAGTCCATTCTGATCAATCCAGATCCAGTCAAAAAATATTTATTAAATACCTACTAGATGCCAGGCACTATTATAAGCACTGGAGATGCAGAGAAAAACAAATGTAGTCCCTCCCTTCAAGCAGTTCACAATTTCACAAGGCAGACAACATGTGGACAATCTTTTTGATTCAGTATCTAGATTTAGAATTCCCAACTGATGTTATATACTCTAATAGTAGGAAAGCATAGTGTCTTTTCCCTTTAGCCATCACTGAACACAGCAGCAATTGTACAGAGTGGGGATTGAATATAGCAGCATGTACTAGAGGAAGACAGGAATTCCAGGCGAGATGGTTCACATCCTCTGGCTTAAGCTACCATCAGGCTAATAAGAAAAAAGCCGACAGTTGTGTGGGTTTTCAGCTTTAAAGAAGTACTGAATAATAGGATAATTACAGCAAGTTTGATTGAAACTTCAGCCAAAATCCATCAAAGAAGGCCAATATTCTATTCACTCAATGGCAGAGGAACAAACCAAAACATTTTGCAACACATAGAAAACAGAGAGAAATATAGTGCATCTTTTGCTCTTGTGAAAACCGGAAGATATAGGCTGCAACCATTTATATCCTATGACCCAATAAAAAGACCCCAAATCCTTCAGAGTGAAATCTAAATGTATTCATTCAACAAATATTAACTGAGCACCTACTACATACAAGTCCTTGTTTGAAGGGCCAACATGTTTCCACTTACATTATTGAAAGTGAGTGGAAGATTAAAGTTATACAGATGTATGACACAATTGTCTTCCAGAGAAGAGAAAGGATGGGGTGGGGGGGGGGGGTGGAAATCTTCTAAAACATTTAGTCTACAAAAAAATGAATAAGGATAATGCATGAGAATGTTATTGTGACAAGAGAGTTTCTGGCTCAGACGTCTTACTGCCACTGTGAAAAGAGAAAGATTGTAATGAGAAAGGAACTCTGGCTCAGACTTTAAGAATCTTCTCTTAGGCTCATCCCATCTGACAGCAAACTGGTGAGATTTTTCCCCAGTAGGTTGTGAATAAGAAAGGATATGTCTAACATTGCAAACTTGGATGTCTGAAAGTATAGCAGTGACAGGAACAGAGAAATGTAAAGGAGAGAAAGGTTTAAAGAGATAATTAGTTTCATTTTGAACGTGTTGGATTTGAGATACCTATGGGGCATACCAGTGGAGATGTCTAACAGGCAGTTGGTGATGTGAGAGTGGAGCTCAGGAGAGGAAACTGGGCAGGACAGGTAACTAGGTGGCAGAGAGAGCTCTGGGCTAGAGTCAGGAAGATCCAGGTTCAAATGTTACCTCAGATAATATTTGGGATAATATTTGTAAGGACTTTTCCCACCTTAAATGCCACCTATTAACATCATATATGGATTTTTGAAACATATGAAAGGGATGGATAGTAATTGAATCCAAGGAAGCTGATGAACTCAATGTGAGTGAAACATTGGGCTACAAATTTAATATGTCAATAATGTGTCATTGCCATCATAGTTAATCAAATCATAGTTTGGGTTAAAAGTACCACAGTGCTGGATGTATGGACAAAGGGCTACAAAAATGTTCATACCCTTTGACCCAGTAATACTACTTCTAGGGCTGTTTCCCAAAGAGATAATACAAATGGGAGGAGGACCCATATGTACAAATATATATAGCAGCTCTTTTTGTGGTGGCAAAGAATTGGAAATCAAGGGGATACCCATCAATTGGGGAATGGCTAAATAAGTTGCAGTATGTGAATGTCATGGAATACTATTTTGCTATAATAAATGAGGAGCAGATGGATTTCATAATAACCTGGAGAAACTTATATAAACTGATGCTGAGTGAGGAGAACAGAACCAGGAGAACTTTGTACATAATTACAGACACATCGTATTTATGAAGACTGACTTTGATAGACTGGGCTCATCTCAGCAATACAAGGTTATAAGACAACTCCAAAGGACTCATAATAGAAAAGGTTATCCACATCCAGAGAAAGATTTACCGAGTGAATGCAGATTGAAGCAAACAACTTGCTCTCTCTCTTTTTTTTGTTTTGTTTTGTTTCTTCTTTCTCGTTCACTCCATTGGTTATAATCCTTCTTTACAACTTGACTAATGTTTAATGTGAAGGTATTTATAGAAACTATATTGGATTGCATGCTGCCATGGGGGTGAGGGGGAGGAGAGAAGGGAGGAGAAAATTTGGAATTAAAAAACTTGTGAAATTGAATGTTGTAAACTAAAAGTAAATTAATAAATTAAAATTTTTAAAAGGGGGGGAGGACCATAGTGCCATATTAAATCAAAGTGATTACACTGATCTATCACTGACCACATATGGAGTGTGGGACTCAGTTCCAGGTACCATATATAGTTTAGGCAGGTAGGTGACACAGTGGATGGAATACCAGACTGGAGTCGGGAAGGCCTGAGTTCAAATGCAGACTCAGACACTTACTAGCTGTGTGACCCTGGGCAAGTCACTTAACCCTATTTCCCTCAGTTTTCTCATCTATAAAACGAACTAGAAAAAGATATGGCAAATTGTTACAGTATCTCTGCAAAGAAAACCCCAAATGGGATCACAAAGAGTTAGACATGACTGAAAATGACCAAACAAAAACCATATATAGCTTAGGAAGGATATTGACAAAGAGGCACATACCCAGAGAAGAGTGGTCAGGTTGATGAGAAAACTGGAAACCATGCTATATGATAATAGCAGCATAAATTTCAAGTTGGAAGGAATCTTAGAGGCTATTGAATCCAACCCTCCCTCACTTTAGAAGTAAGGAAACTGAGGCAGTGAACAGTAAGGTAATTTGCCCAGGTTCTGAGGTAGGATTCAAACACAGGTTTTCCCAATTCGGAGTCTAGCACTCTGGCCACAATTCTACTTTTGGACTTTTGAGGTCCTTTCCAGCTCTGAAATTCTATGATTTTGTGACTCTTACTTCATCGAATCAAGGCCATTTGCAAAGACAAGTGTGCTGCTGTGGGTAGGGTAAAGGCATGGATAGTATGGGGCTGATAGTACCAAATCTAAATATTTATTTATTTTGGTCCCTGGAAGACTATAAAAGCATAGAGAGATAGCAAAATAGAAGAGCAGCACCTAAAGTTTCCCCTGCCCCCACGTGGGTCCTACAAGTGATAATTAGAGACTAATTTGGGTTAACAAATTTCCTTTAAAAAATGCTAATACCCCTCTCCCAATAAGTCTCTCATACCTTAGTGTGAATTACTTTAATCAGATAATCAGATTAACACCTAGCTGCTCATTCAGAAAATAGTTTTTGACTCCAGTAGGGACAAGGGGGTTATAATTTATTCACATGGGCAGTCTGGGTAACATCAGATAGCCAGAGAGCAGGAGGAGTTCACTGAGTGAGTGTCTGAGGAAAGAAGCCAGGATTTAAAATAGAATTCAGCAAAAGTAAACTGGAGGAGGGGAGGCAGGGGGAAAGAGATAGAGGCAGGGATCAAACAAAACAATATTTATCTCTTTTTCAGTTTCACCCTTGACCCTGGTGGGATCTTGATAAGTTCCTTAGAATCATTGCCATAGCTTGCTCACATTTGAACAAGACTATTTGCAAAGCTGTGGACTCCAGATTTCCCCAGTCTAGCCTGGATACCCATCTTGGTCCAATCTTTTCCAGGGCAGCCCAGGATTTTCAGTCTCCCTCCCCTTGGGTGAAAGAGGTCAGTCAGTCAATCAGCAAGCATGCTAAGGACTGAAGATATAAAGAAAGACAAAAGACAGCCCCTACTCTCAAGGAGCAAGTTTAATAGGAGGTCCACCATGCAGACAACTATGTACAAACAAGCCAGAGATGGAATACATTGGGGGGGCACTAAGTTTAAAGGGGGTAGGAAAAGATTTTTGCAGGTGAGATTTTAGCTGGGACTTCAAGGAAGCTAGAAAGGCCAGGAGGAAGACATGAGGAAGGAGAGCATTCCAGGCTTGGGGGACAGCCAGTAAAAACACTTGGAGTGTAATGTGCAAGGGAGGAAGAGGAAGGAAAGGGAATAAATATTTAGATAGCACCACTACTAGCCAAGCTCTGTGCTAACTACTTTTTATAAACATTACAAGGAACAGAAAGAAGACCAGGTCACTGGATTGAAATGTTAGTGGTGGGGAGTAAGGTATAAGAAGACTGACAAAGTAGGAGCAGACCACATCATGAAAGACCTCAAAAACCAAACAGAAGATTTTATAGTTGATCCTGGAAGTAATAGGGAACCCCTGGGGTTTATTGAATGGGGTAAGGGAGAGTAACACAGGCAACTAGGTGGTACAATAGATAGAGTGCCAGGCCTGGAGTCAGGAAGACCTGAGTTCAAATTCAGACTCAGACACTAGATGTGTGACTCTGGATAAGTCACTTAACCTTGTTTGCCACAGTTTCCTTATCTATAAAATGATCTAGAAAAGGAAATGACAAACCACTTTGATATCTATGCCAAGAAAAACCCAAATGGGGTCATGAAAAGTCAGACATGACTGAAAAACAACAACAAATCACAGAATAGATACAAGGTAAATACAGAGCATCATGTGGGTAGAATCAAAAAAGGCATTTTTAAGGAGGTGGTGTTTGAATTGAGCCATGAAGGAGAGATTGCCAGGCAAAGGACACATTCTATGCAAAGGTATGGAGATGAGAAATAGAATGTTGCATATGGACAACATCAGGTTATCAATTTGGCTTGAGGGTAGGGTTTGTGAAAGAGACTAATGTGGCAGAAAAATAGATGAGAACCAGACTGAGAAGGGCTTTAATTACCCAAAAGAAGAGTTTGTCCATTATCCTAAAAGGAATAAGGAGTCACCTAGCTTTCTCTGGTAGGGGAGTGACATGGTCAGACTTGTGCCATACAAAGGACGATGTGACCACTGTGTGAAGGATGAATTACAGAGGGAAAGAGACTGTCTTCAGAGAAACCAGTTAGGAGGCTATCCCAATAGCCCAGAGAAGAGATGCTAAGTGCCTGGATGAAGTTGGTTGTGATATAAATGGAGAGAAGGGGATGGATGGGAGTGATGTGAAGATGGAATGACTCCATCCTCAATCAGGTCCCAATGATAACCTTTCCACAGCATCTCTCACATCTGTGCACTCAAACGGACACTACACGAATCCAATAATCACTTAACCTCCTGGGCTGCTGTAAAAGCTTCTGGATTCGTCTTTCTGCCTCCATTCTCTCTCCTCTCCATCCATCTTCCAAATTGCAAAAAGCAATCATTCCAAGAGGAGCATACAGATTGTGGTAACTCCTTGATCTCTTCAATTATTCTGGCCTGAATTCTCCTGGTTCCAATACATACTTAAGAATTGTGAAACAGGTCTCAGTCTTTGCAGGTACAATTGCAGGTGAAGGAAAGGTAAACCTTGAATCATGTTTGCAATTTTTTTTGTAAAATCCTCTCTTTCGGTCCTGCTTTGAATATGGAAATGCACGTTTTATTTGGCATTGCTACGTTCAGAAGAAAGATAATTTTTTTTTATAACTGCGATGGTTAAATTAGATGATCTCTAAGCTCCCTTTTAGATCTAACCTTCTAAGTGTTAGAGAAGATAATAATAGGTAGCATTTATATGGTACCTACTATGTGCTCAGCACTGAGCTAAGAGCTTTACAAAATACAACCTCACTTGAGCCCCACAATCTTGGAAGGTAGGTGCTACTATTATCCCCATTTTACAGAAGAAGAAACTGAGACCAACAGTAGTTAAGTGACTTACCCATGGTCAGTGGCACAATAAGTGTCTTGAAGCTGGATTTTAATTCAGGTTTTGCTGATTCCAGGCCTATCACTCTATCCACTGAGCTACCTAGTTGACTATAAGGAAGAGATGTCCCAGATTAACCAATTCTTGGAACTGACTTCCTGGTTTTCTTGTTAACTCATTGGGGGAGCGCAAAGAGATATTGTTCAACCTCTGAGTAGATAAAGTGGAAAAGGAAGCATATGTCTTTTATATATATGGAACCATCCTTAAGTACACATAGCTCCCCATATCTGGAGCTCAGGGACATCCATCTATTAAGATCCTTCCTTTCCTTCAAGGCCTTGCTCAGGGGTCCCTTCCTCTAGCAAGTCTTCTCTAACCTCTCCACGACCTCTCCCTTCACGCTTCTCCCATCCCTTATTCTACTTTCTTTGAACTTCTCCTATACACTTAAAATATGTATTATAGTTATTTGTTCACTTGTCTTATTATAAGATGTAATTTCCTCCAGGGATGAGACAAAGTCTTCTTTCATAATTATACTTCCAGAGCCTAGTTTTGTGCAGAGTAGACAACCAATATTTTAAAATGGAATTTGTTTAATTGAACTCATAAAATGGGGAGTTCACATACATATTATTAGGCAAGAGTTTTCTTACAAATTGATATCCAGGGGTCTATACTATAGACCTATAGAACTACCATGTTTCCCCGATAATAAGACAGTCTTATTAATTTTTTTGGAAAGAAAAACACCAGAGGGCTTATTTTCAGGGGAGGGCTTATGTTGTCCTGCCTCAGCTCTCCTCCGCAGCACTGCTCTCAATGGCGCCAGCAAGCAAATCACTGGGGAAGAACAGGATGACGCGCTCACTGCTGCAGCTCTGATTGGATGCAGCTCGGAGCACGGCGTGCGTTTCACCCGGGGGGGGCGGGGGGGGAAGGTGCATACAGAGGGTACCGTAATGTAGCGTGTAGCGCAGGGGATCACCTTCACTACAGTAGCAATCTCAATAGGGCTTATTTTCGGGGGAGGGCTTATTTTAGAGGAATCTTACACAGTAAGGGGAGGGCTTATTTTTGGGATAGGTCTTATTATCGGGGAAACACGGCATACATTCACCAGTGTTCAGAGAACAAGCAGCAATTCTGTTTCTCTTGTTTTGTGTTTGTATTTTTTTTCTTGGTTTCTCAATATGGTTTAGTAATTAGCGCACTGGACTTGGAATCAGGAGGACTTGGGTTCCAACCCTGTCTCAGACATTTACTTGTTGTGTCACCCTGGGAAAGATAGCCTCTCTCAGACTCAATTTCCTCATTTAAAAAAAAGGGAATGTGTAGACTTAATGGCTTCTAAAAGTTTCTTCCAGCTTTAAATCTATAATGCTATGTTTTCTAAGATGCCATATTATATTCTTTTCCTATGATGATTAATATTAAGTTCCGCTCCCAAAGTCAATTGTATTGATTTGTTCATTTCTTTTTAATTTCTCTATTTCCATTTGATACTTCATTGTGAACCCTGTTTTCAACCTGGAGATTGTTTTGGATATGATGGGGCATCTTGGCCTCCTTGCCATCACACTCAAATTCTGACAACTTCATTTGCTTGACCAGGAGGTCAGAAAGTCCTCCCTGCATCAATGTATTTGTGATCTCCTCTGAGCAAACAGTGTTTCTTAATTAGCAGAAATGCATATAAGAAAACAGAATTGGTAAAGAAAAGGAAAAAGAAATTTTGAATCCTTTCCCCTTTAACATCTCCCTATGAGGGATTAAGGAAAATGAATGACATTAACCCAAGGCATGGTATATATGCTAGGAAGGTACAATTGGTGAACAGTATGAACTTAAGCTTTTTTATGTCATGGGACCCACTTTGGCAGTCTGATTAAGCCTACAGACCCCTTCTCAGAATGTTTTCAAGTGAACAAAATAAAATCCATAGGATTACAAAAGAAACCAATTATAGTGATATTTAGTTATCAATTTTTTAAAAATCATGGATCTCAGGCTGAATCCCCAATTACAGCCTAAAAGAATAAAAAAGAGAAAAGGAGAAGAGACAGACAGACAGAGGAAAGGGAAGCCATGGCATCCTAGGGAGAAAACAAAGGACTCTGGAGGCTTCTCACTCACCTAACACTGAGGTAATGGTACTGAAAGACTGCAGACATCTAGACACTTGTCTTTACCTTTTGTAAAAGACTGGTGGAAATGCCACAGCATTAAAGAGTGTTACAAAACTCTTTCCCTGCCTTCACAGGAGTGTTACAAAGCAGGGAGTTTAAAAGAGAGACATACACAGAGACGGGGACAGGCAGAAAGACAGATACAGGAGCTGAGAGAGACAGAGAAATAGGGAGAAGCAATCAGAGACATAGAATCAGAAACAGAGACAGAGGGACAGGAACAGAGAGACAGAATCAGAGAAAGAGACAAATAAAAAGATAAGGAAGTAGAGAAATAAGAGAGACAGAGAGAAGCAGATAGAGAGAAAGAAAGGGAGAGAAAAACAGATAGAGAGACAGAGAAAGGGAGGGAAAGAGAGAGAGAGAAACAAAGAAAGAGAAGCAGATAGACAGAAACAAAAAGCCACCCCAGTCCCCTTCAAATATCATAAACCAGAGGGCCAAGCTAGAACCTGAAGGAACAGAGATCTTCTACCAGAAGAAACTTTCTTATTTGGGACTATGCCTTCACAATCTTCAGATCTCCTTAGGCTTAACGGTAATTCATTCAAGAGTCTCTCTTTTATTTTTCTCCTTTTTTAAAACAAATATGTTATATAATATTGTAAAATGCCACCTGCCAAGGAGAGCAGAGGAAGAGCTACCAGAAGCAGCATGATACCAGAGTGCTTCTTTTCAGACTCTTTGTGTCTTGAGATCCTCTGACACAAGAGTCACATAGACAGCATTTTACTTTGACTTTGTTCCTATATTCCTGCAGTCTCAATGACTTCAAGAAAAGATTACTCACCTAAAATTAAAAATGTAATGTGGTGAATGACCTTGAAGATACTCCACCCTGTCCCAGAGATAACAAATAGCCAGCAACTAACTACCCACCTACAGAACTGGACAAAGCAAGACATTAATTAAGAAAAATCATCCAATTACACATAATTCATGATGAGCTGGCAAACACCATTGTGTGATTGGTAGACAAAACTCAGAGAGAAACACCCTACCCACTGGGTATAAAAAGAACCAACTAAAAGTGCTGGAGGTCGGCACACTACAGCTGAACCCACCACTTGAGCAGAGGTCCCTTCCACAAAGACATCATGTCTCTCAGATTCTCTTCTTCATCCAGAAGGATTGGTTCATGTGGGGGAGCTGGATCTGTTAGACTGTCGAGTGGGGGAGCAGGTTTTGGGATTGGAAATACATGTAGCATGCCTGGAATAGGAAGTGGTTTTTCATGTGCCTTTGGTGGCAGCTCATCTGGAGGAGGCTATGGTCTGGGTGGGGGAAGCTCTTCCTGTGTCAGCTACTTGGGGAATGAAGCAGGGCTCCTCTCTGGTAATGAGAAGGTGACTATGCAGAACCTTAACGACCGCCTGGCTTCTTATCTGGATAATGTGCGTGCTCTAGAAGAAGCAAATGCAGATCTGGAGCAGAAGATTAAAGGATGGTATGAGAAATATGGTCCTGGCTCTTGCCGGGGCCTTGATCATGACTATAGCAGATATTTCCCAATAATTGAAGATCTTAGGAATCAGGTAAGAGAACATAATTTCATAAGACTCAGAACTCTAAGACATATTGATTGAACCCTCAAATTAGTTGCACAATATATAATGTGACTTCATCCTATAGGCTTTCAAATTTCCATCATTGATTACTAGAAATTAAGAGCATTTTTGTGAAAATTTAAATCTTTGAGTAAGACATATCCACTAACTTATATGCTATGGATGTTTGTCAATAACTGAGCATGTAGCGCCACCCGCCCCCCCTCACCTTCACCCCTCGAAAAGAGCCCAAGAATGAAAAAAGTCTCCAGTGAAGTCTTTACTAATCCAAAGGCATAATCTGAAATTATTGGAAGCCAGTCTTAGATTCCAGAGAGCAACAAATGTCTTACTATAATGTGATAAGTGACTTGGCTTCAGAAAATTTATTAAATGATCCATGGAATTATTTTCTCTTTTCTTAATCTGCTCCCTCTTTACCAGATAATTTCAACAACTACCAGCAACGCCAGTGTGGTCCTGCAGAATGACAATGCCAGGTTGACAGCTGATGACTTCAGACTAAAGTAAGTGAAATTTTGAGAACAGAAACCAGCTCACAGAGCATCTCCCTCTCCCATTCATTGTATCTAAAACAACTTGAAGGAGTTGGGTGTTTTGTTATTAAGCTAGAATGAGTATAAGAATGAATAAATAGCTTAAAACCTCACTATATTTATGAAAATTTGCATCTAAATCATGATAGTAAAAAGTTAAAGTCTGGAATATATCAAAAAGTGTTTTCTTTACTATTAGTCTCATCCCTTTAATAAAAGTGATCAGCACAGTATGCTTATCCCAGAATCCAACTAAGATGCTTAATTGCTACCTATGTCAGCTTGAATTTTATGTTTTACATGCCCCTTTGAAAAAGCATTTTACTATTCTTTGAGGTATGAGACAGAGCTGGCTCTTCACCAGAGTGTTGAGGCTGACATCAATGGTCTGAAGAGAGTATTGGATGAGCTGACCTTATGCAGAACAGACCTGGAGATCCAGGCTGAGACACTGAACGAGGAACTGACTTATCTGAAGAAGAACCATGAAGAGGTAGAAGCTCCCACTGCACCAGTTACCTCCTTCTGAATACTAACATTTCCCTTGCCTTTTGTCAAGTTTTTAAGAGCAAACCAAGGAAGAACTGACCAAATTCTGCCCAGTCCACTCCGAGAGATTGGCCTTCCAAAAACAGATTATATTGTTGCTTTTCCTTTTTATCCACGAATAGATGTTCATGATCTGAAACTTTAAAAATTTCAGACCCCCAGACCTAGATGGTGGCCCTTGTGCTCTTTCAAAAATATGCTGAATCTTATTCATTTAGTCTAAATTAATCTTCTCCTTCAGGAAATGAAAGCCCTCCAGTGTGCTGCAGGTGGCAATGTAAACGTGGAGATGAATGCAGCCCCTGGGGTGGACCTGACCATTCTGCTGAACAACATGAGGGCCGAATATGAGGACCTGGCTGAGCAGAACCGAAGGGATGCTGAAGCCTGGTTCAATGAGAAGGTAATTTTTGGAGGGTCTTTTTGGAGGGAGGAAGGCAGGGTAATTGGGGTTAAGTGACTTGCCCAAGGTCACACAGCTAGTAAGTGTTAAGTATCTGAGGCTGGATTTGAAGTCAGATCCTCCTGACTCCAGGATGAGTGCTCTATTCACTGTGCCATTTAGCCACCCTGAAAAGGTAATTTTACTAGAGTCACCTTTGCATTTGGCCCTAGGTTTTAGCCTGTCAATAAGAGACTTTTTTTTAATGATCAAACATAATCTTAACATTGAACATCAATACAGCTCAATAAACTTGCTTGGTAACTATTTAAATTTAACTTAATGAAATTTAGGGCCTAAAATAGTACATCAACTCTTTTGTCCCTCCTTCTAGGACTCCAAGATTCTTCATCTACTCATCTTTCTTCCCTTTTCATCCTTCTTGGTTGTGGATGTTCAGTTCTTACCCTTTGCATTTTAAAAAGTGACTTGAGGAAATGATGCCGTTTATTCCAGAGTGCCACCCTCCAGCAGCAGATCTCCGATGATGCGGGAGCCACCACCTCAGCCAGGAGCGAGCTCACAGAAATGAAACGTACAGTCCAGACCCTTGAGATCGAGCTGCAGTCTCTCTTGGCAACAGTATGTGAAAATTTATGAAATAGATTTCCTTTAAAGGTCTGGGAGGTAGGGGGGGATTTAAAATAGTGCCTTTATTCTTTCATAATGTTAGCTTTCATCTATGTTAGGCCCCTAAGGCAAAGAACATTTGCATTTCACTCATTAGAGTCCTATGTGTCTTATTAATTGACTTGCTCATTAACATACATTCAAAATTAGGATATATTTCAGATATCATTTCTGTAATGTTGTTGAAATGAGAAAATAGTTATGTGAGTGTGTTTTAACATTGTTCTACCCTAACTTAATAGAGAGCCCTCCAATATTAGACACCAGCTCTTATATTCATCTACACTGGCAGCAGCGTTATAAGCCTTAGGCTCTGGCATTCCTACAAAGCAACTTTTTAAGCACTATAGACAGTCATCAGGTGGAAGGCACAAAGGCAAGGGAAATGCCAAAATGTCACTCTCTCTACACCCTTCTGCCATGGCCAAATGGACTGTGCAGCCTGAAACATAGACATAAACCCCACCCTTCACCTATCCCCTACATCATATATCACTCAAGCTTAGAGGGGGTGTCTTTCTGTGGATTATATGAGGTACCTTGATACCTTTTCACTTACAGCGCCAAAGATTTCCCACCTACAGAGCAAATCCCTTTACTGGATCTATTTATGGGACATGTTTTATGTTTCAACAGGCTTTCCCTTAGAATGTTCCAATTATTCCTAAACACAGTGTATCTAAATTCAGTCAGACCAGCATGGCTCAAAGAAACTAGAAATGGGGCAGTAGGAATAGGGGTGAAGAATGTAAGTCTTAAGAATTAAAGCTTGCAGGCTTCAGAAAAAGAAGCTGCAGCTGCAACCAAGGGGCCACAGGACCACAGGATCCTCAGTCTAGGGTTGGAAGGGACCCCAGAGCCATCTAGTCCAATCCAATCATTTTACAGATGAGTAAACTGAGACCTAGTGAAGTTGGGTGACTTGCCCAAGGTCACACAGGTAATTAGCATCAGAAGTGGGTTTCAAAAACTCTGACTCTTAGGAACACTTTTCGCTTGAAAATGAGTCTTAAGTACCAAAAGGAGTCTTAAGATGTAACCATTCTAGAAAGGACTGAGGGGCACGAGTCAACCTTTCCAAATGCACCAACATCTCAGAAAGATAGTCACCATCAGTAGCGCCATCTTCAAAAGCAAGGAGAAAAAGGGTTTGATCTTGAAAAATTCATGGGAAAGTGCTAATGTTGTATTGACACCAGAAATTAATTACAGAAGGGCAGTTTTCTGAAACCCCACATTATAACATTGTAACGATATCTATTTCTATTGACAGTATCATTTTCAATTCAACCATCAATTCTCTTACCACCTCCACAGAAACATTCGCTTGAATGCTCACTCACTGAGACGGAAGGGAACTACTGTGTGCAGCTCTCACAGATCCAGGCCCAGATTGGGGCCCTAGAGGAGCAACTGCAGCAGGTCAGGACTGAGACCGAGGGCCAGAAGCTGGAGTATGAGCAGCTTTTAGACATTAAGGTTTATCTGGAAAAAGAAATCACAACATACTGCTCCCTCATTGATGGAGAGGATGGGTGAGTGTAACTTTTTAGAAAACTGTGCTTTTGAAGGGCGGAAACTACTTTGAAAAAAAAAAAGGAAAACAAGATGGTGGCTTTAACTAGATTAGGGCAATAGTTTTAGGGCTGGAAAGAACCATAGGTGCCATGGAGTCCAACTCCTTCATTTTACAGATGAGGATGGAGACACAGAGAGGTTTGAGAAACTTGCCAGAAGTCACATAGCTAATAAGTCTGAGGCAGGATTTGAACTCAGGTCATCTTGACTCCAAACCCAGCAATCTGTCCACTGAACCAGCTAGGTCTCTTCTAATTCTAAATGCTATCACCCTATTTCTGTAAGTCCCATGATGGTAGCAGTTAGGCTGTAGATAAACTATGCAGTTCTCCCCATGTGTAGAGTGATCCTTGATCTGCACACAGTAGGTGCCAAATAAATGTTTATTGTGTTGGAGAGAGGAGGAGAAGGAAACAAGTCAAAGAATCTCTGATCTTGATTATGAAAGATACACATAAAACTTTCCTGAGAGAGAGAGAGAGAGAGAGAGAGAGAGAGAGAGAGAGAGAGAGAG
>NW_027187370.1:726206-740637 GCF_028583685.1 Petaurus breviceps papuanus
GAGAGAGAGAGAGAGAGAGAGAGAGAGAGAGAGAGAGAGAGAGAGAGGAGAGCGATAAATTTTTTTTAAAATGTTGATTATGTGTTAAGTGCTGCATCAGTCACTAGAAGAGACATGGGAGTAGGTGCCTTAGTATCACCAGCACAGAGCACAATGCTTGCCATATAGTAGACACTAAGTAAATAGTTGTTGAATTATTCTGAATTAGATGAAACCCAGACTGTCTCCAGGGAGCTAACTGTTGTTGTTGTGGTTTTTTTTAATTAATAGAGATTGTTACAAATCCAAAGGTGGTTATATACCTGGAGGACCAGGAAATCAGATAAAAGGTAAACAAATGCAATTTCCACCTTCCAGAATATATTACTTCTGTGTTTGTTGTATGTCTATATGTATGCATGTGTTTGAATGCAGGTATGTATATATACATATATGCGTGTATGCATATATGTGTATTTATAACCACACTGTACATATGTGCATATCCACTTGGATATACATATAAATTGTTTATATATGCATTGTGCACATGCAAACACATGTGTATATCACATCTATACACCTATATATGTATACACACACTATATGTTTTGCATAGATGTCTGTTTATTATATACATGCATAGATATATGTATATGTGCATGTATACACTGTGTATTATATACATGTATGCATACATGGAAAGGTAACCTGAACACAAATATTGTGCATGCACATACATATAAGCATGCATGAATAAATATGTATGTGTATATAATGTGTGCACAAATGGCATGTGACTATATACATGTGTGCAAAGATATGAATGTGTGTGCACATGATGCACATATGTGTATAACTTCAAAGGGGTGAGAATTGTTCCACATTAATAATTTAATTATCTATACTTTCTGAATGTTCATGCAAGTCCTGTTTCATTTTAGATTCATCCAAAACCACTGTGGTTAAAACAGTTGTAGAAGAAATTGATCCTCGAGGCAAAGTTGTGTCCTCCAGGGTCCACTCAGTTGAAGAGAAATCCTCCAAAATTAACACCATCAAGACGGAGCAGAGAGTGCCTTCCTAAACATACTCAAAGATAAGGTCTAAGGCAGGAATGAGGAACCTGAGGCCTCAAGGCCACATGTGGCCCTCTAGATCCTCAAGTGTAGCCCTTTGACTAAATCCAAACTTCACAGAACAAATCCCCTTAATAAAGGGATTTGTTCTGTAAAACTTGGATTCAGTCAAAAGGTCACACTCAAGCACCCAGAAGGCCATATGTGGCCTCAAAGCTGAAGGTTCCCCACTCCTGGCCTAAGGAGAAGCCCTAAAGTTCAAAAATACAATTAAAATAAATACAGAAAATAAAGGCTTCTTTTTTTTCTAATTTTCTTTTAACAAGCTAAGACAATGTCTTCTTGGAATAGCAAACATTCCATTCTGTTTTTCTTTGGTGGTGTCTCAATAAAAATTCTGCCTGTCGCAAGCCATCTAACTGATTCCAATGATCTTTGTTTCAGGAAAGTTGCCCAAAGGAAAGCTGAAATTGGACTTTCAGGTCCATTGATTGATGTGATGTTATTGTAACTAAGAAGTACACCTCTCATATGAAATAAAAATAATTTCAATGCAACCCTAAGTGCTGGGAAGGGAGACAGTGTGGTAGAGCGGAAAGAGTGTTGGATTTAGAATTGGGAGATGAATTTCAAGTATCATCTCTACCATTTGCTTATCAATGTGCTTTAGGCATGCCTTTGAATGTCTCTGGGCCTCACTTTATTCGGATGAATAAATTCATTCATAGAATGAAGAAGATAGATTAGGCTGGCAAGGTTATCTTATTTCATTCTTCCCAGGCAAACTAAGGGAGGTCAGTTTACAGGGGAAGAAGGCAGGAAGGAAGGAAAGAAAAACATAAAATGCCTACTATGTTCGAGGCACTGTGCTAAGTGCTTTGCAAGATATTATCTTATCTGATCTTCACAATAACTCTGGGAAGGAGGTGCTATTATTATTCCCATTTTACAGCTGAAGAAACTGAGGCATTTACATGCCTTCTCAGGGTCACTAAGCTATTAGTGTCTCAGACTGCATTTGAAACAGGGCTTCCTGACTCCAGGTCTGGCATTGCATTCACTGTACTGCCCAGCTGCCCTGCTCTTAACCATAGCAGATAATAATAATCACTGACACTTTTAAACAGTGATTTAAGGTTTGTGAAATACTTTGCATACAGTATCTGGTTTAAGCCTCATAATAACCCTGTGATATAGAAACTATAGGCATTATTATACAAATTTCCCAGATGAAGAAATAGAGGCTCAACAGAAAGGTAAAGCTACTCACTACTAATTACTCTGTAGTTAACAGAGCTAGCATGGTGAAAGGTGGGATTTGAACCCAGGACATCCTGACTTGGTCTTCTGAAGTCCCATATTCTCTATTCATTAAACCACATGAATGGTCTTTAAAAAAAAAATCAACACTGTGGCCCATCTGGTTAATGAGTCTAATTTAAATAGACTGTTTCTCAGATAACAGAAATATAACCCACCACTGGACCCATACTCAAAACTGTTCCAGCTTAGTAGGGCCTGTGAGAGCTTATATACTCTATTAGCACAGTCTTTGAGAAGCTAGGATCACCTCCACACCACAGCGAGGCATCAGAGAAAGGCTTTAGTGGAGAAGGTCTTATACATTGTAAGCACTGAATAAATGGCTCCTGCTGCTGACATTATGATATGAAGACTATACAAATCACTAGATAGAGCTTCATTTAGAGAATACAATAACTTCAAGCAGTGAATAGTTAAAGGGATGGAAGGCATTCTCAGAAGTTGCAACGTCCCTCTGAATCCTCACTGCCACCACTCTAGAAGGAACCATTATCTAATATCTAATTATCATAACCACAAGAATAACTGTAATATACAATATATATAATGTGTGATGTTATATATAATTATATAGTGCTTTTAATGTTCACAAAAAAACTTTGCCAATAACAACCTACCTAAAACATTATGGCAGGCTTTAGTTCAGAGGGTAAAAAAAGCAATGAAGGAGAGAAAACAATTCTAAAGAAAAATAAAGTTCTTCCTACAAAACCATGGTCTAGTTGAGTATTCTCTAATATCATCTGATTTAAAACATTCACCCAGAATATTCATTTAGACTATTTAAATATTCACTGAGATATTGGGATTCAATTAAATAATCATTTGAATATGAAAATATTCATTTAGAATATTCAATATGGACAAACCTGTAACCAGGGTGGGATGAAAGGTACTTTGTCTAAGGCAGTAATTCTCATACTTTTTTGGTCTCAGGACTTCCTTACATTCTTAAAAATTATTAAGGAATCCCCAAAATCTTTTGCTTACGTAGGTTACATCTATCAATATTTACCATGTTAGAAATTAAAGCATCTTAGTATTATTATGAAAATAGCTTAGACTTTGTGGACCCCTAGGAGTCCCCAGGCTATACTTCAAGAACCATTGATAAACATAAGGGCTACAAAACTTAGCGGATACAAATGTCTAAAGTAATGATTTTTTTAAAACTTCACAATTTGAAATTTTGCTGCATTTATATTTTGACCACACTTGCATCAAAGTTAATATCTAGATTTGGAAAAATGAAATAGGAACATAGCAGATGACATATTCCTTTCCCAACTGAGGTTACACTCTCAGATAAATTCCTTCAGTCCTGCAGTCATGCCCTTCCCCCCCCCCACTCCGACCCTGGAAAGCAGGTGTTCCCAGGTACCCCACAGACAGAAGCTAGGGCTCTAGAGTGTCTGTTCCCTCAACTGAACTTGTCTTATATGTAGTTATATATGTATGTATGTATAAATTTATGTGTCTATATGTATGTAAATAATATATATGTGTGTATGTATACATAATGAATATATATCATAAATATATATCATGAGTTAAAAAGTTGATTTGAGGCCCTGTTTTGTGTTAGTTGCTCCAGGTACCAAAATTACAAGTTATAACTTTGCTTATGGATAAATCCTGGAATAAGGATTAAGAATCAGAAAGTCCAGGTCAGCCTTGACATTAGCATGGCCTGTGATTCATGTGGGTTCTTAATATTATCTTTACTTATTTGTCTCAAAACTCTTTAAAATTATAGGTTTCCCTTATCTCAGAAAAAATTGCATGAGTTAATTCATGCTTACAAAATTCTTAGAGATCTAGAGATTGTTGTGTTAATAATACTCTGTGTCTTTGGAACACCTTTCATCTAGGAAGGTCAAAGTAATTTATAAAGTTTCACATTCATACTCACAACATCCTCATGAAGACAATATGTGTGTGTCTATTTATATATGTACACATATATACACATATATGTGTATATATGTATACACACATATATTGCTCTTAGGAAACAGAGGCAAATATAAATCACTGCACCAAGCCACAAAGTAAATTAAGAGTAGAGATAGAGTCGAGCTGAGATGTCTTGACTTGGCATTCATTTTTCTGTGACACTTGGCTCTTTCATGTACATAAACAAACAAAAAGAAAGAATTCTGTAGTACTAATACTATTAAAATATTTTTATACAAGAGCAAAGGCTGAAAATTTACATATTCGATTACAGTCACATTCTCAAATAACTTATAAATGTGAGTGTGTTTCCTTGGGCAAGTAATTTAAATTCTCTGGGCCTCAGTTTCCTCATCTATAAAATAAAGTGTTGTACTGATGGTCTCTCAGGTTCCTCCTCTCTCTAAGTCTATGGACTAAGTCTTGTGATCTTTCTGCCAAAGATTTCCTTATAGTCTGATAGGACCAAAAAGTCAGGGCTTCATTTCAAAGCACTTTGTATCTCTGACACTGAATTTCCCATTCGGAAAAATAATACTTTCTTTAAAACAGAGGTCTCTAATCAGCAAACAACAGCAGTGATTTCGTGATAATTGATGGGGACCAGTCACTATCTGACAGAGCCAACTTTATTATAATAATTTACATAATTAATATGTATATCATGTTTGTGTCCTTTCAAATGGCTTTATGGGCATTAATTAGGGAACCTAATCAAGGTCATTTGAAGCTACTCAATATTATTATTTTCATTTGACCAACAAGGAGTCGGAAACAGTAGATTAAATAATTAACCACATGTTTCATCTGAGACTCAATTGTAGGACTGAGTTTTCTGTGGAATATTCTTTCTCTCACCAATGGTAGGACAATCTGTGGGAAATTGTACCCTTTGCTCATGGAATTTTCCATTGTTGAATGGTCTTTTTCCCTTTCATATTTCCCTGTTATTTTGTCTCAATTAAAAGCTTTGCTATTTGAAATAAAAATTGACTAGAGGCCACCCAGTTAGTGGGGAGCCCAAAATTAAAATTATCTTTTTGTGATAACCAAATTTTTCTTCAAGACATAAGAACTTTTGGCTTAGGAGTAATGTTAAAAAAATACTTGTATCCTTTTATTCATGGTGTTGTGCTTATTGTCTTGATGCTATAAGCACACCCAAATGAGCTACACGTACCATAGCATCCCTTTAAAAATGAAGAAAAAAGTTAGTTGAACTATTCAAAATATGTTGGGGTTAGAAAAGTAGGAAAAATGAATGGCTGTGGTGTGTGTGTGTGTGTGTGTGTGTGTGTGTGTGTGTGTGTGTGATTCCTTAAATGAACACAGTTTCAGGAGTCTACAGGAACATGTCTGGAAGGAGCCAGGAAGACCAAATCTTTAGACACTTATTTGGTGGCTATGTGACTCTGAACAAGTCACTTAACCTCACTAGACCTCAGTTTCCTGTTTTGAAGGGGCTAGCAATACAAGGTAAAAAGCCAAAATAATCCCTGTCTTCGAGGAGCTTACATTCACCTGGGAGCAGAGGAGGATAACACTGCCATACAGAAGAATATCTAGAAAGTAATACAATGCAAATTTCAAAGGGGTGGGGGAGAGGTACCCATCCCAATCAATCCAAAAGAACAAAAAATCTTTGAGCAGGTTAGAACCACAAAATCACAGAAATATAACTCAATGGGACCTCAGAGGTCTTGTAGCCTCTCCTTCATTTTTTAGATAAAGAAATTGAAGCCCATCAAAGTTAAAGAGACCTGCCTAAGGTCACAGAAGTAGGAGTAAGACAACAGCATTTGAACTCAGGTCCTCTAACCCTAAATTCATCACACTTTCCATGAGAAAGCAAATGTTAATAAGAGAAGGCAATGGGAATCTCTGTTGGGAAGATGAGAAAAGGCAGCAAACATTTGTCTTTCCAGCTCCTACTTCTTTTCATGTGAAACAATATAGTACCTATTGCAGAGGTGTAAAAATAGGTATGATTACTCATCTTAAAGTCTGAAGTTTAAGGCCATAATCTAAAATTACTCCACCTGGCACCTTTTTAAACATAGAAAAATACCCTCAAGGAATCTTTCCACCTACAAGTGGATACTATTTAAAATCAAACAATTTATGGAAACTGATAATTAGGTAGAAAATAGCGTTTTACTAGACATTGGCCTAATTAAGATTGGTGTCTTGCTAATTGGTTATAAAAAGGCGAATGACACCAGGCGTTGGATACTTTGACTCTGCGCTCTTCTCTGGGAAAGGGTTGCATATCTATCCTGACGCACCATGTCCTTTCGTCTTCCTAGTGGTTCCCGGCGGATTTGCTCTCGCCCTGGGTCTGTGAGGCTATCTAGCTGTGGATCTGGCTTTGGTGCTGCGAATTCATGTGGTGGTGGCTCTGCTGTGGGGAATAGTTTTTCTAGTACGCTGGTGGGAGCCTCATCTGGAGGGAGCTATTGTGGGAACCTCAGTGGGGGCTTGGGAAGTGGTGTCTGTGCGGGCTTTCTGGGAAATGAAAACGGGTTGCTCTCTGGCAACGAAAAGGTGACCATGCAGAACCTGAATGACCGCTTGGCTTCCTACCTTGAAAACGTGAGAGCTTTGGAGGAAGCAAATGCAGATTTAGAGCAGAAGATAAAAGGATGGTACGAAAAATTTGGCCCTGGCTCCTGCCGGGGGCTTGATCATGACTATCGCAGATATTTTCCGATAATTGAAGAGCTTAGAAGTCAGGTAAGAAATAAACATTCATATACTTTTCCGTCCATTTTGATGGGGTGTAGAGTGTGGGACTTCGAGTGGAGAGGGACCTGGGTTCCAATTCTGATTTTAATCATAAACAAGTCGCTCATCCTCCAAGCCTCAGTTTCCTCATTTATCAAGGTTATTAGTAGGATCAAATGAGAATATGCATAGGAAGCATTTTGCAAATGGGAATGCATTGTGTAAATGTCAGTTATTATCACTATTTTAGGGGCTATTTTTCCTTAATATAAAAGGGGAATGGGGTAAAAAGGGTATTATGATATAGAAGGAGCCTTGGAATTTGGAAATCAGAAGTTGTTATCCATAACCCCCTTACAGGGTTTTCTTGGCAAAGATACCAGAGTGGCTTGCCATTTCCTTCTCCGGCTCATTTGACAGATGAAGAAACTGAGGCAAATAGGGTTAATTGATTTGCCCAGGGTCACACAGCTAATATGTGTCTGAGGCCATATTTGAACTCAGAAAGATGAATCTTCCTGACTTCTGGCCCATTTTGCCACCTACCTGCAAAATATTTTGCTAGCATTTATCTACTAAGTCTTAGACACTTGTTACAGGGACCCTGCCTCCCAACCCCCTCCCCCTGCTGACCAAGTCACAGATCCTTCCTATGTTCAAATATTGCTTCCAGAAATACCCACCAGTTTTGTGCAAAAATGAAAAAAGAAAAAGTTTACTAAAAAGCTATTTCAAAGTATAAGAAAATTCAGAATGGTTTTGGCATCTAGAAAGCTATTAAACTTTTATTTCCTAAGTCTTCAACATGTCAAGTCTCTAAATAGATATTTGATCTACTCAATTATTTCCTAGATCATTTCTGCCACTGCCTGCAATGCCAATATTGTTCTGCAGAATGACAATGCCAGACTGACCGCAGATGACTTCAGACTGAAGTAAGTGCAGACACAGAAGGAAATTGGAGGGGAGGAAAGGAACAAGCATTTTTTAAGCACCTACTATGTGCCAAGCACTGTGCTTTACAAATATTTTGTCATTTGATCCTCACAACAATCATGGCCCATAGGTGCTATTATGATCTGTTTCCTCATCAGTAAAATGGGGATAATAATAGTACTTAGCTTCCAGGGTTGCTGTGAGGACCAAATAAGATAATCACAGTAAAGTGCTTAACGCAGTGCCTGGAACATTGTCATAGTTCAATTGTGTCCCACTCTTTATAACCCTATGGACCAACAGTCCATGGGGCTTTCTTGGCAAAGATACTGGAGTGGCTCATCATTTCCCTCTCCAGTTTTATGAGGTCAGGAGTTAAGTGTTTTGCCTAGGATCACAGAACTACTAAATGTCTGAGATCAGATTTGAACTCTGGTCTTTCTGACTCCAGGCCTAGTACTCTATCCACTGTGTCACCTAGCTGTGAACCTGGCACATAGTAAGTGCTATGTAGATGTTAGCTATTATTATCCCCATTTCACACTTGAGAAAACTGAGGCAGACAAAGGTTATTTGGCTTGTCCAGACTGACACAGCAAGTGTCTAAGGCTAGATTGGAAGTCAGGTCTTCCTGACTCCAGGTCACTACATTATATATAGCACCACCTAGCATGTCACACAAGTTTTTACTCCTCCACATTATATATGATTAAGGTGTTCATTAAGAGGCAAGGTGGTAAGGAGATACTGAGCTTGAGGTCAGGAAGACCTGAGTTCCAATCCAGCCCCAGACAGTTTCTAGCTTTCTGATTATGGGCAAGATATTTAACCTCCCTGAGTCTCAATCTCCTTATCTGTGAAATGAGGATAATGATACCTGTCATACCTGCATGATAGCATTACTGTGAGACAAGAATGAGTTAACGTTTGCAGAGAGACTTTAAAGCTTTCTAGAAATGACAGCTATTACTGTTTGGAATGCAAATTAGATCATCAGGAGAATGAGATTCAAGACTTTTGAAGAATGATGAATGTCTTCAATCTTTAAAAGCTCAACTAGAAATAATCCATATTACACAGTTATGACTCTGGACAAAATGTAGCACATGAACATAAGGGAATGTAATTATACCATGAGAAATAATAAACAACAAAAGAAATATGGAAAGTTTCATATAAAGAGTAAAGAAAATGCATAAGATAATAACCACAAAAATTGTAAAGGCATTGATGTTGTTTGGCTGTTTTTCAATCATGTCTGACTCTTTCTGACCCCATTTGGGGTTTTCTTGGAAAAGATACTGGAGTGGCTTGCTATTTCCTTCTCCAGCTCTTTTTAAAGATGAGGAAACTGAGACAAACAGGATTAAGTGACTTGCTCAGGGTCACACAGCTAATAAGTGTCTCAGGCATAATAGACTTTAAAAGGGAACATAAAATTATATAATACATTTAGGTGTATTATCTTCTAAAAATTGATATTCAATAATATGTGGCTTTAATTTTTTTAAGTTTAATACTTTACTAAAGATCAGGAATGGTATCACATAGCTACATTTCCAGCTATGGAAGAGGGTGAGGATGGTAGATCACTAGAGCTGGAAAGTTTGGGGCTCCAGTGGGTGGTCAATTTAGTGTCCATAACAAAGTTTGGCATTAAAATGGCAACCCCCTGGGAGCTAGGGAAGCCAGGTTGCCCAAGGAGGGGAAAACTGGTATAGGTCATAAAAAAGGGCAGGTCAAACTCCAGAGACAATCAGAGTGGAGTTAGGTATGAATAGCCCCTGCATTTCTACCCTGAGTGAGGCAGGAAGTCTTTAAAAAATAATTTTTAAGCATTTTATTGAGAAGCAATGTTTTGTAGTTATAAAACGTGCCTGGGAGTCAAGAAGACCTGAATTCAGGTCCTTTCTGACTCTACTAGCTCTGTGACCATAGGTAAATACTTAACCTCTCAATTCCTGAAGTACTTAAGAATATAGGCAGTTAAATGAGTAAATACTTGAGAATGTTGTTTGACAGTGAGGTCAACTTGCAAGTGACTTGCAGGTGAATTGGATTTAAATGAGGTAGGACTGTGCAAAGTCACCAGCCTTATTCTCTCCTCTGGAGTCATCTGGATCCAGTGGTAAGATACAGATAAGGAAGACTAGAGATAGCCCCAAAGTGGTGGGAGACCTTGGCCTTTTTAAGCTGAGGTCTTTCCCAGGTCTCACTTTGTCTGAGGTAACACAAGGCTAGGTAAGAAATGAAGCAAAGAATGGGCTCTTTCACCGAGTCAAAAAAAAAAATCAATCTGAGAGAGGAACAGAAACAATTACTATTTACACTCACTCTGAACCATCAGAGCCCAAACAATAACCAAATGAGACTTGGGTTGGGATGTATCAATGAGATCCAGAGTGATCTAGGTTTAAGAATATATGCTGTAGAAGAGAGATGAACTATATTAGTGAAGGGAGTTTCCACACTGGGAGTTACTTTTTGGGAGAGGTGTGGTAGACTTGAGATTTTATTGATTTAGAGAACTCTTAGAGTAGAAACTCCCTTTATCAATGCAGACCAAAAACAATTCTACTATCTATAGTCTTGGAGAATTATATGGGACCCTGAGAGGTTAAGTGACTTTTCATAGGGTCACACAGCCAGTATGTCTCAAAGGTAGGACTTTCCTGTATCAATGAAATGTCAGATACAACCAAAACATACACACATGAACACACACACACAATTACATTATTATATATCCAATAGTTATACTGATAGCAATACATGAATAGGAAGTTGCTTATTGTATTAAAAGGCACCCTGGATTTGGAGTCAGAGCACATAGGTTTAAACCTCTGATCTTCCACTTAAGGCAACTCATTTAACTTCATTACACATGAGTTGTTAATCTGCAACAGGGGAGGGAGTTTTCATACTAGGATTTCCCTACACTGATGAAATCATAACATAAGAGGCCCCTAAAAAATCCCCAAAATATTTTATTACAGAACTCCACCATAAGGAGGAAATGATTTAAAAGCAAAAGCAGTACCTATATTACACTCAGCATTGTCAGAATGTATACCTAGGGACTGGGTAGCAAGGTAGTGTAGTGGATAGAATGCCAAGCCTGGAGTCAGGAAGACTCATCTTCCTGAGTTCAAATCTGGTCTCAAACCCTTCCTAGCTGTGTGACCTGGGCAAGTCAGCTTAACCCATTTGCCTCAGTTTCTTTACATATCAAATGAGCTGGAGAAGAAAATGACAAACCACTCTAGTAGCTTTGCTAAAAAAAAAAAAAAAACCAAACCCCAAATGGGGTCACAAAGAATTCTTAACCAAAAAACAACCGAACAACAACACAATACCTAGGGATCAGGACTAGACATGATTTCAGTGCTATAGGGAACAAGCAAATGGGGGGACTGACTCCTATTGATTCAGGTCACTTATATTCTATTTAATTTAAATTCTTAGAGTCATCTAGTATGCTCAAAAGTGATGTGACTGACTCAGGGTCAAGCCCATTCATGTCAGAGGCTGGACCTGAATCCCCGTCTTTCTGGCTCTGAAGTCAGCTCTCTACTATGCTCCATCGACTCTCTCTTTCTTCATAGATCAATGTGAATCTCAAACCATCTTTAGAGTTTTCCATAAGTATCTTCCAAATATATTCCAAAATATATAAGTATTTTTCCACAAAGTAAAGTATCATGTGGAGCCAATGGTAGGTTTTTCAATCTTCTCTGTCCCACAAACTCAAGAACTTTAATATTCTTTAGGTATGAAAATGAACTAGCCCTGCACCAGAGTGTGGAGGCTGATATCAATGGACTCCGCAGGGTGCTGGATGAGCTGAACTTGTGTACAACAGATCTGGAGATCCAGTATGAAGCATTCAATGAAGAGCTAACCTTCCTCAAAAAGAACCATGAGGAGGTAGGGCACTCTATATAGACACTTCTACCTACCTCTTGATTTTCATCCCCTAGCAAGAAGTTCATTTGTTAGAAATGTGTTTTCCCAAGTCATTCAGCATGAGCACCTTCATCTGTTTTAGGAAATGAAAGTTCTGCAGTGCTCTGCTGGTGGGAATGTGAGCGTTGAGATGAATGCGGCTCCAGGAGTGGACCTCACTGTTCTATTGAACAACATGAGAGCTGAGTATGAAGATTTGGCTGAGCAGAATCGCAAAGATGCTGAAGCCTGGTTCAATGAAAAGGTAAATATCTCTCAGGGAACATGGCAAGTGGTAGCTCTCTTGAAGGGATCCTATTAATTGTAGACAATAAACCATCATGTTGGTCATGTTTCAGAGTGCATCACTGCAACAGCAAATCTCAGATGATGTTGGTGCAGCCACAGCAGCCCGAAATGAACTTACTGAATTGAAACGCAATCTCCAAACCCTGGAAATTGAACTCCAGTCCATCATGGCCATGGTATGTGAGTGCTGTCATCAAAATGACTTTAGTTTCAATGATTTCCTCTATATATCTGTCGACTTCATATTCCAAAAACAGAGATCTGAACATATGACACATCCCACCTCAACAATCTTTAGTGGCTCCTCATTGCCTCTAGAGATGTTTATTCTGTTTAAACCCAAAAGGTCAAAAACAGAACAATGGGTGGAAGTTTAAAAGAAGCAACATTAGACTTGATATCAGGAAGAAACTTTCTAATAATTAGAGCCTTCCAAGAGTGGGATGACCTGCCTAAGAGACAGTAGGCTCCCCATACTTGGAAGTCTCCAAGGCTTGACTGCATGTTAGAATGGGGAGTCCTTTTGTGTAGGAGTTATGATAGGCGGCTGCTAAGGCCCCAGTTCTTATGTGCCCCCTCCCACTCTCTCCTCCTCCAAAAAGTTACTTTGCCTTTCTTGGTATATACTTTCTATTTATGCACATATATGCAGGGTGCATGACTCCAATTCTAGATATACTCTTCATGGGTTTTTGTTATTCAGTCATTTTTCTCAGTCATGTCTGACTCTTCATGACCCCATTTGGCAAAAAATACTGGAGTGGTTTGCCATTTCCTTCTTCAGTTCATTTTATAGATGAGGAAACTGAAGCAAACAGGGTGAAGTGACTTGCCCAGGGTAACACAGTTGGCAAGAGTCTGAGGCTGGATTTGAACTCATGAATCTGAGTCTTCCTGACTCCAGGCCATGCACTCTATCCCCTGCACCTTGTGTCCCCAGTGCCTAGCACCATATCTGGCACAAAATAGCACTTAATAGAAATTTATTGGATTGAAAGAGTACAACTAGGTCTCAATTAGTGTGGATAATGAATCCCCTGAAGTGTTTGATGTGGCTTATTTACATTGGGCTGAAACCAAGTCCCATCTTTTCCATGCTTATAACTTCCGATTAGTGAAAATTCAAATATATATAACCACTTCAAAGGATTCATTATCCATGCTAATACTTGCACATTTAAAACTGATCACAAATACCATTGCATTTGCATCCTCAAAACCATGAAGGAATATAAACAATGAAAAGGAAGTAGGAAATTTAATTTAGAAAGATTTTTTAACAAAGAAAAAATATTTAAAATCTTATCAAGATTTCTGACGGAAATGCAAACGTTTAGTCTTCCAATTTTAAACAAATATTTATTGTTTGAAGATGTAGACGAAAAAAATCTAAAACCTGTTGTTTCCATTTTGAACATTTAAAATGTTATTTTATTTATTCTCATTTCAGAAACATTCCTATGAGTGCTCCCTGGCAGAAACAGAAGGAAACTACTGTCTTCAACTCTCCCAGATCCAGGAACAGATTGGGGCCCTGGAGGATCAATTGCAACAAATCCGAACTGAAACTGAGAGCCAGAAGGTGGAATATGAGCAGCTCTTAGATATGAAGATCTACCTAGAAAAAGAAATCGAAACCTACTGCTGCTTGATCGATGGAGAAGGGTAAAGAAGACTTAGGGATAGAAGATAGGGACTAGATCTGGGGACTTCACTGAGAGAAATTTCCCTTACCAAAGCAGATTGCCAGTCTTCCGGGTGACTTTTAATCTTAGAGGAGTTGTCTAAGGCTCTGAGAATTTGGATGATTTGCCCCAGGGCCACACAACCAATTAAGTATCTGAGATAGGTCTTAAACTCAGGTCCTTGTAACTTCAGTAGTTACATCATGCTCTCTCTGAAGAAGGCTTATAGGACTGACTTGTAAAAAGAACAGTTTTGATCAAATTGCATGTTTGTTTTAGTCTGGACCTGAATTCTCAGAGCTGGAGGGATCTTCTTATGTGGAAAGCACCTCCACATAGGCAAAGTAACTTAACTTATCCATTACTCAAAATGATCTAAGAGAATAAGTACCTGGGCACACCCCCCCCCCCCCCCCCCCCCCCCCCAGAAGGTGGAATATGACTTGCGCATTCCATCTTTTTAAAAATATCAGTACAAACAGGGCGCCAAGACTC
>NW_027187370.1:740737-761588 GCF_028583685.1 Petaurus breviceps papuanus
TTTTTAGTGTGGCATCTATTTTTTGGATCTGGGGGTTTTTTTTTTTTTTGAACAACCCCAACCAAGAGAAAAATAATTTATTACTCAAAATGATCTAAGAGAATAAGTACCTGGGCACCCCCCCCCCCCCCCCCCCCCCCCGCGCAGGCTTTAAGACTTCAAGGGATCCATTTCTGGTTCTATAACTAGAAAGTGTCAGAGGTAGGGCTAAAGCCCAGGTCTTCCTGACTCCAGGATTGGCCCTCTAGCCTCTATTCCCATTGCGTTATCCCAATCAAAAGAGGATGCCAATGTTGATAGTTGGCATATATATATATATATATATATATATAGTACTACAACTAACAAAACGCTTCATCTAATTTGATCCTCACAAGAAATCTGTGAAGTAGGTGGTGCAGGTATAATTTACATTGAGGAAACTGAGGAAGAAAGGTAATGTGACTTTCTTAGGTTCTCATAGCCAGGATTTGAACCCAGTCTTTTCATTCCAAATCCACATCTAGTGGTCCTTCCATGATATCTCATATATATTAGCCATTTGTATCTTTGTAAATATAAGTGTTTTCATATATACATCATATATAAATATTCACATATGTAAATATTTGTATTTATATGTGATCTATATATATAAATATACATGAATATACAGACACAAATACATATTTGTGTTTATATATAACATATAATATTATCTATTATATATGTATATTGCAAAATGTAACCAGGATTTGAACCCAGGTCTTTTATTTCAATTCTAAATCTAGTGGTCCTCCCATGATATCATACTTATCAGCTATGTATATTTATGTAAATATAAATATCTTCACATATACATTATATAAATATTCATATATGTAAAAACACATGTGCATATATAATCTATTTATGTAAATATACATGAATTCAAAGACACAAATACATATTTGTGTTTATATGCAAAACATATCACATAATCTATTATATATGTATATATTCAGGATGTCTCAAAATTCTTATTATAACTTTAAGCTTAAAGAGCTTAAAATTGTTCTAAGACTTTTGGAACACCCTGTATATGTATGCGCATATACATATGTTTGTATATACCAAGAACTTATTAAAAGCTTCTATCACATTTAGGAAAATAAAAGCTGGTAGCAGAATCAAATTTCCTTGGTTTATTAGTTTTTATGCATTTTGAAGATATTCAAATACAAAATATAAAAAAGTTTAACCACCCCAGTCACAAGGAAGATTTTTTTTAAATGATCTGCTGTGTATTACATTTTTATGTCAAATTCTATATTCTACTATTGTTTTACTGGTTTCTCAACCCACCTACTCTTTTTGGTAGGTCAGTGTTATTTCCCCTTAAAATATAAGGAATGAGAGGCATTCCATAAGTTATTCGTGGTCACCCATTGACCAATGGAATCCTTAAGGCTTAAATCTTTTAAAAACTTCCCTGATTAGCCCACAGTACTCTCTCCTTCCTCCAACATCTGGGTCTCTCTTCATTCATTTGGCAAATTCCTTATACTAGGATCTCAAGATCCCAGATTTAGAGCCAGAAGGAACCTTAGATGTCATCTTATAGAGGAAGAGATTGGACTTTAGAGAATTAGCCAAACATCACCAAGCATTTACTAAGAACTTGGTATATGCCATGCACTGTGTGAAGCTCCTGGAATTCAAAGAAAGACAAAAGCAATCCCTGCCTTCAAGGAATTTACATTCTATTGAGGGAGACACCATGCAAATAAATAGGTACATAAAACTTATACAAAGTAGAAGGAAAGTAATCTTAGATGGGAAGGCTCTAGTACTAAAGGAGACTGGAGGAGAGACTAAGAAAGACCTATAGAATTTGAACTGTCTTGAAGGCTGTCAGGAAGCACCTTGGTCAAGGTAGCTTCTACAACTTTTAAGTTACCACCAGAGCTGGGATATGAACCCTGGTCCTAGAGCTACAAATCCATAACTGTTTCTGCTATCCCAACACTGCTCCCTTATTGTAATCTTTTTATGTATGTGTGTCTTGCCTTCCCAAATAGATTATAATTTCCTGGAGGGCTGGTATCATGTCTTATACTTTTTTATTCTCCCACAGTGCCTGGTATGCACTCAACAAATATTTTAATACATTTTATTGCTGTTTTGTATTCTTGCATCATAGTCATTTCCAGATTTAGCCCTCAGCACCTCCTCCTTTGTGGCAAACCCTCCTTTGTAACCCTCCTTTGGAAGAGATGCTGTTAGGTAAAGATGACTTATTCAGAGACCATACAACATTATGCCCACATAATTCCCCATGTCTCTGCCAAGAGTAAGGAACTATGCTTCAAACAATTTTTTAACTGACTGATCAAAATGAAGGAATTACAACTATGCCATGCTGAGTTATTGCTCCACCCAATGAGGCATGAACTCTAGTTCTAATAACAATGATTTTTGAGTATAAACATTCTTGTCACAGAAGATCTTATGTTATTCAGTTTACCTGTTAAAAAACTGATTAAGTCCCCCACAGAAGTTGCCGGTAGGAAAAATCCTAATGGAATTTCTATAGACATCTTACTTGCCAGCTTTGTTTCTGGATTCCCTAATGTAAGAAATAATGAACATGACCTTCTTTCCTTCACAGAACCTGCAAATCTGCATGTCTGAAAACAAAAGGTTATGGAACAACAAAGTCAGAAAATCAAGTTAAAGGTATTTAAGTTTTCTTTGATTGGGGATAACCATGTGCCCAAATTCAAGGTGGATCTCATCAAAGTACTTGTTAAAATAAATGATTCATATATTCAGGAAAGGGTATTTTTTCCCCTGCTAAATTTGCATATGTAGTGAAGACATTATTGTAGTAAAGTCATTATTATAGATCTGGCTCATTGTCATCTACTTAGGGGAATTTGGTTAGAACAAATTTGACCAAATTCTAAAGATACTAAAACATCGACTCACATAAAAGTCTTATTACCCTAGGACTTTATCATTTCCAAAGTTTGATATCAACATCTTTTAAGCACAAACCATAGGATTGGGGGAACAGGATGAGATGCCAAAGAAGTTATCTTTCTTTGTCTCAAATCCAGATCACCTAAGGTCCATCTTTGACAGAGCACTAATGCTATTTAATCCTATAAATGCCATAATCAGAGAGGCTGAGCAATTGATCTGTAGGGACAGGGAGACAGCAGTTGTTGACTTTTAATGACCATTCAATAGCCCTAATGTCAGTTTGCCTATGAGCAATGGTTTTGTAGTGTTTTTAAGTCAGAGAGATCCAGAACATCCGACTAGGGGATGTTAAAAGCTAGTCTGTAAACAATAAGAATAAATATTTATATAATACTTTAAGGTTTGCAAAGCACTTTACAAAGATAATTTCATTTGACCCTCACCACAGCCCTATGAGGCTATCCCCATTAAATAGATTACGAATCTGAGGCTGAGGATGGTTAAGTGACTTGCCCAGGATTGCACAGATATATTATATTGAAATCCAAAGATCTTTTTAGATCAACTGTCTTCTAACCATGCCTCCCTTATCTTGTGCTTTTTTAGGCTGACTTTTTTGAACCCACATGTAAGACATTATATTTATATTATATTATGATTATAGAGTCATTTGTCTGGAAGGAAGGAAAACAAAAGAACCAAGTGAGACTTCTCACTGCAGAGCAGTGCAGCTGGAAGGATCTGGTATTCTTGGGTGGTTTTCTCCATGTGTTGTACTTGTCCCTAGGGAAGACTTTTGTGACAGGTTGTAATGTGATCTGCCCAATATCTTGGATGCAATGAACACCAAAAGGCTGGGATCCAGGCCGCAATCCACAAACACTTATTAAGCATCCACTATGTTCCAAGCACTGTGCTGTGTGCTGGGACAGAAACAAAATAGTCTCTGACCTCAACAAACTTACAATTTGAGGGAAAACAACATAGACATATAAATAGAGTTAGCTGTTGGAGGGAAAACTAACATATCAGATGAAAGAAAGGATAAAAAAAAGATCTGAATAGATTAGACTGTTGTACTTAACAAGATGAAATGCAGTGGGTAGAAATGCAATGTCTTATGTTTGGGCTCAACAAAGTCAGCTTAAAAAGCATAAGATAAGGGAGGTATGGTTAGACAATAGTTGGTCTAAAAAATATCTGCTGTTTTCAATGGACTGCAGTCCATTCAGTCAATAGCACAATGTGGTGACAGAAAGAGATAATTTGGTCTTGTGCCACATGAAAAGAAGCATAGCTTTCAGGAATAAGGAGGTAATCATCACTCTGGTCTCTGCTCACACCACTTCTTTGTTTAGTTCTGAGAATTACTGGTTAGAAAAGAGATTGTTAACTTAGAGAGAATGCTGGAAAGGGCAACGAAATTGGTGAATGGCCTTGAGTACACGACCACATAAAAAGTAGTTGAAGGGAGACCATAGCTCTGTGTCCCAAGGGCCTTAACAACACCTTTTGAATCTTTCTCCATTAGCTCAGGTATGTACACATGGGAGGCCACAAGACCCTTGAAGTAAGAGGTTGTGGGACTCTGGCACTTTATTTTGCACTTTTAAATATCTACTAACAAAAATGAAACCGTCAGTGTATAAAAGTCAGTCCTGCATCTAAATAAGCATCAATTTAAATCAATGTATTTTTTATAAATGACAAAAGACACCCTATCCCAAATGGATATAATTATCCAAGGTCAGATAAAAAAATTGGCCCACCTCTCCTATCCATCCCCACTCCCTGTGATCTGGTGGCCTCACTAGAGCATGAGCTACATGAAAACTAATGCCATGTTTGGTTTGTTTCTAGACTCAACACAAAGTACTGTGGTCACAACAGTTGTTGAGGAAAGAGATCCAAATGGTCCAGTCCTTTCTGTGAAGGTCCACTCCGTTGAAGAAAAATCCTCTAAGATAAGCAACATTACAATGGAACAAAGGGTGCCTTCCAAAGCACCATAAGGCTCCCAGGTGAATGAAGAACTTCCCTTTGCAAAATTTCATAGGTGAAATAACATACCTCGGGTGGCACTCTAAGACCAGAAGTTACAGAAAAGGTGCCAGTCTTCATTGGTAGAAGTTTCTCTGTAAGAACTTCCCCATATCAGTGAAATCTCCAGTCTGGTCAACCAAAAACACAATTAAAAACAACCAAAAGTTACACAAGGAAATCACTTCTGCTCCTGAAAATAAAAGTTTCCAGAAATGTCTCTTTGTTCTTCCTTTGCACTTGTTCTTGGTATATTGACTTTTTTAGAGTAATAAAAACCTTAGTCTTTCTATGCTTTGATTTCAATAAATTTTCTTCTGTTGCAAGTCACTTTTGGTGATCCTGGCTATTTTAAATTCTCTTACCCTAAAGCTCAAGAAAGATTCCAATAAGTCCATACCAAGGATATAATAGAAAATAAATGTGGGAGCTCAACTCTCAAACTCTTCTTAATTCCATGTCATTAGCACCATTCATATTATTGGAAAGACTAACATATATTTCAACTTCTCATCAAAGACTTATCACTAAAAATAGTGAATGATCACTCACAAATCGCTGTCTTTTTCTAGCACTTATAATGGTAGTAACTGAGCCCAGCTCTTGGAACTAATTACTCATCATTTAACTAAAACTCATGTATTGAACTATAGATGAATATTTATAGGATCATGGGTGTATGGGGTGGGAGAGACCTTAGATACCATCTAGTAATTGAACTCCCAGTTTTATGAATGAGGAAATGGAGGGTAAAGGCAATCAACAATTGTCAGAGACAATTCAAATCCAAATCTGCTGCTCTCAAAGCCCTCTGCTCTATTAACTTTGCCATTATGCCTACTTCATGATCATGTTCATGGCAAGTTAATACAAATTATGATCCCAGTGATTTCATTGAACAATCCAAAATTCTCTCCAAATGGTCTGATGACCTGGGCAAAGTCATATCCTTTATGTCACACACACACACACACACACACACACACACACACACACACACACACATACGTCACTTACAAAGATTTTAATTAAATGTAAATTGCTAATTTACCCTGGATTAATTAAGGTGAATCACAGCACATGGAAGCCAAAATAAAAATATGTTGATTCCAACAAAGACCTTATTCCATACCCTTCACCTTTTGCTCTTTTTTTAAAACTTTATTAATATCCTATCCATCCTCCAAAGCCTCTTCTATAAAGCTTCTATGGCTCCTCTTCTATAAAGCCTTCCCGGTATATTCCAATCTTTCCTGATCCTAACTAGTTCTTAGTGCCTTCTCCCTCTCCAAATTAATTTGCATTTACTTATCTACTTATTTGTATCTTCCCTCCCCTACCCACTGTAGGATATAAGATCCTTGAGGGCAGTAAATGAATATTGATTTGCCTTTATATCTTCAATACTTAGCACCTAAGTGCTTTGGACCTAGTCTACACTTAAGAAATGCTTATTGGATTGTATGCCTTGGGATGGGATGAGATGGGATGGGATGGGATGGGATGGGATGGGATGGGATGGGATGGGATGGGATAAAATGGGACTGGGCTGGATTGGAATGAAATGGATGGGATTAAACTGGGCTAGAAGAGATTAGATTGAATTGCTCTCAGTATGTGAAGAACTGGTTGGTTGGTTATTGTCCTTTCTTCTCAAAGAGGACCAAAATGATATCACTATGCTAGAGTCAAATTACAGTGTATCTGACTGGCTAATCAGACCAATACAAGCTCAAATGTTCTACCACAGGTCAAGCACAAATAGTCCATGTGAACATTTGAGGTGGATTCTCTAAATTTGTACATCTCATGTTTCTTTTGAGCTATTTCAATTCTGTTTTGCTCATAGAACACAGCACCTTCTCTGAGGTGGGCACGCCATGCTGAGTGATCCTGTGCCAGTGTCTCACCCAATCAATTACAAAGTTCTTGAGACCTTGAGCATGTTCTTGTATCACTTCTTCTGACCACCATGTGAACACTTGCCCTGTGTGAGTTCTCCATAAAATAGTCTTTTTGGCAGGCATACGTTTTGCATTTGAACAATGTGGCTTGCCCATCAGAGTTGCATTCTCTGAAGTAGAGTTTAAATACTTGGCAGTTAGGTCAAGTAAAGACCTCTGTGTCTGGTACCTTATCCTGCCAGGTGATCTTCAGATTCTTCCTAAGACAATTCAAATGGAAGAGATTCAGTTTCCTGGCATGGCGCTGTTAGACTGTCCAGGTTTCACAAGCATACAACAATGAGGTCAGCACAACAGCTCTGTAGACCTTCAGTTTCGCAGTCAGTCTAATACCTCTTAGCTTCTACATTTTCTTTCAGAGAATTTCAAAATTAGCACAAACAGTAGAGAACTGATCCATGCTTTATTGCCTCTCAGCTTCAGAGGCTGCATTGAATGCACAGTCATCTGCAAACAGAAAATCATGTACCAACATTCCTTTCACCTTGGTCTTGGTTCATAGTCTTTTCAAGTTGAAGAATATACCATCAGCGCAGCAGTTGACCTTGATGCTGTATTCATCCTCATTGAAAGCATTTGACAATATCGCTGAAAATATCATGCTAAAAAGCATGGGAGCAAGCATATAGCCTTGTTTCATTCCATCATTGACAGGGAAAGCAAAAGAGTATTGTCCATTATCCAGAAACTGGGCAAGCCTCTGTCAAGAAATTGACATACAATGCTGATGAACTTCTCTGGGCAACCAAATTTTGGCATAATTTCTATAAGCTCTCATGACTGACAGTATCTAAGGGCACAACCAGAAATAGTGAGTGAAGATCCCATTGAGAAAAGTTTCAACCCAACATCTTAACTCTTTGATGTGACTGAGGGGTGAATAGGGTAAAGAATCCAAGAAAACACCAAGTTTTGAACACAGAAACATAAACAGACCATAGTGCTTTTGGCAGCAAGAGTGAAGAAGAGATAAGCATCTGTGTTGGATAGTTTAAGGAGTCATCTGCCTAAAGGCAGGGGCTCAAATCAGATGAGATCTCAAGATCTCTTCCTATTCAACAATTCTGTGATTCTCAGCAGGATTAATTTGCCCTAGATCATCAAAATCACCTAAGTATACAAGAAAAGTCATGAGAACCAGCTTTCCCAAGTTCCACATTATAGAAAAGGTTGGTCCCCCTCCATTTGCCCTGCTACTTCATATAATAAGATTCAGATGGATCTGGAATCTCACCCATGTCACTACTCTCTCTTCCAGTCCAATTTTCCACATCCATATGAACTTCCATGTTTAACCTAGTGCTGATTTGCTGACACTCAAATTCTGTTTTCAAAGAGAGGGAGCTTATGCAAATTTTAGAATATGATAAAAGTAGCAAGTACTTCTACCCATTCATACCCAGAAGTATAGTTTCCAACAAAGGGAGACAGGGTGATAGAGTAAAAAGAATAGTGACTCTGGAGGGATTCTGGCATCAGAGATCTGGTTTCAAATCCTACTCCTACCACTTACTACCTAACTGATATTGCTTAAGTCACACCCTCTCTGTGTCTTTGTTTCCTCATCTATAAAATGAGGGGATTAGACTAGATGACACCTGAAAGTTCCTTATATCTACATAACTACATTCCCTTAGGAAGGGGAATGGTCTGCTTACCATAAAATAATGCAGGAGCTTGCTAAAAATCAGAAGATAATGGAACCATATTTGAGATAGTTGTGAATATATGCCTATTTCTGTATATATTACAAATTTGCCTAATTCTAAGGCTGGGAATTCTACTTCTTCAGGAAGAAGGGGAACTTAACTAATTTTGAAGTTCAACTCTCCACTCAAACTAAATGACAACCAAGCAAAGGAAGATGTAGTATTTGTTATCAGGGATATCTCTAAATTTGTAGGATCAGGTATTCACATAAAATTCTTTCTTGTTATTCAGTTGTTTCAATTGTGTTCAACTCTTTATGATGCTATTTGGGGTTTTCTTAGCAAAGACTGGAAAAAAAGAGGAGTGGCTTGCCATTTCCTTCTCCAGTTCATTTTCCAGATGAAGAAACTGAGGCCAACAAGGTTAAGTAACTTGCCAAGGGTCACACAGCTAGTAAATGTCTAAGGCTATGTTTGAACTCAGGAAAATTAGTCTTCCTAACTTCAGACCAGTGCTCTGTCAACTGTGCTACATAGCTACCCAAATTCTTTCTTATTCTTATCAAATGATGATTATGGGTTTGCTTTTCATTATCAATATGGTTAAAATAAGGCAAGTATCTCTTAACATGAATATGAACCAACTGGATATATCACATATAGAAATCACATTTTAAGTTGATGCCATTTGAGAAACTATAACACAAAAACTACCACCAGAGGAACTTGGAGTGAACACAATCCATCTAATCTAGTCTTCTATGAAGAAGAGATTGACCTTTCAAGTCTTCACTTTTTTCAACTATAAAATGATGGAATTGGAGAATATTATCTCTAAGCTCTCTTCCAATTCTAAAAATTCCATATGATATATTGAGGTAGGAGGAAACAATGGGAAAGTCTATATTTACCATGTGTTGTGCAGTAGATGTAAACCCATCCATTTAGGATTTCATTCCCCAAGAAGTTGGTACCTGGATATAGGGGATTTCCATGATGAAATACTCCTGCACAAGACTCCAGGGAAATGAAATCTTGGTCTTTTGGATTTTCATAATCTATACAGCACACTGAGAAATGTAGGCTTGCCATCCAAGACCCTTTATATCTATCTTAATTGTAAAATAAAATTTCTTTGAATTATCAAAAGAAAAAGCAAATCAGATATGGTCAAAGACCATAGGAGAAATGTCATGTATACACTGTCATGTATAAGATAGATTAGACTTGTTCAGTTTTGCCCCATAGGCTCAGTCTGATAGTTAAGGGTGGAAGTTAGAAAAAGATTTAAACAAGATGTAAAGAAAAACTTCCTGAGAATTTCAGATATTCAAAAGTGTCTGAAAGTGAAATGAGTTGTCTTGGAAGGTTATCGGCTCTCCTTCTCTAGACATCACAAAGCAGGAATTGGAAGTTATTGGAGATTTTTTTGAGGTCATTTCTGTTCCATCAGAGGTCAGACTGAGGTTCCATCCAGCTTTGAGTTTCTTCAATTCAATGAGACCATGAAGTCAAATTTTCATTCTGTGCATGGAATGATGACTTTAAGCCTTCCAAAGATCGTAAGAGAGGAATTACTCATCCAAAACTAAAAGCATAATAATAATCTGACATTGCTCCACCCAAAACCATTTTGGAGATAACAACCAACCTAGGGGCAACCACCCACCTACGGAAATGGACACAGCAAAGTTATTTGCTAATTATGAAAACAAAAAAAAGCATCCAATTAGGTTAACTTGCTGAATAGGCAAGCAGTGTTTTACTCTTGGTAGGCACAATTCAGGCAGAAACACCCTAAGGAATTGGCTATAAAAAAAGCAAACCAAATCGTTTCAAGCACCAACACTCCATTTGGACTTCTTGACTACACACGAAGGCTCAGCACACGCACTCCATCAGCCATGTCTCTTTGCCTTTCCAGTGGTACCAGGAGATCTTGCTCCCGGCCCACAACAGGCTCTGTTAGGCTCTCTAGTGGAGGCTCAGTCTTTGGGAGTGGAAATGCATGTGGGGTGCCTGGCATTGGAAGTGGCTTCTCTTGTGCTTTTGGGAGCAGCTCCCCTGGAGGGAATGTTAGCACTTCCTGTGCTAGCTTCTTGGGGAGTGAAGGAGGGCTTCTCTCTGGCAATGAAAAGGTGACTATGCAGAACCTTAATGACCGCCTGGCTTCTTACCTGGATAACGTGCGTGCTCTGGAAGAGGCAAATGCTGATCTAGAGGAGAAGATCAAGGGGTGGTATGAACAATTTGGTCCTGGATCTTGCCGGGGTCTCGATCATGACTACAGCAGATACTTACCAATAATTGAAGATCTTAAGAATCAGGTAAGAAAATAATTTGGAGTGATTTTTATGAACCCCTGCTATAATGAAAAGAGTGATGAATTTGGACACAGAGGATTTTGTATTCAAATCCCAGCTCTAATACTTATAATCTTTGTTATAATACTTAATTTTTCAAGACCTCACATTCCCCATCTTTAAATATGGGCAAACTGAGACATCTTGGTACAGTGGAAACATTACTGGACCTAGAGTCAAGAAACTGGAATTGGCATCCAATCTTGTACATTAGCATTGTTACCTTGGGAAAGTCATTTAACTTCTTTGAAATTCACTTTCCCTGTCCGTTAAAAAAAAAAAAGTTGGGGGAAAAATAATAGGATCTATCTGGGAGCATTATTTTAAGGACCAAATGAAATTGTATATATATAATACATATTGTTTTGCAAACTTCAAAGCACTATGTAAGTGTAAGCTATCACTTCCCTTTCAATTAATGCAATAATAAATGCATGTTGAATTCAATTGAGTTAATTTCCAACTCTAAATCAATAATCCTATTATCCTTTATTTCAAAATATACTTAGCTATAGAATCTGGCCAGAAAAGTATTTTGAGGGGCAGGGTTCTAAAAAATAAAAAAGTTAATACCCTTTGTTGTTCAGTTATTTGTTCAGTTGTGTCTACCTCTTTTGTGACTCCATTTGGAGTTTTCTTGGCAAAGATATTGGAATGGTTTACCATTTCTTTCTTCGGCTCATTTTATAGATGAGGAAACTAAGGAAAACAAGATTAAATGACTAGCCCAGGGTCACAGAGCTAGTAAGTGTGTGAGGCCAGATTTGAACTCACAAAGATGAATCTTCTGACAACAGACCCAGTGCTCTATCCATTGAAACTCCCTTAATGCCCTCACTAAAGTTTAAAAAGAAACCAAGAAACTTTTTTTTTAAGCAATTGGAGTTAAGTAACTTGCTCAAGGTTACACGGCCAGTTATTTCTGGGTGTGGTGCTAAGTATCTGAGCCCGGATTCAATCCCAGGTCATCCCAACTCTGGGGCCGGTGTTCTTACTCACTGTGCTACCTGGCTGCCCCAAGAAACTTTGATATATCAACAAGCATAACTGGTTTTTATCAACCTGAAATGATTAATCTATCATGAAAATGTCTTCCAGTGATCATATGCCTTTATTCTAATTTTGATTATTACTTTAATCATTTTAACACATGAATGGAAGAGGGAGGAAGAGAAAATAGAATTTTACAGGATTAGAAGGCCTAATTAGGGGGATGGCATTTGCACCAACAGAAGGAATGTCCACATTGATGTGAAACTAAGCACTCCATGGAAGAACTGAAGTCCTTCCATTTTCAGGTCAAGAAGAGGAGAAACTATAACATTTTTAAGTGTTGTCCATGCAATAACATTGTCGGGATGTTGTCAACCTTCCTATTTCTAGATCATTGCTTCGACCACCAGCAATGCCAGTGCCGTCCTACAGATCGATAATGCCAGGCTCACGGCTGATGACTTCAGACTGAAGTAAGTGTGGGGAAAAGACATTCAGGAGTAACAGAAACCATCAAATTTAATCACCTTGCTGTTCCTTTCATTAAATATTTCTGGCTGCATTATTCCCAAATTTTACAAAAGATAAAATTTACAATGAATTTAAAGTTAGGATACTCATAGCATCAAAGGGTCATGGGTTTGCCTTAGAGACTATAAAGTCCAACTCTTTCATTTTAAAAAATAAGCTAAATATAAAAATAAAATCCAATCCAACCCAACTAGGTGACTACCAGGTGCTAGGAAGTAGGGATTCAAAGATAAATGGAAAAATAGCTCCTGCCCTTAAGAAATTTACCTTCTAATGAAAGGATAAGACATATACACAGATAAATAAGAATAAGATACTTTGAGAAGGGAGAGAGTACTAACATGTCCTCTGAGTAACCTCAGGGACAAATCTTCATCTTTTAGAATAATTTGTGATTTTAGGAAATAGCCAAAAAGCTATATGGAGTCTACCTGGAAGATGAGGTAGATGATATTGTTGTGTCATGTTTCCAATTGTATCTGACTCTTTATGACCACATTTGGGGTTTTCTCGGCAAAAATATTGGAATGGCTTGACATTTCCTTTTCCAGATCATTTTACAGAGGAGGAAACTGAGGCAAACAGGATTAAGTGACTTGCCCAGCAGGAACAAAGAACTAGTACATGTCTGTGTCCATATTTGAACTCAGAAAGATGAGTCTTTCTGGTGCCAAGCCCAGTGCTCTGTCCATTGTGCTACCTATCTGCCTGAGGTAGCTAATATTAACTAGCTAATAACATTTGTGTGGTATGGTAGGAAGAGTTCTAGGTCTGGAAGATCTGGGTTCAAATTCTGACTTTGCCACTTAACTATTTGACCTTGGAGAAAATTGTCTCCCCTCTCTGGGTTTTAGTTTCCCCATTTGCAAAATGAGGGATTTGGGTAAGATAATATCTAAGGTTAAAAAAAATTCTTGAAACCAACATAGAATTAGTACACAAAGTAAATGGGAGCACTAGCTATTAAGTGGGAGAGGGGAAGGAGATAAGGTTTCATGTAGGAGACAGAATATGAGCTAAGCCTTGCATGCACCTAGAGTCACTAACTGCGTGGTCTCCTATAGTGGTTAGGGTACTAGACTTGGAGCCAGGAAGAACTAAGTTCAAGTCATGCTCAGACAGTAACTGTGACCACAGGAAATCAGCAAACATTTATTAAGCACCTACCATATGCCAGGTACTGTGTTAATTGCTGGGGATACAAAAAGAGGCAAACAAAACAAAACAAAACAAAACAGTCCCAACCCTCATGGAGATCATAATCTAAAAGCAAGACACTTAACCTCTTTGAGCCTCAATTTCCTCATCTATAAAATAAGGGGGTTGGATTGTGGGGACTCTAAGGTACACTTACCAACCCAAAATGTATAATCCTATAAGAAGCAGAGGTGAGGGAGCGGCCAGGTAGCACAGCGAGTAAGAGCACCAGCTCCAGTGTTGGGATGACCTAGAGATCGAATCCTGGGCTCAGACACTCAGCACCACACCCAGAAATAACTGGCTGTGTATCCTTGAGCAAGTTACTTAACCCTGATTGCTTTAAAAAAAAAGAAGAAGAAGAAGAAGAAGAAGCAGAGGTGAAGAGGCAATGTGTGCCAGCATTGTCTCAGAAGTGGTAAATAGCCAATCATGTTCATTGGCTTTGGGGGGGAAAGAGATAACTCAAAACCCCAATGTAGTACATTCACCTTTATAAAACTCTGATAGGGAAATCTCAGGATGTGGCTACCAAATGTGCAGGATGCCAGCATTGGATCCCCTTTCTTTTGGGGTTAAGAGTTTCCCCAATCTATCCCAATGTAATACAAATTCTTTAATACCCATTGAGGTTTGAAAGTGAGCTGGCTTTTCATCAAAATGTTGAAGCTGATGTTAATGGGCTGCGAAGAGTCATGGATGAGCTGACCCTGTGCCGAACAGACCTGGAGATTCAGTATGAAACTCTAAATGAGGAGCTGACTTACCTCAAGAAAAACCATAAAGAGGTAGGAATTCAGTTTCCTATCTATTTTCTCCCTCTAAAATGGCAAACTACCCATAGTGAAATATAGTGTAAACTAGCTATCTGATATTATGGAAATGCTGCTGACCCATTGTTCTTAGGGCATAAACTGGCAATGGCTTGGGGAAGCAGTATAGTACTTACTGAAGGTTCCTGTAACCTAATCTTTTGGAAATATCTTTCAATTCTGTGGCATATTATTTTGAATATTGGCAGTAATGGGAAAACCTCATCTTCTGAGGATGGATTTGATTTCAGGTAATGTAAAAAATTCATTGGGAGTTAAGTTTCCTACTAAGGTAGGTAATTAATCAGAACAGTAATATTCTTCATCAAGAATAAAATGTAACTATAAAATAATGAATGTTTTTGCCCTTTTAACAAATATACAAGAACTTATGCATGCAAAGGTTATTCAAAACAGACCCACTGAGATTGTTGTTTTGCAGTCATTTCAGTCTCTTCATACCCCAATCTGAGGTTTTCTTGGCAAAGATACTGGGGTGGTTTGCCATTTCCTTCTCTAGCTCATTTTATAGATGAGGAAGCAGGCAAACAGGGTTAAATGACTTGCCTAGGGTCACATAGCAAATATATGTCTGAGGCTGAATTTGAACTCGAGTCTTCCTGACTCTAGACCCCATACTCAATCTAGTGTGCCACGTAGCTACCTGAAATATTTCACACTTATTCCAATGATGTCACCATTATTCCTAACATTTTTAAACTCCTTTTAAAATAGCCTTCCGGCCAATTAAATGAATCAGGCTCATTTTTAGTCATACTCTAAACTATTTGAAGATATTACTATCACTAGGGTTATTTCTCACACCTTCAGTTACCATTAATTTTTTTTCATAATGATATCTTCCACATTTGTTCTGCATAACCACATTCTTCATCCTAATTAATGTGACCCAATTGCACACAAGTGGTACTTAGCTTAAAATGAATTTAGTTTTTAGCTGGGGAATAGATTTCAGTCTCTTTTTGCATGAAAATCTAATTGATGACTTTTTTAAGGAGTTGTACTCTAGAAAAAAATAATTTGTATGATCTGTGACTGATTTATTTTAGTTATTCATAGTCCAAACCTCAATAATGCAGGGATTTCTTAAATTTGGACTTTATCCGGGTTAAAAGTACAACATATTAATAGCTAACATTTATATAGTGTTTTAAGATTTGCAAAGTGCTTCAAAAATATTGTCTCATTTACATTAGCACCAGTCACTGAATAAGGTAAAGTATGGTTGAAGGAATAAAGTATATTTAACCTGGATATGAGGAAATTAAGGGAAGGCATGGTAATGGCCTTGAAATAACTTAATGGGTTTTCTTTAGGCAAAGGACTCTGAAGGACACAACTCTGAACAGAATATATATAATGGAAATATAGAGAATAAATATAACTTCATAGGAAAGAGAAAGAAAGTTGAAAGTTGGAAAACTTGGGTTCTGGTCCGGGCTCTCATACTATTCCTTGAGCAGTGTGACTTGGATCAAGTAATAATGATGATGATGATAAATAATAAGTATATAGTACTTTGAGTTATGCAAAGTGTTTGGTATATATTACTTTATTTGATATTCATGACAATCTCAGGAGATAGGTACTATTGGCATCCCAATTTTACAGATAGGGAACCTGAGGTACAGAAAGCTAAAGTAATTTGTGCAGGGTCACACAGCAAGTAAATGCCTGAGGTAGGATTTGAACTCAGATCTTCCTGACTCCAAGTCCAGTGTGTATGCATATATACACCACCTTTTCAGTTGTTTCAGTAATGTCAGATTCTTCATGACCCCATTTGGGGTTTTCTTGGCAAAGCAGTACTAGAGTGGTTTGCCATTTTCTTCTCCAGCTCATTTTATAGATAAAGAAACTGAAACAGAGTCAAGTGACTGTCGCACAGCTAGTAAGTGTCTGAGGCAGGATTCCAACTCAGGTCTTCCTGAATTCAGGCCCAGCACTGCGTCACCTAGAAGCCCCTTTACCCCACCTAGGTGCTTCATATTGTCTTCATATCAGAGAGAAATGCCTTTCTGTTTGTAGGAAATGCAAGCTCTCCAGTGCGCTGCTGGAGGAAACGTGAATGTGGAGATGAATGCAGCCCCAGGAGTAGATCTGACCCTTCTACTGAACAACATGAGGGCCGAGTACGAGGACCTGGCTGAGCAGAACCGCAGGGATGCTGAAGCCTGGTTCAATGAAAAGGTTAATCTAGTTTGGGGTTTGCTTGTTGTTTTTTTTTAATGTATCTGGCTCTCTAATAATAGCCACAGAACTAAGACTTGGTTACCTTTTCTGTGGTGTTTTAGAGTGCATCTCTGCAGCAGCAAATCTCAGATGATGTTGGAGCCACGACATCAGCACGGAGTGAACTGACTGAAATGAAACGCACCCTTCAAACCTTAGAAATTGAGCTTCAGTCACTCCTAGCCACGGTAGGACATGGATGACTTCTTCTGGTCTCAGCGATCACTTTCAGAGTTCTCATTAGCTGGGCAAGCAGCAGCAGCAGTAGTTGGGGTGGGCTGGGTGGGTTTACCTAACAGGCTGCTGCCTGAGAGTGAGAGACACACTTGAGGCAAGGTGATTGCTGATGCTACCATGTAAATAGAGCAGCCAGAGGATCAGGCATCCCCAGAACATTGTTGTCCCACCCCCTAAAGTATCCATGGGGTACAAAGCTCCAATCATCCCTCCCTAGGTCTGGCTTCCATCTCTTTTTTTTTTCCAAATGCTTTATTACCTTCTGATTTACAATATTCATTTCCGCCAGATTTTGAGTTACAAATTTTCTCCCCGATTTTCCCCTACCCACCCTACCAAAATAGCATCCCCACAAGATATCCCCTCCTCCAATCTGCTCTCTCCCATATTTTCTCCCATACCCTTTTCGACTTTTCCAGTGGATCTCTATGCCCCAGTGCCTGTATATCTTATTTCCCAATTACATGTAAAATAGTATTAATAATAGTATATATATATACACATATATATACATACATATTTGAATATTTGATTTTAAAACTTTGAATTCCAGATTCATTCCCTTCCTCCCTTGTCACCCCTCCTTACTGGGAAGATAAGCAGTTCATTATAGGATGTACATGTGTGGCTAATGCAAAACAATAACATAGTAGATATATTGTAAAAGACTGACTATATTTCCCTCCCTCCTATCCCACCTCCCACTTGTTCTATTCTCTACTTTAATCATGTCCCTTTTCAAAAGTGGTTGCTTCCAACTTCCCTCCCCCCCAGCCTGCCCTCCCTTCCATCATCCCCCCTCTCATCCCCTTCCCCACCTAGTCTCCTGTAGTGTGTATTTCATTCCCTTCTCAAGCCAAATTCAATGGAAATAAGGTTGACCCATTCCCTTTTGCCTTCCTATTCTTACCCTCCATTGTAACCATTTTCCCTTGCCTCTTCTATATGAGATAGTTTACCCCATTCTGTCTCTCCCCATCTCCTCTCATTATATTCCTCTCTCACCTCTTAATTTCACCTTTTAAGTATCATCCCTTCCTGTTGAATTGGTCCTGTGCCCTCTATCTATGTATACCTGTAAACATATATACACACATTCACATATGTATTCATATGCCCACAAACCCTCATGTATAGATATCTATATATTTCTATTCCCTTCAACTACTGAGAAAAGTTTCATAAGTTACAATTATTGTTTTTCCATGTAGGAATGTAGGTAATTCAACTTTGATAAGTTCCTTATGATTTCTTTTCCCTGTTTACCTTCTCATGGTTCTCTTGCTTCTTGTATCTGAATGTCAAATTTTCTGTTCAACTCTGGTTTTTTCAGCAAGAATGCTTGAAAGTCCTCTATTCCACTGAATGACCATATTTGTCCCTGAAACATGATACTCAGTTTTGCTGGGTAGGTGACTCTTGGTTTTAATCCCAGCTCCTTTGACCTCCGGAATATCATATTCCAAGCCCTTCGATCCCTCAGTGTAGAAGCTGCCAGATCCTGGGTTATCCTGATTGTGTTTCCACAATATTCAAATTGTTTCTTCCTGGCTGCTTGAAATATTCTCTCCTTAATCTGGGAATTCCAGAACCTGGCTATAATGTTCCTAGGAGTTTTCTTTTTGGGATCTTTTTTAGCAGGTGATTGGTGGATTCTTTCAACCTCTATTTTGCCCTCTGGTTCTAAAACATAAGGGCAGTTTCCTTGAGAACTTCCTGGAGGATGATTTCTAGGTTCTTACTTTGGTCATGGCTTTCAAGTAGTCCAATAATTTTTAAATTATCTCTCCTAGATCTATTTTCCAGGTCAGTGGGTTTTCCCATGAGATATTTCGTATTGCCTTCTATTCTTTCATTTGTTTGTATCTGTTTAACAGCATCTTGATTTCTCATAAAGTCATTAGTTTCCATTTGCTCCAGTCTAATTCTGAAGCCATGATTCTCCTCTTTGAGCTTTTGAGATTCTTTTTCCATCTGGCAAATTCGACTTTTTAAGGCACTCTTCTCCTCATTGCCTTTTTGAGCCTCTTTTGCCATTTGAGTCAGTCTGTTTTTTAAAGTGTTATTTTCCTCAGTCAGGCTGTTGACTCTCATTTCATAATTTTCTTGCATTGTTCTTATTTCTCTTCCCAATTTTTCCTCCACTTCTCTTATCTGCTTCTTAAGGTCCTCTATGGCCTGTAACCAGCTCATATTTTCCTTTGAAGCTTTTGGTGCAGGAGTTCTGACTTCACTGTCTTCCTCCTGTTCCATGCTTTGCTCCTTTTTGTTCCCAAAATAGGAGTCTAATGTTGGAATCTTCTGTCTGCTTTGTTTCCTTTGCCTGGTCATGTCATCCCTCAGTCACTTGACCCCTGGGCTTTTTGCCACAGTAGGACTTTGCCACCAGACAGGGGAGCTTTTGCCCCAAACGCTGGGGTTTTCTCAGTTGCCGGAGGTATTAGATGGGTACCCTCTCTGAGGTCTCCACATGCTCTGGCAAGCTGGACATACACCCCAGGACCTCCACCCTAGACTGCAATCCAGATCCAAGCAGGTTAAAGCAAGAGCGATTACCCCTCAGACTGGTGCTTGGTCCCCCTACACTCTGCAGGCCAGGAGCTGAAGCTGCCACGTGGAGCTGGCTGGCTGTACTGGTGCCTCAGCAGCTACTTACCCTGGGGGCAAAAGCCACGCACTCCCACTTACTGGTCCCAAAGTCCAGATTGCACTGACCTCTCACTTTGTCCTTCGCATCTGTGTGTAGATAAATCTGGAAACAGCCACAGCTGCTGCTGATCTGGAGTCCCTCCAGCTTGGCTGGACAGGCCCGCCCTGGGGCTAAAGCCTCAGTGGGGCTGGACTCGGCTCCCAGAGTGCTGTGCTGGCCAATTCCTACCTGCCTTCCAGGCTGTCCTCAGAGGAGCTTAGCTTCTCTGTGTCATTTTGTGGGTTCTGCAGCTCCAAAGTTTGTTTAGAATCCCCTTTTTACATGGATTGGGGAAGGTGCAAGCAGGAGCAGCGGGGAGGTCCTCCTTCTACTCCGCCATCTTGGCTCTGCCTCTGGCTTCCATCTTTTTTATATCAGAAAATCAGCTTTGAAAAAAAATCCTACTGGAGATGATCTTTCTGTCTTCCTTCTCTCCCCACTCCAAGCCACCTTTGGTACATATATTAATTACGTTCAAATCCTTCAGTGCCCCTCTGTTGCCTATTAAACAAATACTTACTCTTTAAGACCCTTTCTGGTGCCACCTTGCTTTGCAACTCTAGCTTATATTTACTATCCACAATGGACCCTAATTGAGTGCTTGCCATTATTTCTTAAGTTTTGATTGCCCCCACTCAAGTCTTCCTTGACTTCTTCCTCTTTCATGTGTGTCCCAAGTTAGAAAATATATCCTGCATTAGCAATTTCCTTGTGGCTTTCCTATGTACTCATCTGGCTGTTTCATATTACAGGTTATTTTTATCTGTTTAATATTCTCCCTTCACCCTCCAACTACAGTAAAAAGCTTTTGATTGTCAGTTCTACCAAGGCAGTGACCCTGACCACAGACTTTTTTGTAATCCTTCAGAGTGTAACACAGTGCTCAGCACAAAATCATACTTTTTAAATCAAATTGAAAAAGACAGTCCCTCACGATCTGTATACACAGATAGAGGAGCGATCTATAATTTCCTCAACACAGGGTGGGAACTCTGTCCACTAAAGCATGTCACAACCATCTATAACTTGACAGATCAATCACTGGGAGTTGCCTGAGGCATATAGAGAATAAGCAACTCGCCAACAGGAAAACATGAGATGAAGCAATCAATATCCCTAGACTTATGAGAAAGGAAGGAAGGAAGGAAGGAAGGAAGGAAGGAAGGAAGGAAGGAAG